>NC_051070.1:47194839-47498878 GCF_004664715.2 Peromyscus leucopus
GACACAGTATCATGTACTATCGATATATAGAATGGAAATTTAAAGATAAAATACACTGGGGCTGGAGAGATGGCTCAGCGGTTAAGAGCACTGGCTGCTCTTCCGAAGATCCAGGTTTGAGTCCCAGCATCCACATGGTGGCTCACAACATCTGTAACTCCAGTTCCAGGTGATTCAACACCCTTATCTGGCCTCTTTGGGCACCAACCATGCAACATGCACATAGGCAAAACACCCATACACATAAAATAAAAACTAAAATTCCTTCAGTTCTTTAAAAATGTTACTTTTAAAGTGTCAAAAAATAAAGATAAAATAAATTAAGGATAAGTACCTAGAAATAATATTTCATAATGTTTTAAAAAACTGCTATATGTCTTAGAAAGCTATCCAATGAACCAAAAATAAAGAAAGTGTTTCCCACATTCCTTCTCTCCTGCCAACTCACCCCACCTCTCCCTTTCTAGAAGAGGCCTTCCTTTATTATTTGCAGGCAGACTGGCACAAGGTCAGCCTTCCCACCCCAGCCTCCTGAACCCCAGAACAGACATCCATTCCCACGCTCAGGTCCCACATCCTACTAATGAGTGTGTCACCAACACTGCTGAGTATGTGACAGGGCAGGAAGCTACAAAGTAAACCGTCAAAGCACCCCAAAGGAACTGAAGGTGCTCAACATACCTCAGAACACTTGCTAACACGGCACCATCACAGGTACAAACGAACTCCACCCAACTGCCCCTCCAGTGTCCAGTGTCGGGTTCCCAGTCCGTCCCTCCACTCCATCACTCAGCACCTGTGCCCGCTCCTTTCCAGCACTTCTGAATACTTGCACCCACACTCTGGAACCCAGAACCAGACACACCTGTTCTCCATGAAACGTTACTGTAATCGGTAAACCTTGCTTCTGCTCATCCTCTAGTCCAGAAGGTAGAGCTTTGTTTTGAAAAGCAACAAACCGAAAACTACCACCAAGCATGGTCAGAAACAGCTGCATGGTCTCCCTCTTGTCAATTTTGTTTGGAGGACACTCCATCAACTCCACTGCCACTAAAGATGACCAAGCAACCTGCTTTGAGACAATGAGGTCTGAATGGAAATATATTTCAAGCTGAAACACACCTATTGCTCTCCTAATGAAAGCTAAAAATTTGGCTTTTTTTTTTTGGCCTATCTTGTCTAGAATGTGGGTGTAACAGAAAGATAAATGTGAACCTTCCGACGGGCAAAATCACAACGGGGCACTGAAGAGCAGTAAGAACGGCTTGCCCAGTGGTGCCAACAGCAGGCACAGTGCCTTCAACTTGTTCTTATGAGGAAGGATGGCCACTTTGCACTAAGCTATGAAGGCAAGGCTGCTACTCCTTCTTCTGGAGTACATGGTCACTGATGCTAAACCCTCCAGCCAGACCCTTCTCTCTGAATGCTTCGCCTGGTCAACAGGCACAGTTTGAGTTCAAACCTCTCCCCAACAAGGTTTGGCAGTTTCCTTTAAAGTGAAGTATATACTTACTACGTGACCACCCAACCCCATTCCCAAGTACTTATCCAATGCAAATAAAAGCCACATTCAAAACACAAACTCACACATGAATGTCTATGGAGGCGTTATCAATTCCAAATACTGGAATCCATTCTCAACCGGGAAATGAAGAGAAAACTGTGATTGATATAGCCACACAACAGAACAGAAGACTACTCAGAAATGAGAGTGACCTAGTACACACCCAACATGTGTGACTTCTGAATCTCAAGTCTACATGGTGTAGGATAGCACTTAGATGACTTTCTGCAGAGGCATATTTGATCAGCAATTGCCCAGTAGTAGGGAGGCCGTCATGAAAGGTACGACTGAACTGGGGACGCAGTGTGGAACACTGGTCTGCACCTACTTGTGCCAGTGTTCAAATAACTGTGCTTCAAAAGAATAAATTACTTGCCATGTGCATTATCCCTTAAGTGTGGGGTGGGTGGCTCACTTCTCACAGAAAGCCAAATACATTGATGGCACTGCTTTCCAAAGACTCCCTCTGACAAAGTACTCTGACTAAGAAAGTATCCTTCGAGCCAGGCAGGGGTGGTGCACACCTCCCAGCACTCAGGAGGCAGAGGCAGGAGGATCTCTTGAGTTCTAGGCAGCCTGGTCTACAGAGTGAGATCCAGGACAGCCAGGGCTACATAGAGAACCATGCCTGAAAACACAACAAAAGAAAAAAAAAAGAAAGAAAGAAAGAAAGAAAAGCACCTGTGCCTAAGCATTATTATCCCGAGGTGCTAAAGTCAGTGTTTCAATTGCATGTGGATTTCTAGGCCCCTCATATATTTACTTACTAGTTCCCATTAGAGTGAGAGTCTCTGGGTTTGGTGACCTTAGCCATAAGCAGCAAAATGCTTGCCTTCTCAATTACAAAATGCTGGCTTGTGAGAAGGCTTAGTAAATAATAGCACCTGTGGCCAGGTCCCATGACCTGAGCTCAATTCCTAGAAAGAACCAACTCCCTTCAGTTACCCCTGACCTCCACACACATACACACATACACACACACACCCACATACACACAAATAAAAATGTAAACTAAGTAGAAAGGAAATGTTTACTCCTAACCTTCAAGATAAATCACTGCCAAGCAATCACTAATAGACATGATTTCCACCAACACATGGTCAAAGGCTGCTAAGAAAAGCACTGGTTCTCCCAGAAATGTTTTTTTCCTTGACTCACTTGCTGCATGAACCACAAGGGGGAGGTCTTGAGTCACTTAAGAAGGAGGCTTTTAAACAGGGACTGATGGAATCTAGTATTGAAAACACAGCAGGAGCCAACAGCATGGATCCAGGGTAGAAGAACCTGCCACCAAGCCAGACAACCTCAGTTCAATCCCAGGAACCCACAGGGCGGAAGGAGAGAACCGACAGACAGACTGTCCTCTGACCTCCATGGTGACACGAACACCCATGTGCGTGCGTACGTGTACACACACACACACACACACCTTTAAAAAAGGAACAAAATCGCAGAAGTTTAAATATCAGATACATTACTGATTTCAAACCATGATTATGAATCAGTGTAACACACTTTGACCAAACTTCTCTAAAATAAAGGCACTGTTCAAAACATAACTTAAAAATATGGGTTTCTCCAATTATTTTCTTGTGTACTGAAACAGAATTATATTCATAATGAAATAATCTCAAACCCCATTTACATAGAGTACTATTACATGCTCCCCTTTTATCTAAGGCACCAGGTGATATAAACAGCCAGATAAAAGATGTCCTTACCTCTCCAATACTTATTCAAGAATACACAATGCAAAATAGTTCTCCAATGGGACAGTGCTGCCTATCTATACTAAACAGGCTGAGAGGAGGCCATATTTAAAGACGGGAAAGGCTTTCCTGTAGACTCAGGATGAGTCAACAAGCCTGAAGGGCAGGAGCTCTGGGCTGAGGCAGTAAGCAGGAACTCAACGGCTGCAGAAGCTCACCTCTCTGTGCCAGGAGCAGCATCACGACAAAACTAACGTATCAAGAGCTCAGCTGCACCCAGGGCCTTCACTCGCAGCACTCAAGAGGCAGAGGCAGGGGGATCCCCATGAGTTCCATGACAGCCAAGGCTGTTACACAGAGAAACCCTGTCTTGAAAAACAAGACAAAACTCCCAAAGTTCAGCTAGCTGAGCAACACAAGCTCATGATCCCAACACCTGGGAAGCCAAGGCAGGACTGGCATGAGTTGGAGACTAGCCTGGTCTACAGTGAGTTCCAGACCAGCCAGGGCTATGTAGTAAGACCTGTCTGAAACAAGCCCACATTTAGAATCCTGATTACCAATTCTGTTGTAGAATGTTATTTTAAGGTGTGTTGATTTTGTTTATGTTGCATTTGTTTAACTCTGTGAAGCTGCGTTACTGTGCCTGTCTAAAACACGTGATGGTCTAATAAAGAGCTGAACGGCCAATGGAGAGGCAGGAGAGAGAAACAGGTGGGGCTGGCAGAACATTTGTCTAGTATAAGCAAGGCCTTACTTTCAATCCCAACGCTACAGTAAAATGAAAACATTTAAAACCAATTACTTCTTGTTTTCGTATCTGACTTTCCTTCCTCTGTTAACTCTAGGAAGAGAGTACCGTGGTGGTTTGACAGAGAATGTCCCTGACTCAACTATGCACACTTGGCCCCACTGCGGCACTGTGTGAAGAGGTTATGGAGCCTTGCTGGAGGACCTACGTCTCTGGTAGCTGACTTTCAGGGCTGATAGCGTCGCCCACTTCTAGCTCACTGTTTCCTGGTTTACCACCAGAAGATGATCAGCTGGCTGCCTGCTGCCATGCCATTCCTGCCGTCATAGACTCGAACTCCCCAGACCCAGACCCAACTAAACCTTCTTCCCTAAGTTGCTTCTGGGTATTTTATCAAAGCAACAGAAAACAAACTAATACGAGTAAGTGGTTCTAAGTGCACCTTTTCATTCTAATAGTTCTACCTCAGTCTTCTGCTACAGGATCAAATACACGAGGAGACAGTAAAATGGAGTTCTGGGCAGATTTTTCCCAAGTACACTGTAGCCAGACATCAACTATGCTGTCTCTCCTAATATATGTAAAGGCACAAGTTACACAGTAAGGCTCACATCTCTTAAACGTTAATTACAGGGATGAATTCCTGGACTTTGTACAGGTAAAGACAAGTACATGTACATCCTGTTCACTGCTGTACTCACTCTGCCTAGCAAAGAAGTCATTCAGCTGTGTGTTTAAACAACAACAACAAAAAGCACAGCAATGTATTACAACATTTAACTATCATTACAAGCCCATTATTGCCCCAGCCACTGAACATCTCGTAGGAGGCATGGGTGCTCTGTTTGGAGTCCATATAGCCCCTTTATGGCACAGCTCTTATTTAAATGGAAAGTTCCTGTAACTCTCCCCTAAACTACATCCAATAGCCTCATATACTGTAGCTTTCAGTTCTCTTTCTTAGTGTTAGCATTACGAAATAATTCAATGGACTTCACTACCTAATAAAGATGTTTAAACTATCAACTAACACTATTCTCATCCATAATGTACCACTACTGAAGGACACAAAATCAAGCTGAGTCACTTCCAGTGAAATGTCTACAATGTTACAAAAGACCACATTTCTCTTTTCCTATTCATTAGGGCCAGGCCTGCCATTAGTCTTGCCACAGTAAAAGAAAGTTATGCAGGGCTGGAGAGATGGCTCGGAGGTTAAGAGCATTGACTGCTCTTCCAAAGGTGCTGAGTTCAATTCCCAGCAACCACATGGTGGCTCACAACCATCTATAATGAGATCTGGTGCCCTCTTCTGGCCTGCAGTCATACATGCTGTATACATAATAAATAAATAAACCTTTAAAAAAATATAAAAAGAAAAGAAAGTTATGCATCAGTTAACAGCTCTTTACTCACTTTCTTCTTTCTTCCCTCCATCTTGCAATCTCTTCTGGAGTGTCTAGCTTGATCTTCCTCATACCAGGAGCATGCATCTAAGGGCAGAAAGCCTGCTGAACATCAGGAAGCACACTGTGTGCTCAGAACTAAATGCAGCATTGCACCCAACATTACACTTACAAGCAGAACATATTTTAAGCTAACGAGCATTCTCACCGTGCCTTATCCCTTAAAGGAAAAGCAACCGCTTCTCATGCAGCTGGATCAATGCTAGAGATAGGGAGGAAAGCAGTGTAATTTTCATTACATAGATGCATAACCCATTTTCTCAATTGACATTAAATACCCACCAAGCAAAACTGAAGGTGACAGATAAAAAAATTAACAGACATGATCATTTTTCACAAGTCTTTTGTTTATTTTAGGGCACGCGTGTGGTGTGTGTGTATGTGTGTATGTGTGTAAGTGCCCTCAGACACCAGGACACCAGATCCCTGAAGCAGGAGTTATAGGCAGTTGCATGCTGTTCAGTGTGTGTGTGTGTGTGTGTGTGTGTGTGTGTGTGTGTGTGTGTGTGTGTGTGCTGGGAACTGAACTGGAGTCCTCTGGAGGGGCACTATAAGCTCTTAACTGCTAAGCCATCTTGTCAGCACCCAGCCACCAAGCATGGCATGGTCAAACCAGCATACAACTTGCAAGTCCAAGAATCAATTCTGGGTAGGAAAGTCATTCTTTTCAATCTGTAAGAGGAGCTAATATCTATCTATTTTGCATGGTTTGAGACTAAAATAGAGTAAGAGATGCAAAACTTCCTTACAAAGTACAAAACACCGCATGAACATTACTTACCATTAGCACACATAGAGAACGCATTTAAAAAGGTGAAAAAAGCCATAAGAACTTACATTTTTCCAATGGAACTGGACAATCTTCTCATGTGCACTAAAGGAGCAATCTACCTCAGGGCACTGAAAAGTTTAACAACAAAAAGACATTTAACGATGGCCACAAGTTAACGGGGTTCACACCACCAACGGGCTACAGACTACGGTCAGCCAGCCATTTCTCCACCTGTGCTACCTCCCTCCTTCATTCTTAGTCCAGCAGCAAAACAAAGGAATGGCATCCTCGATGGGAGCAGCACAGCTACTCAACTCATTTCCTCCTCCATCTGAGGGAAACTAAACCATTCCTAATGCCTAAAGGAGGCATTCCTACAAATGAATGTTTCCAAAACAAGAATTTTCTTAAAAAAAAAAAAAAAAAAAAAAAAACAAAACCTTTCCAACATTCCAACATTTTTAAATCATCTGGGTTGTATTTAGAGAACAGCACACTACGACAAACCACACAGTGAGCTGCAGGTCAAGAGAGCAATAGAGGGAAAGTGTTCAGAGGTGCCAGGGCGACTGCAGGGGAGGCCCAGCTCTCTCCTCTCTCAGAGCCATGGAGGGCACCTACACAGAGGTCTCCACAGCTCCTCCTCTCACGAAGCAGTGGGCTCCCAACCCCCAAACTCCAAATCCCAGGCACTGTCCCCATGTGTCAAGTCACCTAACCTTTCCTTCTGGAAAAACTATGAACTTAGGAGAAAATAAGCTTGGTCCTTGTACCAAAAACACAAATCAAGGGCCATTTCTACATCAGTTCGGAACAACCAGGAAAACCTACTTTTATATGTTCGGACATGTGTATGTCATATTTTTCTTGATTTTTAAAGCCACGATCACAGGTATCACAGAAAAAGTGGAAAACTGGTTCCTTTCGTTTCTGCAAACAAACAAACAAACAAACAAACAAACAAACAAAAAGCAGTAAGACTGTGGTAGAACACCTCTGCCCAACCCAACACAAGTATTCCAGGAACACACATTTGATTTGTTTTAAAACACTCCCCTGGGGTGGGGGCTTCTTTTACTTTCTAGCAATATAGCAAAAGTCGGACACAATAAACAAAATTTAAATCTAAAAAGAGCTAATTCAAACTATAAGATTTCAAGTGAGAGACCCAACGAAGATTTGGTATAACATCTGTCAAGATCTAAAAGTACCGATTTAAGGTTTTAAAAAAAAAGAAAAGAAAAGAAAAGAAAGAAAAAGTGCCTCCCAAGGGACGTTACCATACTAGAATCACCGATACTGGAAACAATCTCCAATTTTTAAATGTTATGTTACTGTAACATTAAATGGACCGTTCATAGATTATACTGTACCTGTGTAATACTAATAACACAAGTTACACAGTTCTCACAATAAAAGGATATTAGCCAGGCAGTGGTGGCGTACGCCTTTAATCCCAGCACTCGGGAGGCAGAGCCAGGCGGATCTCTGTGAGTTCGAGGCCAGCCTGGGCTACCAAGTGAGCTCCAGGAAAGGCGCAAAGCTACACAGAGAAACCCTGTCTCGAAAAACCAAAAAAAAAAAAAAAAGGATATTAATTTCAAGTTCTACACCAGCAGTTCTCAACCTGTGAACTGTTGGTCATGGCCCCTTTGTTGGGGGAGGGGGTGTCGGCATATCAAATATTTACATTACAATTGATAACAGCAGCAAAATTACAGTTATGAAGTAACAATGAAATAATTTCATGGTTAGGGGTTACCACAACATGAGGAACTGTATTAAAGGGTCACAGCATCAGGAAGGTTGAAAATCACTGTTCCAGACAGTACTCAACCTACCCTAAAGTAATTGTATGACTTATACAAAGAAGAAACCTGATCTGTAAGTTAGGTTCAGACCATGATAAAGAAAACCTGTTTCAATATAGTATTTGGTTTGTGACATATAACCAGGCATTCTTCCTCATTTGAAAAAAAAAAAAAAAAATGGCTTCCAGGCCGGAGAGACACCTCAGCAGGTAAAAGCCTTAGGACCTGAGTTCAATCCCCAGAACCCACATGGTAGGAGAGACTTGACGCCTGCAAGTTGTTCTCATACCTCCACACGTATGCACCCACCCCCAACAAAAATAAATGTAAAATAAGAAAAAAGGCTTTCACTCCAATGACAAATATCCATTACTGAAAAAAAGGAGGCCTTACCACGTGAACAAACAAAAAACAAAAAGGCTTTCACACCAATGACAAATACCCACTACTGAAAAAAATAAAAGCCTTACAATCAGGATAAACATTAATAACACAATAAATCCTGTCTGAATTTAAGACATTATGTGCACAGCTTGGGAAAATGTAAACTCTCCTAAATTAGAAACATTAGATTATAGCTTAATTGAGTTTAATGAGAAAAAAAGGGGATCTGCTTTTATATAGAAGGAAGATTCTTCTATGATAAAAAGCAACAAGATTATGAAAAATAAAAGATTTGTCATTACAATTTGGGCTTCCAACTCAGTAAAAAGCTGGAACTTCCAGTCTTCTCCTAATTTCAGCTATCAGTCCCATTCTTTGTAATCTTTTAAACGTCCCTGAAGTTTAATAATGTTTATATTTATTTGTAAGCATAATGCTCAATTATGCTTGTATATCCAAACAGATTTAATGTTCTTTCTTCTTCTGCAACTTCATCATTTGTTTTTCAAAACTATTTTGATTCAACTTTTTTACTTATTGTTAAGCTCCTTAAAAATCCTATCCACTAAAATCCCACATGTCCATAACAGATGTGAAACACACCGACAGTTAAAACACAAGATATGAAGCAATAAATATAAGGGTCAAAGCGCCACATTCACCAGCTCAGAAATACCTTCTTTTTCTGTTTTTTGTTTTGGGGCATACTGAAGCCATTGAAGTTTGCATCGTGTGTTCGTGGAAAATAAGACTGTGTAACTAAAAAAGAAAAGAGAGAGTCACTTAAGAATGCAAATGTACAATTACTTATTAATCACTTTTTTTTATTAGATTAAAAAAAAAAATGCAGGTAGCGTGTGAGTGCAGGTCCCCAAGGAGGCTGGGAGACAGTAATCAGCTCCTCTGGAGCTGGAATTATAGGCGATTGAGAGCCGCCTGAAGAGTGTTGAGATCCGAACTCTGGTCCTCCGCTGTAAGTGCAATAGACTCTCCTCACCGCCAAGCCATTTCTCCAGCCCCTACCAATCCCTTTCTACTGCACAGATACAATCACTACTTTATAATACGTAGTCTTATTTCCTGGACTGTATCTTCCTACATTATGGAGATAGGAAGCCCCCAAAAGGTAAGGATTTTTGTATGTCTTGTTCATTGCTATGTAAGTAGCCCCCCAGTAAATAGTTGGGCTGAATCAATAAACTTTGGAATGAGCAGATAGCGGGAAACCAAAAATACAGGGCAGTGCTGAGAGATTAAAAAGGGAAAGCTGAGGTGGGTGTGTGTGTGTGTGTGTGTGCAAAAGGGTAGCACTAGGAACCGCCGCTTACCCGAAGAGTAGTAGTAGGACGTGGGGTACGTAGGGAAACCATTAGGAGACAGCCCCCAGTACCAAGGCGTCGAGGCTTGGAAATTCCAGGCCGGCTGGCCGCTGAACTGAGGTTGTACATCCAGAGGAGCCTGGGCATCCAAAGGAGGCTGCGCCGCGGGAAGAATCTGAGCGTCGAACGGGGGAAGCGCTCCAGCGGGAGGCTGGGTCTGCACGTGGGGCTGTCCGGTCTGGCACGGCTCCGACTCCGCCGCCGCCGCCGCCGCCGCCGGGGACGGCAGAGGAGGTGGCGGCGGGGGCAGCATGGCCCAGTACACCCAGTTGTCCTGCGGCGGGGCAGTTTCGCTCGGAGTCCCCAGCGCGGACGTCAGCTCGGGGGCTAAAGGCCACCCGGCGGGAGTCGGCTCTGCCATGCCACCTAGCAAGCGGAGAGCCCAGCGTGCAAGTGTGGCGCTAGCCTTAGGCGTCACTTCCGCTACGGCCGTCGGACCTATGAGTCTACCGCGGGCGTGACGTCATCGAACGAAGCCGGAAAAACTTCCGGCCCCGGCTGCAAAGCTTGGTCTGCCGTCGGGACAGAGTTTAACTTGGACGCTGAGCGACTGTGTGTCGCAGCGAATGGCTAGGGACCTGATCGGGCCGGCACTGCCGCCAGGCTTCAAGAAGCACGCGACAGCTGAGGACGAGGAGCGGGACCTGAGCCCAGGTAAGCCGCAGCGGGCTCCTGCACTCGGGGGAAGGGCTGGCGAGCACCGCGGAGTGGGCGCGGCCGGCCCAGAGTTGCAAGCTGGGCACGAAGGGATGTTTGGGGCCTGACCATTACTAAAAAGACGATACAGTCCCAACTGGCGATTAATATGAGCCGGATTATGCTATGAACCGGATTGTGCTAACTGATAATCTTCGTCCGGTCGTCTATTTAACTCTTCCATCAACTGTCTAAGAAAAGATCATGGTACATATGTTACAAATGGTGACAGCGACTGGAGAATCGGTGCCTAGGTCACACAGCTAGTCAGGGATGGAGCCCAAATTAGATCCTCGTAGCTCTCTCTATTCCTTCCGAGTTAGAAGACCCTTACCGAAGATCCTATGCTTCTCTGGTCCCTGGCCTGACTCCCTGGCCTCTCATCCTATCATTGCATCTTTCACACTCAGCCCAGTGCCCACACAGCCCAAGTTTATGCTTCCTCAACGATAGGCTTCTTTTGGCTGCTCTGGTTGTACGTGTATGCCTGACAACTCCAACACATCTTTCCAATCCCGGCTTAAGTGTCACGTCTTCCTCGGGGTTTTTCTCTGCCCAATCACACTAATATTTAACACTCTGTTCGAATAACTTGTTGACATGTCAGTCTCCACCGTTTCACTATGTCTTGTATCCTTACCATGCAATAGGCGCGTCCTGTTGCACACATCAATGCCTCTCATTCTTTCATGTTTTTCTGTCTTTAATTGGGAATGACTATAGTTGGGAAAGAACAAAACTGAAAAAATACTGCAACTATTTCTAAATCTTATTTTCCTTTGCTGGCTACCCATACTGGGTAGCCAGAGTCTTCCTTCCAGATGTTGGTTCTAGTGTAGCCATTTTTAAAATTTTTTTTATATTGCCAGGTAGTGGTGGTGCACGCCTTTAAACTCAGCACTTAGGAGGCAGAGGCAAGTGGATATCCGAGTTCTAGCCAGCATGGTCTACAGAGCAAGTTCCAGGACAGCCAGGACTACACAGAGAAACCCTGTCTCAAACATTTTTCTTTCATTCTTTATCAAGAAGTATTAATTAAGGTTAAAGAAGTGTGAGTGAATTATATTGGGTAAATCCCCGGCAATTTATTTACACATTTTACTGGTAGCAGACATTTGAGTAGATTCTGGCTTTTTAACTCTTACAAAGAGTGCCACTATGCATTTTGTGTGCATGTGCGTGCGTGCGTGCATGCGTGCGTGTGCGTGTGCGTGTGCGTGTGCGTGTGTGTGTGTGTATCCTGTGTTATATCTCAGCTTCAGAGTCCTACCGTTTTACCAAAGTCCTCAGCAAGTATGGGATCTGATTCTTCCCTGTTCTCCCTAATCATTTTTTTCTGTCTTTTTAATCTAGTGTTTTGATACAGTGTTCTATGATGTTTTAATTTGCATTTCCTTGTGAGAAATGAAATTAACCACTTTTCTTATTTTTTAATCACTTTTTTCATTATGCTCATTTTCTATTGAATGATGTGTCTCATACAAAGCCTTAGGTTTCATTATTTATATTCATGTGTCTGTGGGGCTGTGTTCTTGTGAATACAGGTGCCTGAGGAGGCTAGAGGTTGTGGGGTCCCTTGAAACTGGAGTCACAGGCGATTGTGAGCCTCCTGATAGGGGTGCTGAGAACCAAGCTTTGGGGCTCTGCAGTGTGCACTCTTAACTACTGGCTGGCCTCATTATGGCATTTTTTTAAACAAAATTTGTTTTTTGTTGATTCTTCTCCCTATCCCCCTCACACTTCTTACATCCTTCACCCTTCACCCATAACTTCCTTTTACAAGTGTTACGTCTCTGGAGGGAAAGGTACCCTGACTTTCAGAAGTCGGGCAATACCTACAGCTGTGAAGGGAAATAATCTGGATACCTACAGCTGTGAGGAGAAAGGTATCCAGACTTGTTGGGAAGTCAGGCTATAACTGAAGCTGGGTTCCGGTGGGGAATGGTCTCCCCACAGGATGTGTGGCAGTCCTGCTCCCCTCCAAGAGAGAGCCATTACAACTGAGCTCTGCTCCACTCCCTAAGGGAGTTTCTGTTGCTTCTCTGCTTTGCTCTGCAAAGAGAGTTTCCCAGCAGAGATTCTGCTCTGCTCCAGCGAAAGAATGTCTCCACCCAAGACTCTTTCAAGAAATTGATTTGGGAAGGAGAAATCCAGGAGCGTGGCTGCTTCTGGCAGGGTGGAGAAGGGCGGCCGCCAACTGAATGGGCATGGGACTTACTGGGGCTTCTCAGGGACAGAGTTTTTCCAGGGAGAAGATGTTCAGGGTGGCAATTGGTGAGATTTCAATCCCCTCCGCTTGGACAAGCTCAGATTGGCTAGATTCTGTGCTCAGGGATTGGTTGGTTATGTGCTCAGTTGGTCAGGGGCAGAGTGTGTTTCTTTGGCTCTGGTTTCAGGGTCAGGGTGGGTTTCCTTGACTGGCCCTCTTACTCTATATCTTTCCCTTTTCATGTGTCATGTGTGTCCCCCATTTCTCAACACCACTTTTCACCCCCTTGTGGTCTCCTTTCTAGTTTCATAGCTTATACACACCCCATTTATAGACGGACATGTGAACATTATAAACCAGGCTGCTCCTATCAGAGAGAACATGCTATATTTGCCTCTCTGAAACAGTTACCTCACTATAGAATTTTTTCCAGTTATTTCCATTTTCCTGCAACTTTCATGATTTCATTTTTCTTTATTTCACTTTATTCTCAGCTGAATAAAATCCCGTTGTGTATTTCATACCATATTTCTGTTATCCATTTATCTGTTGATGGACATTTAGGCTAACCCACTTCCTCCATATTGTGAGTAGAGCATCAGTAAACATGGATGTGCAAGTGTTGCTGTACTGGCTGGAAGTCTTTTTTTGTCAGCATGTTACAAGCTTTTGGTCATGGTGTTTCATCACAGCAGTAACTGTAACCAAGACACTAGCTTTTTCTTTCATGTTCTCATAAAATAGTAATCGGGTCTACTCCATTAGGCATTTTTAAGCAGACTTTTAAGTGGCATTTAGTTATAGTCAGACTGTTTATGTAGCCCCTGCCACCATGGATCTCTAAAACTCTTCATCTCACAAACTGAAATCTGTTGAACAAAAGTCCCCATCCCTTCCTGCCCACAGCTCCTAGTGATTGCCGTTCTGTGTTATGAGTGTGTAGCTCTAAGTACCTCCTGTGAGTAGTCAGACAGTAGGGGTTTCTGTAACTTTCTCTTGCACTTATCATAATGTCCTTAAGGTTCATCTGTATAGCATTCTTCAGTATTTCCTTCAGGTGAGGATTCCTGGCCTCCAGGTTTAAACCTTGTCAGCCTCATTTTACAGGGCAACAAAGTAACGCAGGCAGCTTAGCTAACTAACACAATCCATACAGTTAGTACGTGGCAAAGGACAGATTCAAAGCCGAAGAGGCCAACTCCAAAGCCTGCAGCCTTGCCCTCCTTTGTGTTAGACACACTGGCCTCTTTAGCCTGGAGCATCAGCTTATTCTCTCCATGGAGAATGCACTGCTTGTTCTCTTCCGCTGACTCTTTCTCTGTCTAGAGCAGTGGTTCTCAACCTTCCTAATGCTGTGTGACCCCTTACTACGGTTCCTCATGTTGTAGTGACCCCCAACCATAACATTGTTTTCATTGCGACTTCATGACTGTAATTGTGTTAGTTAGGAATTGTGATGTAAATGTCTGATACACAGGATATCTGATATGTGACCCACCAAAGGGGTTGCAACCTACTGGTTAACTGCTGGTCCAGCCGGACAGTGGTGGTGGTGCACACCTTTAATCCCAGCACTCGGGAGGCAGAGGCAGGCGGATCTTTGTGAGTTTGAGGCCAGCCAGGGCTACAGAGTGAGTTCCAAGAAAGGTGCAAAGCTACACAGAGAAACCCTGTCCCAAAAAAACAAACAAACAAACCAACAACAACAACAAAAAAAAAAAAAAAACCAAAAAAAAAACCCTGCTGGTCTAGAATGTTCTTTTGGATTGCTGTATGACCATTGTTGTCTCATCACTTAAGTCTACCCAAATGCCTTGTCAGAGTGGCCTTCTGTGACCACCGTCTTCCAAATTGTCCCTCCACACAGACATGTTTTTACTGTTTCAATAGCAGCACTTTACCTGAACTGATCCTTTCGTGTTTGTTTCTTTAGAAGTATTTACTCTGTCACTGGTGGATGGATGGGTTGGTAGGTGGAGAGTCAGAAGATTAAAGTCCATAGTAAATGCCAGCCAACTGTGGCTATGAAAAGAAAATGTCGGCCAGGAGGACTCATTAAAAGAGTCGTAACATGTCCAACCAACATTGTCCAGTTGCAGGGCCAGCTCTGCCCCCTAATTACAGGAGCAGCAGTTCGGATTCCTCAGACAGCGATGAGGACAGCAGTTCACTGTCTGAAGAGGGAGGTCAAGAGTCTGCGGAAGATGACAGTGGTCCCACTGCCAGGTCAGTCACTGAATCTACGGTGGAGCAAGCCTCACACCTCTCCTGGGTTGGCTGGAACCGATCTGTGTCCGCGCTGTACAGCACAGGGAAAATGTCTTCCCGTGTGGCATGTCACACACTCTACATCTTCTATACAGGAACTTACTCTAATTGGGCGTGACGGTACCCACCTTTACTCCCAGCACTCCAGAGGCTGAGCCAGGTGGTCTATGTAAGTTGAAGGCCAGCCAGGGCTACATAGTGAGACCCTATCTCCAAAAAAATAAAAATCAGCTTATTCTAGTAATGTGTAGATAAAGAGATACCTAAAGTGAATGGATGAATTAATGAATTACTAAGATTTGTGTGTATGGTGCTAGGCAATCAAACCTATGGCCTTGAGCAGGCTAAGCAAGCTCTCTGCCACTGAGCTACATACTCAGCCCAATGAGGTTTACTATATAGAAAGTTTTTCCTTAACATATTATTGAAATAACTAAGTATTGTAAGTAAGCCCATAGAATTTCTTTTTAAAATTGATAAACAGTGAATGTTCTGTTCAAATACATGATTCCCTTCTAAGATAGTTTTACCAGCCATGGGTCAGGTAGATAAGCTAAACCTTTGTTTTTTACAGGTTAATAAGATTTTCAATGTCCTTTTAAGATTAGGAGACAGAAAAAGGCAACTTCCAGTGCTTTTGAGAGGGAGAATAGAAGCTGAACTATGCATTTCACTCAAAAAGGCTAAAGAGACCCTGAGATTTTTTTCACTTAGTGTAATCTTGAATACTTCACTAGGTACAGAATACTGATCTAGTCCTAAAAAATAAATAACTGAAGATAAATTCCAGGAAAAGATTAAGAACTATTGCAATACATATTTTTTAATTTGGCAGGGTTAATTTATTGTTTCAAGTTTAGGTATATACTTAAAGTTAATGTTTTCTTTCACAATTAAAGCTTTTCTTTTTGTAAAAGTTTAACGTATGTTTAACTTAAGTTATGCTACTGTGTTTCCAGAAAACAGAGGCGACATCAAGATAGAGATGACGACGATGATGGGTTTTTTGGACCAGCCCTTCCTCCTGGATTTAAGAAGCAGGATGACTCTCCTCCAAGGTGATAATGTATAATGTGTCAGCCAATTTTTTTCAAGTTCATAATGCTTTATAGTTTGAGACTGACTCATGATAGCCATCCTTTTAGTTTGGAATGAGTTAGTTTATTGAGTATGTAGCAAGTGAACATAGAAGACTAAAACAGCAGATAGAGAGCAGAACATCAACAGACAGACACACAACATCCACCAGGAATGCCTGCAGAAACACTGGGGGAATGTCAGCTACAGCCCCCGATGGACCAAGAGGAACCGGCATGTCTCCTCCTGGGTAAGACTCCCAGTCAGCCATTCCCACCCCAGGCACTGTATAGCATGGTAAACAACAGCAGAGTCTCCTGCTTAGGGAAGGTGCTGGGGTGATTCCCCTGAAGCTGTGTTCGAGAGCAATGTTTCTACCCAACTGATTTACTCTCCTTCTGGACTCACAGTCGGGGAGGGGGGTGTTTTGTATTCTCCTTTCCCTGTCTCACAGGGTGGGGGACAAGCCTGTCCCTGGACAAGGGGCTTTGGAGGACACTATAAGACAAACATGTTTGGGTCTGAAATGGGGCCCACCTCCAGAACCCTTCTCAGGGAGCTCAGACAGAACATGACAATTTATAATATAATGCATATGACGTGCGTGCCAGTGTGTAAGAGCACATAGAGTAGATGGCTGTTTCTTTTTATATTCAGAGCTGAGAATCTCATGTGCCAATTCTTGATTTCCATGTAATGCTGTTTCTTTTAAGTATAGCAAGACTACACAGTCTGCTACCATTTTAAATAATCCCCAAACAAATAATACTTTCTACATCTCTAAAGAGGAATGCAACTGATATAGGTGCACGGATGTGGCTCCAAAGGCCTAAAAGTTAGGACCTTCTGCTAGCGTTTTGTAAATAAGTTACTGGCCCCGGGATAGCCCATTCCTTCCAGAAGAGCTCATTATAGATGGACCATCTCACCTGAAAGTCTGCAATCCAAAATGCTTCCAAATCCCAGACCTTTGTGCAGCCAGCATGACACCACAAGTCTGCTGGTCAGTATCCACAATCTTGTTCTATGCGTGTGATTATCACCTAGCGTATCATGTACAGTTGCTCAGGCTATTTACAGAAGGTGTGTATGAAACACAAATGAATTTGCACATTTAGACTTGAGACCCTTTCCCCAGGGTTTCTTATTATGCATATGTAAAGAGTTCAGATTCTGAAATTTGCAGTGCTCACCGTCCAAAATTTTAGATAAGCTGAACCCAACTTGTACTTAGTCTATGGTAGTTTCTCTCTTGAAATTGCATCCTTGTGCTTTGTCTAGACATTTGTGCATATACGATGATTTCTGATCTTGTGGGGTTTTGTTTTGTTTTGCTTTGTTTTAATGAGGTTGCCATGTGTATGTGTGTGTGTGTGTGTGTGTGTGTGTGTGTGTGTGTGTGTGTCTGTATCTGCATGTGTTTCTTGCTTTCTCTTTGGCTTGTTTTTCCTGCTTGTTTGTTTTGTCCTATTCTGGTTTGTTTGTTTTATCTTATTTTATTTTGAGATACCTGTTTGTTTTCTAATGGGAGAGAGAATGAAAAGGTGTAGATTTGGGTGGGAAGGTGGGGAGGATCAGAGAGGAGTCGGGGAAGGGGAAACTATAATCAAAATATATTATATGGGAAAAAAATCAATTTTCAATTTAAAAAAAAGAAAATCGCATTTTGGACAATAAATCACATGTGTGAAATAAATAGTAGCATATTTTGGAGTTAAAAGTCTCTGATACAATTGTAGAATGCCATGGCTGTATTACATTTACTATATTTAAATTTTTTATTACATTTTATTAATTTGGGGGGGGCACACTTGACCCCACTGCACATATGGAGGTCACAGGACAGCTTGTGGGGGTTGGTTCTCTCCTTCCGCTCTCTGAGTCCAGGAACTGAACTCAGGCATCGAGAGCCTTTACCCACTGAGCCTGGTCCAATGTATTTACTATCTTCTCAGATTATGCCACAGATTTCATCTCCACAAATTCTAAAGTCATAAAATTAATGTCTGTAGCTCTGGTAAGAATTATACTTAGAAAAAAAAGGCTCCCCTTGTAGCTTGTAAATAACAGCTAATTGGATCTTTCTGATAACTTGAAGCTTTGCCCTTTCATATACAAAACTATTATACACAGAGAAGGTTCATGAAGCCAAGACAAGATTATGAAGGGGTCAGAACAGTTGACTCTCAATACTTTTTCCCTCTGCTAAGAAGCCTGTCAGGGAGGCTCTGAGTGAACAGGTACCACCTGGAAATCAGCTGACAACTGGCGTCGCATCTGAGCAGGTAGCACTGGCCAGGTGGAACCATGAGGAAGACACTGGATAAAGGATCTGAAAGTGTGAAATGAGAAGGAGTTTCCTGTATCTTCTCACAAAAAGGCTTAGTATTGAGGCAATTCTGTCTTGTATTGATGACGGTCCCTGAGATAGGTAGTAATGCTACTCTAAAACTCATGAAATTTGACATTAGAGAGTCCAGGGCTCAGACTCCAGCTCAGCCCCTTGCTGGCTGTGTTGATCTTGGCTACTCGTTTTTCCCAAAGTGCAGTGGCTTCCATGGACAGGGGTTGTTTAAGGAACCACAGACATACACCAAGTGAAATGTGATTGGTACAGTAAGTGCCTCCTCCTTCATCTGCGGGCCACAGTGGACCGGCTGCGTTCTTCTGCATCACTTCTGGATTGTTAGCAAGGACTGTGTGTAGGTTTGGACTGCTGTGGTGCATTACCAGCGTCTGCAGGCAGCTGTTGTATGTACCCGCTGGAGATGTTCTTAGAGGAGCACACTTTCTCCTTAAGTAGCTCTGACTCTAATTACGAGGCTGAGTGGAATTTTCAGTAGATAGCAAAATCAAAACAGCAGAAGTCAAAGTGCAAGATGGCGCGTACCCTCGTGAGTACAGCTGGGTCACAAAGATTGACAGTGTTCCCTTTAGTGTCTGGTAGGTGACTCAGCAGGTAAAGGCCCTTTTCCTGCAGCCTGAGAACTTGAGTTCATCCCTGGTTCCACTGACCACCATATGCATACTGTGGCACACACATGCCCATAAGTAAATGAAATTTTCTTTTCTAAAAATTAAGTAGAAAACTATTATATTAATACTAGTAAAAATAATGTTCAAAAATTATTTTCAACATTTGTTACTATCTGGCTTTCTTATTATTGTGAACTTTTATTCTAAAAGCAGCTTTTTAAAGTCAAGAGAGAATGATAATGGTGTATTTTATTTTCAGGCCTATAATAGGTCCTGCACTGCCGCCTGGTTTTATTAAGTCTCCACAGAAAAGTGACAAAGGCAGAGAGGATTCAGGACAAGTGTCATCATTCTTCAACTCAGAGGTTTGGAAAGTATTCATTTAAAAAATAAAATGTATAACAAACTCAGAACTTGAATGGTGTCTGTAATCATGTGGCTCACATGAGATATGAAACTCCAAATATGAGTCTCTTAACACATTGTCAGCTCACTGTGAGAGTAGAACACCCAGGGGCGAAATCAAAAGCTGTTCTCACACCTGATAACTTAGCAAAACGAGATTGTCAGGGCTTATGGTTTATACTCCTGTCTTTGAAGGGTGGTATTTTTGTTACTTTTCACTTCCTGTCTTAAGTAGTTTCCCTCCAAGACAGAAGGTTCTAACTGCTGCACAAGGAAGATCCTCTGCCTAGGGAATGGTGCCACCCACAGTGTGTGGCTCCTCCCACCTCAGTTAACATACTCTAGATAACCTGCGCGCGCGCGCACACACACACACACACACACACACACACACGCACACACACACACACACACGCCCACAGGCCAACTTGATTTTGCCAGTCCTCACTGAGGCTCTCCCTAGGCGATTCTACATTATGTCAAGTTGTCATGGCAATCAAAGCTAACCATCACAGTAGTCTACACTGTATTCTGAAAATGAGGGAAGTGTGTTTGATACCTAATAAGAGGACTAGAAGTAAGGTCAGTATGAGATTGGTTAATTTAACAACACCATCTCCAGTTTTCCATCTGTCTGCTCTGTCTTCTTAGGGATGCTAATCCCCTTCATCTGAGTGCTTTCTTTAGACCTCTTATGCCTGACAGTCTTCACATTCACATGCAGTTCCCAATATCCAGACACTGAATGTGAATGGATGCTTTCACCCCTAATGGAGGAAGGGAGAACTTTCCAGAAGGTTTCATGTAGGCTTTCTTTATGTTTATTTGATCAAAATTGTATTTGCCCATGCGTAAATCTGTCAAGTTAGTGCTAATGAAACCAAAATGAATGGCTTTGAATTATCCAAGTTTCTCCCCCAGGACCTAGAAAAAGGCCAATTTCATGATTCCAAAGAGGGCAAATAATGTAGGTTCTTCTAACAATAGAGTAATTATCGGTAGAGACTATTACCACCACAACCACCCCAGAAAAAAGGAAAAAATGCCAGGGCTTAGAAAGCTTAAAGCCTTCGGTCACAGGGCAGGGGCTGTGGCAGCGCCCTAGCATAGGGGTAATTTCTGTTGTGATTGTAAGGAAGGTTGCCGTCACAGATACTGGAGCTCAGTGGACATCCCCAGGGGAGTTCCGGGTTCTCGTGTCCCCAGACGAGGAGCTGAGCAGTGGCACAGTTTGCTAAGAGAAGACACACTGCCATCCAGGAGGACAGCCAGTGTCTGGGTGGGTCTGCTGTGCAGAAGTGGCCTCTGCATCCCATGGTGCAGACTCTGGCTTATACTCTTCCTCTTAAGCCTCCCCCAGGAGCAGGAGTCAGGTGCACCTGCAGACACTGGAGTGCTCTGTTCCTGTGTCGCTTTCCAGGTTCAATCAGACAGGGAGGTGTTTAATCTCCTCTTCGCCAACTGATTTCTTTCATACACCGATCTTGCCACCTTTGCCCAGGGCTCTACAGGCCTCGCTCTCTGCCCTGTTCTTCTGTCTTGAGCTAATAAACCTGTGAAAACACTATATAAGTTATCCAGGGTATCAAAATGTTGTCCTGTCCCAGGTTGGGTTTGGTCCTATGATTCTGATTTTCAATTAAGTTGTTATTGCTGTTTGCTTCTCTGATCCTCCATCCAGTTCATGTCTTTCAACATCATACATGATCTTTGTTTCTAAAAATAGCAAGCAAGATGTGATGAAATTTTACTTTCATGAAAACTATCTTATTAGCTAGATGTTAAAATAGTATTAGCATATCCTGTCATCAAACACTGTGTTTTTATTTGTTCATTGAGTTTTTTTGGTTTTGTTGTTTTATTGTTTTTTTCCCCCCACTGGGTTTTGGGTTTTTTTTTTTTTTTGTTGTTGTTGTTGTTTGTCTTTTAAGGCAGGGTCTCTACATAGCCCTGGCTGTCCTGGAACTTACTTTGTAGACCAGGCTGCCCTCAAACTCACAGAGATCCACCTGTCTCTGCCTCTGCCTCTCAAGTGCTGAGATTAAAGACATGTGCCACCATGCCTGGCCACAAACACTAACGGTTTTTAAAACTTTAAAAGTTTGTCATAGGGTCTGGAGAAATAGCTCAGCAGTTAAGAGCATTTGCTGCTATTCCAGAGGACCCAAGTTCGGTTCCCAGCACCCACACTGAGTGTAACTCCACCTCTAGGGGATCCAATACGATCTTCTGACCTCTGTGTGTATCCACATATATGTGGAATATACACACCAAAAAACACACATGCACATAAATAAAAACACATCTCTTTTTAAAGGTTCATCACGTATTTTATATTTGCTTACCTTATGCCACAAAGGATTATGTCTAAGGAAATTACAGATACACTTAAGACGATGTTTGTTGGCCAGTGAGCTGGCTCAGTGTGGAAAGGTGCTCAGTGCACACGCCAGGCAGCCTGAGTTCCATCCCTGAAGTGCACGTGAAGATGGAAGGAGAGAAATGGCTCATAGTGTTGTCCTCTGACCTCCACACACACACACACACACACTGGCACACATGTACACAC
Source organism: Peromyscus leucopus (assembly GCF_004664715.2). Classification (NCBI taxonomy): domain Eukaryota; kingdom Metazoa; phylum Chordata; class Mammalia; order Rodentia; family Cricetidae; genus Peromyscus; species Peromyscus leucopus. The sequence continues at coordinate 47,216,876 of NC_051070.1, forward strand.
GCACACCGACACACACACTATTATTTTTTTTTAATTTGGAGATGTTGTGACAGCACAGTTTAGAGGTTAAGCTGTCAACACTTAAGCAGCAGATGGATTCAAAAGAGATTGGAAAGGCTCTCATGAGAGTGCAGAAAACACTGGTCCTGATACCACTGGTTATCAGGTTAGGTTAGGTGCTAGATATAAAACGAGGTAAGCTCTCTAGTCTTCTTAGTAGACTTAGTCAAAGATCCATTTCCTCAAGAAGAAAGGAAAAAGAATGTCATTTCACAGTTTATTGTAAGAAGCAACTGTGGTGTGTGTGTGTGTGTGTGTGTTTCAGAGTAAGCCATAAGAGCATAAAAGGGATAAGATTATTTAATTGCACTTGTATGAGTTTAAAAAGAACAGCCCTAGATAGAAAGCTACTTTTGAGTGGTTAAAGGGGAAATGAAAGGGATGTAAACAAACTCTTCATCCAGTGAGCTCAAAAAAATAAAATAAAACAAGGTGTAGAAGCTGTCAGAACCGAAGGACAAACATGTTGTTATTCATTGTAATAAATCTACTGAGGACGAGGACAAACTATAAGCCTTGGAGTATTATAGCATCTATCCAGAGTCATACCTGGGAACCATCATCAATGTGGCTCAGGACAAGATACAGTTCCAACCCGTCTCCATTCCTTTGTGTCAGCCAAAACACCTACTGGAGGCCCCCAGTGGCCACACTAGGTGGGGATTCAGGGGGTGATTTTCACCGTCCTTCCTGACCTTCGTCCGTCCGTAAGGATCTTTCCAGACTTGCTCTTAGTCCTATAGCAGCCTGCCTTCAGGAGCCCCTCTGCCCACCCACCTGCCTCCCCTGGGGACTCTGCCTCTTGGTGTGGACCCCTGTCCCCCCAGCTCTTTACCACAGCCCTCTCAGCCTTTCCTCCTGGCCCATCTGTATTCGTTTCTGTCACTCATCAACAGAAGCAATGTCTACCAGGGGCCCCACAGTCACCACATCTGCCTAGGATCCAGAAAGAGAAGAGCAACCAGAGAACAGAAAACCTACCCAACAAAAACAAGACCTGTTGTGGACACCAGGAAATACATCAAACATCATGGTTCCAGTGCCTACTCTTGGTACAAAAACACAAACATGAACAGACAAATAATATGCCTCCACCAGAAGCCAGTAACCCTATTGCAGTATGCCCTAAAAAAATCAATATAACTGAACACTTAAGACAAAGTCCTTAAAATGGCAACTATGGATATGGTTGAGGACCTTGAAGAGGGTATGAATGAATGCCTCAATGAAGTGTGTGAAAATACAAACAGCTGAATGAAATATTGAAAACAATTCAAGTCATGAAATAGAATTTAACACAGAAATAGAATCTCTAAAGAAAACCCAAACTGAAATAAAACTGGAAATTTTAGGGTGTCAAACAAAAGCCTCAGGTAAGCCTCACCAACAGAATACAAGACATGGGAAAGGAAATCTCAGGGGTCGAAGGCAAGGTAGAAGAAGTGGATAGCTCAGTCAAAAAAAGTTAAATCTAAAAAACAGGGGGAGGGCAGGGGACAAGAGGTATCCAGTTATCGGCACTATTTTGTTTTTTGTTTTGTTTTTCAATGAGACAGTCCACATGCACTGGAGCTGTCGTCTTCAAGGAACCCAAGGGAAAGCTCACTGTTCGGTGATCGGCTTGCAACAGACTTTTTGTTTGTTTTATTGTTTATGCATAATCCATTTCAGCTCAGTTCCAAGTGGTTGAAGATCATTGTCTGTAACCTGTTGGTCTCTTCTTAGAGTAAAGATCCTGTCTTGTTTTAAAAGGAAGCAGAGAGCAGTGACGATGGGGATATTGTTGGACCAATGCCCGCAAAAGGACCGGTTAACTACAGCGTGACAACAGAGTTTGAAAGACGGGCCCAGAGAATGAAGGAAAAATTAACCAAAGGAGATGACGTAAGCTTTCAAAGTTGTTTTTACCAGTGTGTTTTATGTGTATGACTGTTTTGCCTGTGTGTGTGCATGTGTACCACATACATGCCTGGTGTCTTAGAAAAGGGAGTCAGCTCTCCTGGAACTGGAGTTACAGATGGTGGTGAGCTATCATGTGGGTGCTAAGAACTGAACCTGCATCCTCTACAGAAGCAGCAAGTGCTCTTAACATCAGAGTCAACTCTCTACCCCTAGAAAGTAGCGTAGATTGTGTACATATGTATATAGTTTTGTGTGTATGTGTGGAGTTTTTGTCTTTTGTTTTGATAGAGTCTCACTTTGTAGCCCTGGCTAGCCTAGAACTCCCTATGTAGCCAGCACTAGCCTCGAACACATACATAGAAACCTGCTTGCCTCTGTCTCCCCAGAGCTGGAGCTAAAGGCAAGTGCCACCATGTGCAGACACCACTTTGTTTTCAACTTTATTTCGCACCCAGGATTCATCTAAACCAATTACAAGAGAGTCGTGGATGACTGAGCTTCCTCCAGAAATGAAAGACTTTGGTCTTGGGCCGAGAAGCTTTAAGAGAAGAGCGGATGACAAATCCGGAGACCGCTCCATCTGGACAGACACCCCAGCTGACCGCGAAAGGAAAGCTAAGGTAGCGGGTTTTTCCTTTCTTTTTATTTTTTGTTCGTGTATTCTGTCTGGTTTGGCTTGAACTTGCAAAGATACAAGATGAAATTATTTAAGGGTAATGATGATGTAGGGTTTTGAGGACAACAGGACAGTTGTACATGACCCAAGGACTTGGGTTGGTGACTCTGAGTTCATTGGCTCACACTAGTGAGGGTTGAAAACACCAGTACTGATGACATTATACAAAGTGGAAACAAGCTTTATTCAGGAGAATTACAGAGATGTGAGAAATGAAGGGAAAGGATGAAATGAAAGAAAATTGGAACTTTTGAGAGTGATAGGGGTTTCCAAGAACTTCCTTGTCTCAGGTTTTTATAGGTCTATGGCAAAGACTAGACAGGGGCTGAATAATTGCTACGAGGTTGGTTAGTTCTCTGGGCTATCATGAAGGTAGTGGATAGCGCATGTGCTCTATGCATGTTTCCTGGTCCAGCCAGAGAAATGTGCTGTTTATGTGGCTGCCCACCTAGCCAGGGATCGTCAAGCCTCCCTTTGCCCCTCTCTGACTTAGGCTCTATTAGCCATTGACCTTGACCGTCACTAGTTGCTGTTTCTCACTCTGTCTTTGCAAGTATTTCAGGTTGTACCAGGCTTTTTTTTTTTCCGGGGGAGGCGGGGAGGGGGGGGCAACCAGCTCCCAAATCACGACACAGAGCTTCTTATTAGTTATGAATGCTCGTCCTTAGCTTAGGCTCATTTCTTGCTACTTCTTATAACTTAGCCTGTTTCTCTTCATCTCTGTTTTGCCTTGGGGCTTTTTACCTTTCTTTCCTTCTGTATTTTTACCTTTCTTTCCTTCTGTATTTTTACCTTTCTTTCCTTCTGTATTTTTACCTTTCTTTCTTTCCTTCTGTATTTTTACCTTTCTTTCCTTCTGTATTTTTACCTTTCTTTCCTTCTGTATTTTTACCTTTCTTTACTCTCACTGCTTTTCGTTTCTGGCCAACAGCTGTCTGCTGACCCCGGGAATGTCCCTCTCTTTCTCCCTCATTCTCTTCTTCTTCTCTAGATTCCTCCTGTTTACTCTCTCTGTCCTCCAGCCCCACCTGACCTTTTCCTGACTAACTACTGGCCATTCAGCTTTTTATTAGACCAGTCAGGTGCCTTAGGCAAGCAAGGTGAAACAAATGCAACACATCTTTATACAATTAAACAAAGGCAGCAGGAACAAATGTAACACATCTTTGCCTAGTTAAAATACTATTCCACAACATCAGGCTCTGTTAATTATACCAAGTTCTGTCTGTTCTCACAGCCACCAAGAAGTACTGCAGAGTAATCTAAGTGTGTGTGTGTGTGTGTGTGTGTGTGTGTGTGTGTGTGTGTGTGTGTGTAATGGAGTGTTTATTTTGTTTCTGTTATGGTGCATCCTCTTTGACTTTGTGTCACACACCTTTGCTGTTCTTTTGTTCTTGCTTCTGTTCTAGTTTTTTGGATTTTTATACAGAGACACTCATGGCATCATTGAATGCTGACAGTGTCCTTTTTTTTCTCTTCCGTCATTCCTCCCCCCCCCCTTTTTTTTATCAATATGTACATCCTTTTTAGTTTTTCCTTTTACTGTTTTTGAAATCAGACAGTGGAAGATTCCTTGTGTGTTACTTTCCTACATTTTGTCATTATTAGTCCAAACTCATCCTGAGTTTCTTCCAGTTGGGTTACTGGGAGGGTTTGGTTTGGATCCCATTGTCCTCTTCTCAGGAATATCACAGACTCCTGCACTAACTGATCCCTTCTCAAGTGTGCAGCTTTTTATGACTGGGAGGAATTCAACCAGCCTGGCTTTAGTTCACTTTCTTGTCATTTAATCTAAGTAAAATGAATAGTATCTGTTTCTAATTTTATTTTAAATGATGTTATTATGTTCACTCTTCAGGAAATGCAAGAAGCAAGGAAGTCATTCAGTAAGAAAGATGAAGAAAATGTATTGTCAGGAAGGGATAAGAGATTGGCTGAGCAAGTGTCCTCATACAACGTAAGTAAGACAATAAAATACATAAGGACATAAATAATCTCTCCTCACTCTTTTCACTCTTCCTCTCTTTCCAACTTGGTTTTGTTTTATGCTGGGATTTCACTACATAGCCCACGCTGCCCTCTGACTTTCACTCCAGGGTTTGCTGGTCTCATATTTTTCTGTCTTTTAGGTTTTTGTTCTATTTGGTTTTGGTTTTGGTTTTTCAAGGCAGGGTTTCTCTGTGTTGCACTGCCTGTCCTAGAACTTGTTCTGTAGACCAGGCTGGCCTCGAACTCACAGTGATCCACCTGCCTCTGTCTCCCAAGTGCTGACATTAAAGGCATGTGCTTCCACCACTTAGTATAGTTCTATTGTTTCTCTCTCTCTCTCTCTCTCTCTCTCTCTCTCTCTCTCTCTCTCTCTCTCTCTCTCTCTCATTCTCTCATATTTGAAATCAACTTTATTCTGATTCTAAACAAAAAGAATAGGGATGACAGTAACAAACTTCACTGAATGTTGTGATGTGCTATAGCATTCTTATCTTTGAAATTCAAGAAGGAAGCAACTGTGTTCCAAACAGCTTGACATGCAAGTCCAAAACAGGGACGGTATATTTTAACTGCCACATTCACCCCCAAGCCCCTTCACCTCCCTCGGCATCCCAGTGAAGTACACGATCTGCTTCGCTAACTAAGGGGTGCACACACTGTACCACTGCCATCACTGACAGTTACCTCACCAGTCCTGTGATGCAGGGCTCCAGCTTCACTTTCTCACAGGTCGGCATCCTTACCAGGGCGGGTAGTTGTTTGAGCAACCTCTAGATCATGCTAAGTTGTACTGTGCTGCCAGAGCCGGGTCCGTGACGGCCTCAGGTGGAGCAAGAGCAGGCGTGACAGCAAACTCCCAGTTAGGATCTCCAGTGAGCTTTCTGGCAAGCCGAGGAAAGACTTTCCAAAGCTGGAATTACTTTTGGCAGAAATGTCATAGTGCTGAAGATTCTTACTTCAGTGGGAGACAATAGATTTTGCCTCCACTTTCCTGTGTTAATATCCACTTTGTTGCCACACAATGCCATGGGGATGTTTTCAGACACACAGCAGACCACTGTGCCAGTTAGGTACATTCATGTAACTCCTGACATTACATCCAACATTCTAACGGCACACTGGCTTTGTAGTAGCCGTCGCACAGGCCCCCAGACTTCTTCCGGCCGGCTGTGTCCTACACCTTGAACTTGATGGGTCCTCTGTTGGTCTAGAACACAAGCGGATGCAGCTCCACGGCCAGGGTGTCTGCATACTTCTTCTTGAACTCTCATCAAGTGGTACATCAAAAGTGTCTTCTTCCCAGTGCCACTGTCAGCCACCAGGATGAGCTTGAACCAGACCTGCAGCTCTCCCTGGTGGCCATCACGGTGGTCCGTTTCTCTCTTTTTACAACCTCCTTTTACCTAAATCACTTCTATGGCCCAGTCCTGAACAATACTTGACTCTGTGATCTGTGAACATTTGTATAAGATCCTTCTGCATATTTGATAAGTTGTTTTTAACTTTTAAGTCTTAATCAAAAGTTTAATTCCTGCCAGGTGGTGGTGGCACACGCCTTTAATCTCAGTGCTTGGAAGGCAGAGGCAAGTGGGTCTCTGTGAGTTTGAGGCCAGCCATGGCTACTGTAATTAGGCCTTGTCCCAAAAAATAAACTCAAAGTTTAATTACTAAGGGGCACTTTGATCAGAAAGTGAGAGCCTGTTCACAGAGATTATTAGTGTATAACTTTTAACATTATAAACAGATTTGGAATGTCTGGTGGGAAGATTTGTAGGAGAAAAAAACTTTAAAACACAATTCAATCTAAATTTATAAACTACAGTCACTATTCATTAACATTTTTTCATTTTTTTGTTATAATCTCTCTTAACTCTCAAAAACTAGGGAGTGGTCTATCTCCAAAAACAAGTGTTAATTCCTGAACCCATTGGCCCCCAAAAGGCTTTGGGTGTATAGAAAATTACCTTGGTTCCAGATGTTTGAGTTAATGAAAATCGTGTAAGAACTGATTTCTTGGCCATGTGTTGACTGGAACCATAGTCAGAAAAGCACACATGAAACGTTTTTTGGAAACTACCCAGGCTTGGCCCATCTGAAACGGTCACAGAAGGTTCAGGAGTCAAGTCCCAGTAGAACTGGATGAACTGTAGCCATTTAGACATGCTCTCTGCATTCAGACTAATCTAAATGACATACATAACTGGGAACATAAAAATCCAAAGAGGAAATGAAAATATAAGTTGGACTATGTAGACCTAAATAATAAACATAATTTGTTGAAACATGTGGGACACAAGTATGTAGCCAGAATGGGTTATCTTAGGAAGAATGGCTTAAAATTCATTAGCTAGATCTTTCCAAGCCAATATTTCTTATAAAACCAGACACCTACAGTGTGACCCTGGAAACATGTCTCCTCCACAAAGTAGAACATTATTTGCAGTAGCCTCAGGAAGATGCAAAAATATCAACAGAAGGTAATTCATAATAGCTATCACTATAACAGCATAGGTATTCATCAGTGAGAGAAAGAAAACCCAGGGACATACAATGAAATACTCAGCAACAAAGTGTAACAAATTATAAGTGAGTGCAGCAGTGAGGTGAGTCAGTCATCACAGAATCTGACATAGGAAAAGCATCATCATTGGGTGGAGCTGGGTGTGCAGAGTGAGTGGTCTGGCCATGGGTGGCTGTTGGAATCGGAGTGTTTACTAACGTTTACTAGGGAGTAACACTCGGAGCTTCCTAGAGTGATGGAAATGGCCAAGATCCCGATGGGATTTGAATTAAAAAAACATCAGTGAATTTATACCTAATATCTATGCATTCCATTGCATTTTTAGGAAAATAAAGAAATATTGAGTCTGGTTAATGAATGTGTGCTGACATGTTTAGGGAGCATGCAATGATGTCTGCCATTTACTTTTAAATATTTTTATGAAATGAAATTGTGTGAAATTCTGATTACTATGAGATTTACTGTTCAAAGTAGTGATGAGTCTTTTTTATTAATTTTTTTTTTCATTTATTTTACATACCAACCACAGTGTCCCCTCCATCCTCTCATCCCGTTCCCTCTACCTACCTCCCACCTACACCCCCCCCCATCCACTCCTCCTCCATCTCCAATCAGAAAGGGGCAGGCCTCCCATGGGCTTGAACAAAGCATGGCACGTCAAGTTGAGGCAGAACCAAGTTCCTCCCCCTGCATCAAGCTAGGCGAGGTTCCAGCATGGGGAGCAGGTTCCCAAAAGCCAGCTCCAGAGTCTTAAGACGAAGCTTCTACATAAGCCCTGCTTTGATAAATTGAATACTCTTGAAAGTAATGCCATGAAAGAACAAACCAGCCCACCAGAAACAAAGGAGTTTTTCAAAAGCTGTGAAAAAGCCATCCTAGGGCCAGTGAGATAACTCAGTGGGTAATGGCGCCCGCCACCAAGCCCGATGACCTGGGTCTGATCCCTGGGACCCACAGGGTGGACAGAGAGAACCAAATCCCACTAGTTGTCCTCTGAGCTCCTCACACACAAAATAAAGAATGTCAAAGCCGTAGGATTCAGGGTCAATTGCTCTCAATTTCATAAATTGTTAGAAAATGCAAGCATGTTTTTGTTTTGGTGCTGGGAATTGAACCTAGGTCTTTGTATCTGCTACACATACACACTCGACCACTGAGCTACCCCCTAGCCCCCAAACAGTTGTGGTGTGGTTTGTTTTTGTTTTTGTTTTTTCAAGACAGGGGCTCACCACTGCATGGGTCTCAGGCTGACCTAGAACTCACTGTGTAGTCCAGGCTGACCTCAAACTCTGGATCCTCGCAGCTCTGCTGGGATGGCAGGCTCACACCCCTGCACCCAGCCACCCTCAGCGTCGCCTAGCATTGCCTTACTTGGAGCCCCATTCACTTCAGTGCTTTTGTGTGTATTCTTTGACATAGGCAGGGCCTTTAAGAGTTAGAGTTATAAACAAAATGCATCCTTTCTGCCATTCCCCCTCTTCACATGCTGAATATTTGGCACTACACTCTTACAGGAAATATGTACAATAGAAACCACTATTTGTAACTCCTGTTCCAGGATCTCCAATGCTCTCTTCTGGCCCCTGTGGACTCTTGCACACATGTAGTACACAGAAACCCATTCAGGATCACACACATGTATTCTTGTAATCTTTGTAAAAAGACTAAATGGCAATCGTTGTGAATAGCCTTAAAAGGGCTCCTGCTTTACCTGGTCTTGGACACCGTTCTGTGCAGCACTGAGGATGCACACATCCACCCAGCTTTGAGGCTGCTGATCTGCACTGTGATCATCTCCTCCATCCCTGCCTGGTTGCTCCATCCCAGGCTAGTCTACTCAGAGCTCCACAGCAAATCCCTACTTTATTAAACCAATTGCCTTTGTACAACCTTGTCTGAAAATGGTATCTGGATAGACCTGAAAATGTGAACATCAGCCTAAGCTGAGAGGAGAAGGGGAGGGAGGGAGGTTGGAGAAAAGAGACAAGCAGAACAGTGGGCGAAGCAAACATCCCTCGGCTCTGGCCGTGCGCCATCTGCACAGGCCTAGAATCAGGTCGCTTCTGTGCTCCTTAGTTCACTTCTGTTTTGGCTTCTGCCAGTGCCTTCGCCTCTTCCACCTGAATGGCTTCAGGGACCAGGTCATCTGTGAAGTGGGAATCAAATTGTTCGTTCTTTCACACAACTGCTCTTGGTTTATATTCCCATTAGGACTTTCGTAACCATAACGACTGTGCTACCTCGCTTTCCTACTCTTTCACTGCATGTAGCTAATAGATGTCTTCGTTCCTTCTGGATTGTATTTCCCACAGCTGTGCATTTTCTCCTTAGATGCTGTCTTGGATCCAGAAATCCCCGTCAGGGTTTGCAAACATCTCTCATTCACATGCACTAGTCCAGTATGCTTCATGGTTGTAGACTGTCTGTGACCGACGTGAGCTAAGGTTTTTATTTCTGTTCTCCTGCTTTCCCTAGGAATCAAAAAGATCAGAATCCCTCATGGACATTCACCACAAAAAGTTAAAGAATAAGGCTGCTGAAGATAAAAACAAGCACCAAGAGAGAACGCCATTTGATCGTGATAAAGATCTCAAGGTTAATCGGTTTGATGAGGCTCAGAAGAAAGCCCTAATAAAGAAATCCAGAGAACTAAATACCCGGTTTTCACATGGCAAAGGCAACATGTTTTTATAAGTGAGTGTACTTCAGTGAGGTACACTCATTCATACTGGTCAGTCTGACCCCCTCCGAGGACCCCTTTGTCTATAGCAATTATGTGCACAGACTTTTCCTTTTGTAATAAAGTAAACTCAGAGTCTACATTTTTAGAAATTGTGACTGTTGACAAGTTAGGAGGAAATGTGGCTAGCTGGAAAAATAGCTCTGTCTTCACGATAGCCTAACAGGACATGGCTATTAGAAAAGTGTGGGTTCCAGTGAAGAGAAATGGTGCTTCACAGAGTGTGATGAGCAACTTGATGGGTCGTGTGCTCCAGTAGAGAGAAGAGAGAGGTTTGTTGGTATCTTTGTGTGTGTGTGTGTGTGTGTTTGTTCATTTGCTTGTTTGTTTTTCGAGGCAGGGTCTCACTGTGTAGTCTTGGCTGGCCTGGAACTCACTCTGTAGACCAGCAGGCTGGCCTCGAACTCACAGAGATCCACCTGCCTCTGCCTCCCAAGCACTGGGATTAAAGGCGAGTGCCACCAGGCCCCGTTCATTGAACAGGATCACAATTAGAAAAGAGTCATTGCTTCAAAAGGCCTCTCTAAGTTTTTACAACCCTGCACTGTTTATCCATGGTCCTGTCTGATGAAGGCTGTGATGTCGGCTAAGGAACTGTGAGAGCGAGGATGCTTCCTGAGTTCCTCGTGATCTATAGCGGTATGAAATGGACTCAGTATTCAGGGGGGATTTTTTGTTTGTTTGTTTGTTTTAGACAGTGTTTCTCTGTGTAGCTTTGTGCCTTTCCTGGAACTAACTCTGTAGCCCAGGCTGGCCTCAAACTCACAGAGATCCGCCTGCCTGTGCTGGGATTAAAGGCGTGCGCCACCACCGCCCGGCTCAGGTGGGATTTTAAAGGACAATGTGAACTTTAAAATGTTTTCCAGCTTACTGAATTGTGACCTCAGAGGAAGTCCCCTATGTGATGTCTGCCTGTCCACCATTATTTGTTAGAAAATGATCTTTTAAAATATACAAATTTGTCTTGTTCTGTGTGTCCTTTAAAGTAATATGGGAGCAGACCATCAATGTTTCTTATATAGAATAGAGTATTTTGGGTGTTCTTGGCTTTTCTTCATATAATTATTTTAATAGTCCAGTGTTTTGTGGTATTTTACGAGTTTCTTCTTAGTTCTGGGGGGAGGGGGGGACTGTACACTGACTCTCACCACAGCCTGGACCTTCTTCCTCAAATAGATTTAACCGGCCCCAGAGTCAGTATCTCAGGCCCTTGCAAACCCATGAATTTTAGATGGCTTGGTTTACCCTCCAAACTTCACCAGTGGAGTTTCGTTCTTCCTGCCTTGGCATGTTTTGATGCCTGGGGGTTTTGATTTGCTGTCTGATAAGTTGTTGGTTTTAAGGCAAAGAAGGCTGTTTGGATTATCTCATATTAAGGAAATATTCTTGTGATTTTTTTTAAACTTAAGTAAATATTTGTAGGGGAGGCAATCTGAAGGACATTATACACATCTGTTGTCATCCACGGAGTCTAGGACTCCTGTCTTCATGGTCTGCCAAAGCTGTCTGCATCTTGGAATGTCACAGGGGATAGTCTGATTCATATATGTATATAACACTTTGTAGCTGTTTTACTGGAATATTAATCCTGGATAGCTTTTTTAATTAACCAAATAATCACTGAAAATGGGAAGTCTGTACTCATAACCACACTAGTGGGAGTAATATGTGTTTTAATGCTTTAATCAGTGTTTCTTAAGCTGTTAAACAGAACCTCCTAAATAGGGAGATGAAACCCAAGTTTGAATTCTGTGTATTTCTTGCAGGTTTTCTTGTTCTGCTAACTCTGTATTCTAGTTCTAATGAAGCCAGAGTTTTAATGAGAAACATTCTGATTCCCGATTCATGTGGACTTTATAAAACTGGGCACACTGTTCAGATTACAATATAAAGTATTTCTTAATAGTGTCACTCTTTTATACTGGTGTAAACAGCCCATCCAAGGACTGTTGCTTTTAAAAACCTGAGTTATTCTGAGTGAATTGAAGAGGCTTGTTGTCTACATAGAATTGGACAGACCTACCCTTTGACTAAAGTGAGGGAGAGTTTCTGCACATAAAACATTATACAAGAGTATTAGTTTTGGCGAGGCATGGTGGCACACACCTTGAATCCCAGCACTCAGGAGGCAGAGGTAGGCAGAGCTCTATGAGCTCAAGGCCAGCCTGGTCTACAGAGCAAGTTCCAGCATAGCCAGGGCTATGGAGAGACTCTGTCTCAAAAACCCAAGAAAAGGGAGTATTTATTCTGTCCATTTTATTTTGTAGGGGTTTTTCCCCAATGAGAGGGAAAAAGAAATTTTTTTAGCTATGAGAAAACCTAACATTTTGTGAAATTTGGTACTTTTTAAAGTTAAAATACTAAAAATAAATAAATCTTTTAAAAGGTGATGCTGGTCTAGAGAGATGGCTCCAAAGTTAAGAGCATGCCCTGTTCTTCCAGATTACCTGAGTTCAGTTCCCAGCACCTCAGCTGGCGGTCCACAGTCCCCATAACTCCAGCCCCAAGGAATCTGACCCCTCTATGGACCTCCATAGTCATACTCATGCACACAGTCCACACACAGACACATACTTTTAATAAAAATAAATCTTAAAAGTAAAAATAATCTTATCTGGACACTCACTGGCCTTGCGTTTTCGAGGGAAGGGGATAGGAATATTTATAATGTGCTTACGTTTCCTGTGACCTCAGCAGACAGGCCAGGCCACCACGTGTGCTGCCTCATGGGCACCCTGGGGACAGGGCTCTTTTCTGTCACTAGATGATAATTTCAACAAAGTGTAAGCCATTTCCGGGGAGGGTTAGCCACATGGAGACACAACCTCAGTTTAATGTGGACAATTAAGCATGTAGCTGTGTGTACATTACAGAAAGGTGTCCTGTGTGCCATCCCCTCTCCTCCAAACCACAGGAGGCCTGTTTGGACCCACTCTCTTGGCCGTTGGCATTTTCTACTAAAAGCATCCTACATGTTTCGGCCAAGTCGTATAGGGCTGCAATACAAGAATGAAGAAAACTAGCACCAGACACAGATGTCTCGCCACTGACAGTGGCCTTCCAGGTCCAGCTCTCTGGCTGCTCAGCTGGGGTAGATCACAAGCCTCAGGCAGTAGCCACACTGCTCGTGAGCAGATGGTGGAGTCCTTGGTTTGGGTAGTGGGGGAAAGAGACGGAGGGAGACTTTCAGATTAACCTCAACACAAAAAACTGAGCCCTGCTTGGGGGCTGAGGGATGTAGCTTACCTACAGTTTTTCATGTTTAGATGTAGCAACACATCACTTCAGTACTTAATTGTCCTTTGTGAGGTGTGAGATGTGTCTCAGAGTTATATAAATTATTCGAGGTTACTTTTGGGTCCTTGCGCAGGCTAGGAATGTTGACACTTCTGAAATGCATGATGGTGGGAGCCCAGCTCTGAAGCCCTCATCCGCTTGCGCTGTTCCGTGGCATTACAGGTATTTCTAGAACAGCCTCTCCAGTGAATTAGACCTAAGAGGAGGAATTAACAGGAGGGAAGCGGCTCCTGAAGACAGACTCACGAAGCATCCACAGTGTCTAGTCTCCCGTCTCAGGATGTTAGTTTACTCACTTCTGCCATCCTGAGGCACCAGACCACAGATGCAGAGCCAGAGCCGTGTGCTGCTGTAGGAGAGCTTTCTATTTGTTTCGTTTTTCACAGCTTAAGAAAAAAAACAAACTGTTTAACAGAGCCCGGGGCTGTGGGTGAGTGTGAGGTCCTGGGCTCAGTCCCCTGCACCCACCACCACCGAAATACTGTTTACCTGTGACCATGGTGTGTACAAGGTTAAAACACTGTTGCCTTTTCATCTGGAGGATTACAATTAAAAGCCTGTTTTTAGAAAAGGAGAATTCTGAAGTATAATTTTATATGTTATATGAATAAAATGTTCTCTGTATCTGAGAAGTTTGCAGTCTCCCTTTTGGGGTGTTTTTTGTTTGGTTGGTTTTGTTTTTTTTTCCTTGTTGTTCTAATATTCTTAGCTTTCCAGAAGCAGGCAGTACTGGCAGCAAGATCTGGTCAGCCAGTCATTGTGGATTATGGGGGGGGGGGGGGACTCCAGGGCGGGGGATGAGGGAGGGGAAGGGGTGAAGACCCTGGTGGCACACACCTGTAATCCTACTCTTCAGAAGACCACTAAGGCAGGAGAACCACACATGCAAGGCCTGCTTGGACTGCACCGTGAGTTCAAGTCCAGCTGAGACGGGAATGGAAGTCTCACCGAATACAGGATAATTAGCAGCACAGGCAAAAATGTGCTGTTTCTGTGGCTTCCATCTTGCCTTTGATTCCCACCAGGGCTCTAATGAGAATTCCAGTGTTTCTTGTGTTGTATCATCAACCCTGAGTTCACCCCCGGATTTGCAGTGTCTGTGTCTGGCCATCGGGAACCCCCTTTTCAGTGGGTAACGTCTCACCCAGGTCTCAGAATCATTGTGTAGAACAGCCAAGGAGAAGCGGTCACATTCTGGCATGTTTTGGCTGATGTGGCTGGGGTCGGTGCTCACAGATGAGGTGGACTGTTTCTACAAAGCCTGCCCGTCCCCTCCTCATTCACTGCCGTCAAACCTCTAACATCAAGAAGTACATTTACCACAAACAAGGTAGATGAGAAATGAGGCCTTTGCAGGGCATTCACTACAGTCTGCTGTGGTTTATAAATCACAATACAAGTCCAAATGATAGATTTAGACTTTACAAATAAGAATGAAAAAAATAGGATTTTCCAACTCCAACCCAACCAACAGCCAAAAAACCTGTCTGACTGGCAGTTAGTCACATTTCTCAGATAGAAGGGCAGTGGCTAAGGTGGCCCTGGACAGAGGGGTAGTCACAGTAGGAAAACAGATTGGACCTCACTCCTTCAAGCCTGCCTCATCTAGCAGCCGTCATGGGTCAGGGTGTCTGGACAGGGTGTCCTTGGGTTCTCTCAGTGCTGTGTGCATTTTCTTAACTCTGAACCACAAGATCACACAGAGAAAGTGTAGATCATAGTTACCAAAACAATGGCATAAATACATGGCAAGCAAAATTTGGAGGAGGACAAAGAGAAAACTACCATTGGCAAGAGACCCAACATGGAGTTTTTTAGTACATTTGCGGAGCGGTCATTTCTAATTAACAGTTGTATATTATTATATCCTTAGTAATTAAATGTGTTGCCATGGCGCTTCCAGCCTCTCATACAGAGCAATTAGATCATTTGTAAATGTATGATTCCAGAGACAATAAGAGACAGGAGATTTTTCCTGCACAGGAAGCTGTTCCGAAGTGGGCTTTGCTTATGTTCCTAGAAGCTACCAAGCTTCAATGTGGGCAGTAACTGCAGTAAACTAAGTGTTAATGATACAAATTATGCTCGTTCTAGAATGAGCTCTGAGTTCTCTGTTAGAATGCAGGAGAAGTTTCTGGGGCCATTTCAACCAACTCAGTAATTAGCTACAACCAAAAACCTAGCAGAGTACTGCACAGAAGAGGAAAAACACAAGAGGAAAGTGTCCTAGAGTCGGACAGGTGAAGCCTCCGCCTGGAAAACTGTTTTCTGCTCTGGACAAATGTCTAGGAAAGAAAACTAAATCAGTTCTTGTTGACATGTATTTATTGAGCCTACACAATGTGCAAAACACTGATCTGAGAATACAAGAATATTAAATAAGATATGACCTTCAACTCCACAGTCCAGTGGGACAGACAATGTGCAGAAACAGCCAGAATGCTGTGTGGTGAGCACGTGTCAGAGGCATGTACGTGTACTGACTGTGATCACAAGGGATGCCTGGGCAGGAGCTGAGAAGAAAGGGTTACAGTGGATCCCAGGGGGTGCTGTTGGGGGTGTATGCACACTGAGGAGTGGAAGAGACCAGCTAGAAAGGAAGGTCCAGTGCAGGGGGACAGCCTGCAGAGCTGAGTGATGGCGAACAAGTGGGAGTCAGCAATGATGCAGAGGAGCCAGCCTGGACTAGGAAAAGGAGGCCAGGCAAGCCGGCTCTTTAAAGTGCCTGTTAGTTAAGCATTTAAACGTGAGTTTGAAGGGCAGAGATACACATCTGTAACCCAGCCCTGGGAGTAAGATGGAGACTGGCAGATCCTAGAGCAGTGGTTCTCCACCTGTGGGTCATGATCCCTTTGGATATCAGATATCCTGCACATCAGATGTTTACCTTATGATTCGTAACAGTAGAAAAATTACAGGTACAAAGTAGCAACAAAATAATTTTGTGGTTGGGGGTCACCACAACATGAGGAACTGTATTAAATGGTCACAGCATTAGGAAGGTTGAGAACCACTGCTATGAGGCTTTCTGGGCAGCCAGCCAGCGTATGGTGAGCTCTAGACTCCGTGAGAGACCCTGTCTTAAAAACATAAGGTTGGGGCTGGAGAGACGGCTCAACAGTTAAGAGCACTTGCTGCTTTTGCAGAGGACTTGGGTTTGGTTCCCAGGACCGAAATTAGAGAGCTCATGACCACCTACCTGTAAGTCCAACTGCTGGGGATCTGACCCGCGTTTCTGGCAACCGCATAAACACGATGCACAGACGATGCACAGATGTGCACCCAGGCACTGATGCATGCACATAAAATTAGGTGTAGCGCCGTTCCCAGGGGTGACAGCCTGGCTTCCGCCAGGCACCCCGCTAATCTGCCACATCTTAACCACAGACACCACCTAGGGAACCTGCGTTTTACCTCGATCAGTGTCCGAGCTCACTCGCTGAGAGTGTGGGCTTGGGCTTCAAGGTTTGGAATAAGCACCGAAGGCCAGAGAGAGACACTGAACAAAGACAGCAGAAAGCTAGGCGGGGGGCGCCCAGAATGGGTTAGAAGCCACAATGGAGGATGTCTGTTGACGCAACCATGCAAGGCAAGGCTCCGCCGAGCCACATGGGGTGGCAGACGAAGAATGCCCGTGAGGGCATGCGCAGTGCAAATTCCAGACTAGGCAGGGAAGAGGAGGCCAAGAGGGGACAACAGACTAGGAGAGACACTACCTGGGAGAGCTAATCTTTTTAATTGTTTTAATTACCATAGATTAATCATATACAGTGATGGGCTTCATTATGACATTTTCATACATGTATATAATACAGTTTGATCATGTTCGCCCCATCTCCCCCAACCCCACCTCTTCTTGTTGATCCATTTCCTCTTCCCAACCAGCCGCCTCCAGATATTCCACCCCTGTGAAAGGGTCGTTCTACCCCCAAAGGGCTTGAGAACTACTGCATTAGTGGGCGATGGTATGAGACAGAAAATAGGGCCTAGTTTCTACTAGGAAATAGGTTACTGGAGAGGTATCTTTAGGAGAGAGGTGCTAAGTCATACTCTGACTTCTTCCTGTATTCCTCCCTCTCTGCTTCCTGTCCTTCATGAGGTGAGAAGTGCCCCGGTCATGTGCCTTCACCATGAGGCTCAGGCCAAGAGCATGGAGCGACTGACCGAGGACCGAGGCCTGAAGCCACGAGTCAAATCAATCTCTGCTCTGTTAGCTTGTTTCTGTGGGGGTGCTTTGTCGGCACACAAGTACATCACGTTAGACAGGGGGAAAAATTGGAAAACGCACTTTCTTGCTCAGACATACAAGCCGATTTGCTCTTTGGACCTGTCACTAATTACTGACCCCATCTTGTGGTGATACTTTATTTGTGCTGAAATGTGATATTATATTTGTATGTTAATAAGTAAAGTTTGCCTGGAGATCAGAGGTCATAGCCAGCCATAAAGAGAAGTCAGGCGGTGGTAGCACACTCCCTTAATCCGATCACATGGCAGGCAGAGTCTCTGTGTGGTCAAGGACACTACTAAGCGTAGTGACACTCGCCTTTAATCCAAGTACCAATCATAGAGACCTGGAGGTCTGTATAGACAGGCAGTGACGAGGAAGAGATGTGGCTGGGCTTAGAGCCAATGAGAAGGCAGAACAGGAAGGCAATAAAAGCTCAGGTAAGTCAGGAAGAGGAGCTCTTGGGAAGCTAAGGTTAGTTGGCGGCTATTGCTCTGGTCTCTACGGCTTTCACCCCTGTATTTGGCTCTGTGTTTCTTAATAAGACTGTTTAGAAATTCGTCTACACCATCTCATCCTCATCTATCCTTCACCAGTTGCTGCTCTCCCTCTGCATCTACACATGCTCGAGTCTCTCCCATTTAAAAACCAAATGACAGCAACAGTGAACCTCCTTCAAGGACAAGGTCAAGACAGAACTAAAGCTCATCTGTCACGGGAAGTTCTGACACAGATGCAATACAAGGGTGGCATTTCAAATCCGTGAGAGAAGCCAGTGTCTTCATAAAGGGTGTCGGGGCTGCTAGATAGACAGGTGGGGAAATAGGTTGATATCTGTCTTGCAAAATAAGTAAAAATAAATCCCAGGAATATTAAATATTTGTCATGTAGAAAGCAAAGCCATAAAAGTTCTGGAGAAAAACATGAGAGATTTTTTTTTTCATTTTAGGTACATACACTTTCTATAAAATGAGGTGGTTTTGTTGTCATGGAGTTACAAGGATTTTCTAAGAATAGCATAATATCTAGAACTCCTAAATAAAAACTGATAAACTGGTCTACATTCAAGACAAAAAAAATCAACATTAAAATCATGGTCAAGAGATAAGTGAATATTTACTACTCATAGCACAGACAGAAAGCTCAATTCCCTTTGAATAAGAATTTGACCAGAACAAAATTAACTATCCCTGGGGGACTGGGAAAAGAATACAAATACAAAACTCATAGAAACAGAAGAATTCTTAAAAATATGAGAAGAAACAAATTTACTCATAAAGAAGAGAAGTGTAGATTAAATACAATTTGAAGCCAGGGGGATGGCATGTAACTGTGACTCTAGCACTCAGGAACCTGAGGCAGGAGGATCACCCAAGCTTTAAGGTAGCCTGATCTGCATCATAAGTTCCAGGTCAGCCAGGACTGCATAGCCAGACCCTGTCTCAAAATGATAGTAATCGTGAAATAACAACTGTGAAGGTCTAGACTGACTTTACAGGCTCCATCTTAGGGAAGGGGCCACCATCTCAGACCACCTGTTGTTCTCAGTTCCAGGAAGGACCTCAGGAATTGCCATGACAACTGATACAGAGCAGTATCCTCCTGCAGACATCCTGTCTGGTTTATGGCCCTTGAAGCTATCTAGATAATCCTGCTGAGCAGTCCAGATAATCCTGTTCAACCGGTTGTAGTTCCCTGCCAAAAGTTTAACCCAATGGTTTCAAATGTGGTTTTGTGCCCAAAGTCTAATCCAATAGTTTCAAAAAAATCACCTTGCCCCATATTTCTTCTACCCAATCCCAAGTTGCCAATTCCCGGCTTGTGGTTTTTCCCTATAAAAACTCCCTACACCTGGGCTTGTGGCCACCGCCATATTTCTTTTCATCTGCTGTGCAGTGGCCAGGTTGAACCTGAATAATGTTCAAGTAAAGCCAGACCTGCTTCCATGTGCACCCCGATGGGTCTACTAAAATAGCTGCCATTAAGGATTTCAGTGAGCTTTGGGAGGCTAAATAAGCGCTGCACAACTCACTACAGTGTGCTTGGCACAGAGCTGAGGAAGGCAAGGGTTTATCTGGGTGTCTGGAGTCACTGGAGCAGTCTGGAGACCCCTTTATCCTACCTCTGAATCCCTCTGAGTGGCCACTGGTCTCATTCCCTGCAGGCTGACCTACTCTACTTGGTAGGAAACTGGGCCATTAACTCTGAGCTTTGCGTCCTTTTTATCAACCACACTGAGAAGACTGGCCATTCTTGCTCTTTCAGTCCAGAAACTCTTAAGGCTACAGCGGGGCCTCAGTTCTCTTTCTGTTAGCAGGCCATGTCGGAAGCTCATAACCAGCCCTGCAGCTCTGGTTCATGGCACCCTTCTGCTTGATGAAGTGTGGGTGCTCGGGGGAGTCCTTGGAAAGCATGGCAGATAAGTGTGTCCTGCGGTTACCTCCACACACCTCCCGTTCTAGCCTCCCAGGGTCTTTGAACTGAACCTGCTTGGCAACAATACCTATAAAAACAGACCCCAGGGGCACGTCGAAACTGGTGTAAGTGGGCTAGATGGCTGCTGTAGGAGACACAAAATACATCTCCCGGGGCTCACTACACAGCCACCTGACAGGCCAAGAAGGACTGCGTGTTTTGTGGGTGAACAGACAGCAAGAACAAAGGTGTGCCTTTCTGGGAGCAAGTGGTGTGAGATTCTAGAGGCAGGACTCCACAGGTGACTGGATCCTGAGATGTTGGGCACTAGCTGTATCCCTTCAGAGGGTCTATGGGATACTCCTTTCTTGAAGACCGAGCAAACAAAACATTCCCCTCCCCGACCCCAGGCCAGAATGAATGTGGTAGCTATGGACTACAGTGAAGAAGTCTAATCGTCTCATAATGTTAATACTAACTCCCCAGGAAGACTCGGGCTCTGCTGGGGTCAGCCGCCCACACATCCCTAGACAATCCAACGGAGGGAGTAGAGGAGGCATTTTAGTTCTTGTTGGTGTCTGGGTCCCAGCAGGCTGGTCTGATGGAGGCTGCCACTCTTACCAGGGACTGGGTGATGGATGCCAGATGCTCAGTAAAGTTAGAGCAAGGAAGAAGGCAGGGATGGACGATGGAGGAAGACCATTTTCCCTGCTGAGTCCTGTCCATTTTCAGGAGTCCTTTTCTAGCTGAGGGAAAAGCTGGAAGTGTTAGAGTTACCACAAGGGGGCTCTTGGATTCCACGTAGGCGATCTGTACCAAGAGGAGCCAAATCCAACTCTGAATCTTTACCTGGGCTGCTACCTCCAAACAGATGCTTGCTTGAGTGAGCCAAGGGAACTGATTTGAAATGGAGATGGTGGGAGAGATGAGTGCAAGCAGGCAGCCACACTGGATGGTGTGACACACAGATGGATGGTGGCTTTGAAGGAAATCTGATCAGAGTCCAGCTCCGGACAGCAGCCTCCCAGCCCTGCCCCAGAGCCACACATCCAAACAACCATGCATTGGTCCCTCACTGCAGACAGCCTTCTCCTCTAGTTCAGCAAAATACCCAGGCTCATAACACCGGGTTATCAGTCCACCTGCAGTATTGCTCCTCTCTGAGTCTGCTGCTCTTTCTAGGTAGACTCAGCCGTCATAAATATTATTACCATCTCCCCCGCTCCCGCCAAGAGGTCGCTAGAACTTTCATCCCAGACCTTTGGACCCTAGATATCTGTGTAGGCAGGCAAAGAAGAAAAAAAAAATCCTTTTAAATTTCAAATACGTGTCTAACTCCTGTGAGGGACCAGGAAACGTAACCATGGAAACAGGAGCATGAGGGTAACCATGGAAACCCATTTAAACCAGCTGGGCCATTGCCGTCTGGAATCTGGTGGGCTCTGGATGCTCTAAGGACAACTAGCCGTGGTTAAGATGGTCAAGTGATATCAATTGTTCATGTCAGTGCTTTGTGGACACATATTATAAGTACTGTCTGGATGCTGCCAGTATTTTTAAATGTTAGGAAGAAAACCTTCATAGAACTTCCTCTGCTGTTTCAATTTCTTCCTTCCTTCCTTCCTTCCTTCCTCTCTCTCCTCTCCCTCCCTCCCTCCTCTCTCTCTCTCTCTCTCTCCTCTCTCTCTCTCTCTCTCTCTCTCTCTCTCTCTCTCTCTCTCTCTCTCTCTCGTGCGTGCGCGCACGTGTGTGTGTGTGTGTGTGTGTGTGTGTGTGTGTGTGTGTGTGTGTTGAGGGTCCCACATAGCCCAGCCTGGCTTTGAACTTGCTGTGTAGCCAAGGATCTCCTTGAGCTCTCAATCCTACTGCCGATGCCTCCTGAGGCTGAAATTGCAGATGTGTGCCACCACACCACACCCAGTTTGTTTATTTTATTTTATTGAGACAAGAGTCTCACTACGTATCTCTGACTGGCCTGGAACTCACTGTATAGACCAGGCTGGCCTGGAACTCACAGAGATCTCCCTGCCTTTGCCTACCAAATACTAGGATTATATGTGTGCACCATCACACCTGGCTGGTTTTTTTGTTTTGTTTTAGACAGGGTCTCCTGTATCCCAGACTGATCTGCAACTCACTGTCTCACTATGTAGCTCAGGAAGACATTTAATTTCTGGTTCTTCTGCTTTTAGCTCCCAAATGCTGGGATTACAGTCATGGGCAGCCACACCAGTTTATGGAGTGCTCGGGATCGAACTCGGGGCTTTGTACATGCTAGGCAAGCACTTTTCCAGCTGAGCACCATCTTGAGCCCTGTGCACCAAGTTCTCTAAGATTCTCCAGTCCTCCTCCCCTGCCTTCTGGCCATCACTTTGTCATCCTTCATTCATTCAGTGGACACAGGCCAATCACTCCATATTCGGGTCACAGGTAATAAAGATTCTGTCTCACCAGGTTCATTGCCGAGGAGGGAGGTCTTTCAAGAAAGGATTCATTTAGCGAAAGGGTTTGTCACCAGGATGACCGAATTTGGGTTTGTTCTTCCAGTAACTGACATACGCTTTGAGCAAGGCTCTCCCGGGGTTTTGTTGATCTATTTTTGATGATGTTTTGCAGTGTGTGTGGACATGTTGAACTCGGGTCTTTGCACATGGTAGACACACGTTAACCATGGAGCCACACTGTCAGCTGCTTCCCCGGCTCCCATTGTGTGAAGGAAGCTTCCCTCTTCCCATGTCACAGCTACATTTTGCAAAG
Organism: Peromyscus leucopus; assembly: GCF_004664715.2. Classification (NCBI taxonomy): domain Eukaryota; kingdom Metazoa; phylum Chordata; class Mammalia; order Rodentia; family Cricetidae; genus Peromyscus; species Peromyscus leucopus. The sequence goes on from NC_051070.1 coordinate 47,239,461, forward strand.
TTGGATCCTTCTGTACATCCCTCTCTTTCCTTTTCTTGGTGCATTCAATACCTTTATCCCTGCGGCAGCTTCAAAGGCCTGGCGGACGGGTTGGCTTGAGAGCTGCTGTGGGATGAGTTTTGTGCCTCAGTGGAGTTAAAAGGCAGAGTACAGAGTCAAAACGCTCCTGACTGCCGCTTCTCAGTGTGCCACTGAAGGCAGGCTACTGGCCCTCTCTAAACTGCACATTCCCCACGCCACCCCCCCACCCACACACACAAGGGGAACACAAAACCCATCTCTTGGGATTATTCAGTGCTAACTCCACACAGTGTGCAGATTTAGACTGCCACAGTTTATCTCCACCCTTATCTGTACCTTAGCCACCCCCTTCCATGTCCTCAGCCCTCTCTCTTCTTTCATTTGACCCCCAGTCAAAGCTTCAGCCATGCTGCTAGAACCCTGTAGATCCACAGATAATGACTGAGATGGTTAATCTTGGCCCAAACTGATAGGATTGGAATCACCATGGAAACAAACCTCAGGGTTTATCTGTGAGGGAGTATCCAGATTAGGTTAATTGAGGTGAGAAGACCCGCCCAATGAATGCTATCATCCTATCAGGAAGGAGTCCAGACTGAACAGAGAGGAAAAAGCAAGCCAAGCACCAGCATACATCTGTCTCTGCTCCTTGACCAGATATCTCTGCTTCCTGACTGGACATCTCTGCTACCTGACCGGATGTCTCTGCTTCCTGACTGGGTGTCTCTGCTTCCTGACTGGGTGTCTCTGCTTCCTGACTGTCTCTGCTTCCTGACTGGATATCTCTGCTACCTGACTGGGTGTCTCTGCTGCCTGACTGGGTGTCTCTGCTACCTGACCGGATATCTCTGCTTCCTGACTGGGTGTCTCTGCTTCCTGACTGTCTCTGCTTCCTGACTGGATGTCTCTGCTACCTGACTGGGTATCTCTGCTTCCTGACTGGGTGTCTCTGCTTCCTGATTGTTTGTCTCTGTTACCTGACTGGGTGTCTGCTTCCTGACTAGATATCTCTGCTACCTGACTGGGTGTCTCTGCTACCTGACCGGATATCTCTGCTACCTGACTGGGTGTCTCTGCTTCCTGACTGGATGCAATGTGACCAGCTGCCTAGTGCTCCTTCTGCCATGGACTGTGCCTTCAAACTTTGGACCAAACTAAAACATTCCTTCTTTAAGCTGCTTTCATCAGGCATTTGTCTCAGCAATGAGGGAAGTAACGAACTGGATGGTGATGGGGAGGGTGGCCAACCATGCTTGTTGTGTAGGGCTTGTTCTACACCCGGCTGTGCCCTAACCATCTCACAGGATTCTCACAACTCAGTGAAGGTCCTTATTATCTCCACTATATCAATGAGGAAATGAAAGTTCATCACCTTCGGGTAAACCATGGCCATAAACTACAGAATGGAAGAAAGAGACATTGAGCCCCAGCCCTGTGTTCCAAGTCTACTATCTACCACTGTGCACTCGTCACCTTCTTCCAAGCAACAATGTTCTTAGTTCACGACAAATACCACCCAATGACATGAACTATTCCAGTGTCTCCTGTTCAACTCCTACATCCACATAACACAGCCTGAGGTTGCCTTAGAAGAGAGTTTCAATCGAGCACTTGTACAGACGAGATTGGCTTGTGTAACGACTGTGAAAGATAGTCTTGATTGCTAATTGATGCAGGAGGGACCAGCCCACTGTGGGCAGCATCATTCCCTAGGCAGTTGGTCCTGAGCTGCATTAGATAAGCATGAGCTGGAGTGTGTGAACCAGGAAGCAGCATTTCCCCCACGATTTCTGCTTCTAGTTGCTGCTGGAGTTCCTGCCCCAACTTCCCTCAATGTTGTACTATGACCTGGAAGTATAAGCCAATACACTCTTCCATATTCTAAGTTGACCTTGGTGAGAGTGTTTTACTAAATGAAACTAGAGCAGTCTCTGCACAGAGAGGCAGAGAGGTCCAACACCAATACATAAGGGCGAGGGAAAGGACCACAAAGACTTGAGTTCAATCCTCAGAACCCATGTAAAAAGCCGAGCCTAGAGCCTCTGGCTCTGGTATGTAGTCCCAGTGTGGAGATAGGAAGATCCCTAGGGCTCTCCAATCAGCCAGCCTAACCTACTTGGCAAATGCCAGGCCAATGAAAGACCTTGTCTGAAAAGTTAAGTGGATGACATTCCTGAGGAAGAACACCCAGGTCTGTGCTCTGTCCTCCATGCACATGCACAGAAGGACGTTTCAAAAGGCCAAGGGAAGAGTGTGGGTGTCTCTTAGAGAGGGTGAACAGAAGGGAGTGAGTTCCTCAGTCAATTTCCCAGTGGCAATGTTTGGCCTGGCTTTTGAGAGGACTAATGGTCTATTCAAGAGCAGAAGAGAGAGTTCCACAGCGAGGCAACCGTATAAACAGAAGTACGCAGGGCCTGAAGCGGAGGTACCTAGGAAACCATTGATTTTTATTTTTCCCCCCGGGTCACAGATATCAACAGCTGAGCCACAGCTCAGCCCTCCACCTGTGACTAAGGAAATCCTGCTTCTGGCTAGTGATGAGTGGCCCTGAATGGCTGGAGCCTGGGAGGAGGGTTGAGAAGTGAAGGAGGCCGGTGAGGAACGTCAACTAATGTCACTACTCAAATGAGAGGAGGAGAAAGCAGATTTAACTTAGTCTGTCACAGCTGGCCCTCTCTGCCCTGCCCACACAATGGCAGAAGTAGCTGCCAGCTGCTACAATCACTTACAACTGTCCGTGAAGGTGATGGACACTCACACGCCTTGCTCAGGCAGCCCACCTTGCGCTTGGCTTCTCTTCCTAGGCTAGTGAGGATTACAATTTTCAGCACTTTTCCCCCTTCAGTGCAGGAGTTCGAATCCAAGGCCTCACCCATGTTAGGAAGTGGTCTACTGCTGAACTACATCCAAGTGAATACTGTGGCTTTTTATAACTTCCACAGAGACCATGAAGAATTGGGGTCCTTGTGAACCTGGTTAGTCCTTTCCCCTCGCCCCCTACCCACTCCCTGACATCAGCTTTAACCAGCTGGCCCCACCCAGTGTCACTCTCTGGGAGGTCTGTGACTCTGGATGAGCGGACCTGAGGGCTCTTCCCAGTGGAGATTCTCCATCACTACGGCCAGCTCTTCATCTAAGTGCTCGTTTTTTCATTGTACCTCACTAGTACCTGGGAAGGCTTTGAACCGCTAAACCTCAGAGACTCCCTCTGCCCAATCAAGATGAAATGATATAAATCGGAGTGACTGAAAGGCTAGGAGGCCACGGGCCACCAATTAGCACAGAGAGAAACCGGTCCTGTGAAGCATGCCGGGCAGCCAAGTGTGACTGTGATGGCCCTGGGTGGCGCTGAGCGCAGCCTGATCTAGTTTCCCTCACATATTTATAGCTTGCCAGACACAGCTCGCAGCCGCTTCATTCTTCTCTCCACAATTCCACGTTTGAGAGCATCTCCGTTTCACACTCATGGGTTCCAAACACACAGAAGCGGCTCTGTCGGAATTAAAGAATAAAGGAAATCATCAGAAGTGATGACAGGGTGGGGGGCAGAGTGGAATCAGGGACACCCACCCCCCAGGCCCTGTGCTCCGCTGCCGGGAGTAGCCCATGACAAGCTCTTAGGAAGGAGCTCTACTGTTGCCATGGGCACTGGACCCAGGTTCTATCAACTAGACTCTGAAGGTGGCCATAGTCAAAGCCTTCCCAAACACCCAAATAACATCCCACATGGGCTCGGCACAGCGCTTGATTCTTCCAAACACCTGCTTGCTGCTCACATTCATGATTCGTGTGTGTGTGTGTGTGTGTGTGTGTGTGTGTGTGTGTGTGTGTATGTGTGTGTGTGTGTGTGTGTGTGTGTGTGTGTGTGTGTGTATTGTATGCCCTTGCTTCTGTTCAAAGGTGGCCGCGACAGCAAGGATCGTGGACTTTCTGTCTCTAGGATGGCCGCAGACAGTGTTCAGATAGAGAAGGTTCCAAGGTCGCATGGTTAGGGTGAGGAGCATGCTCTCCTCTGCCGGTGCCCAGATTGTTGTCTTACCCAAGTTGTCCCTCTGTGTCATGAGACATGGGTTCCAGGATCCCCCTGGAGTTTCCCAGAGCCAGTGTCCATGTCACATATAAAATGGCGTGTTATTTACATATAATCTACATACAGCCTCCCTTATACATTAAACCATCTCTGTTTTAGTTATAATACCTAGTACCAGAAGAATGCTAGGTAAATAAATACATGTCATACTATACTGTTCAGAGAATATTGACACCATAATTAACGTGTTTGGTACAGATGTGATTTTTTTTTTCCCGAGCTATTTCTGCCTGAGGTACAATGCATCTGTGGATATGAAATTCCTGTGTATAGTCAGGCAGGGGTGGTGCACGCCTTTAATCCCGGCACCCAGGAGGCAGAGGCTAGTGGGATCCATGAGTTCGGGGCCAACCTGATCTACAGAATGAGTTCCAGGACAGCCAGGGCTACACAGGGAAACACTGTCTCAAAAAAAGCAAGAGAGAGAGAGAGAGAGAGAGAGAGAGAGAGAGAGACTCCTACTTGTGTTAGGTCTCAAAGAAACCCAGGACAAACAGTTGAGGTGCCTATTAACACATCAAGCGGAAGCAGGCCTCCACTTCTCACTGCGAGACTAGTACCTGTTACAGAGTCCTGGCTCCTCTCAGCACTTCTCACCCCAACCCCCTACCCTAACCCTCTCCATGCCCTCAGCTTCTCTTTTCCCTGTATAACTCAGCCATTTTGGCAACATGCTTTCTTGGTCCTCTCTTGATTCTTGGTTCTCGGCTTTCTCTTGGTCCTTTTTCTAATCTCTCTTCTCTTTCTCGCCCCCCCCCCCCAAACTCCTCTGCTGGCCGGGTTCCGTCTGGACTCTTCTAGATGCCTCTGGCTGTTCTCTCCATCATATCTACAATAAACCTTCTCCTCAGCCACACCTAGGATCCGTCACGTCCTCATCTTCATCCACTGTGTATAAAGGGCCAACTGTGTATAGTGACATTGACATCATCATCCTAACTTAGTGGTTAGATTACCAGAAAAAAGAAAAGTGCAAAACACCAAGTTACAGTTGAATTTCAGATAAACAATGATTTTTTTCAAAATATAAATATATCAGTGTACTATTGCAGCATACACAAAAAGCTATGTATTGTTTATTATCTAAAATTCAAATGTGATTCATTACCCTGTATCTTGTCTGAAAAATCCTCCATAAGGGTATTTTTCTAAGGTTTCTTTGTGTGTGTGTGATGTGTGTTTATTATTTTTATTTGTTTTGTCTCATGTAGCTCAGGCTGGCCTGGAACTCACTATGTAGCAGAGGATGACCTTGAACTCATCTTTCTGCCTCCACTCGGTAACAGGAGTTCTGGAGCTGCAGGGGAGCAGAACCATACCCAGCTTCCGTGTTGCCGGAGATCAAACCTAGAGCTTGACACACGTTAAGCAAGCATTCTACCAACTAAGCTACATCCCAGGTCCGTTAGGGCATTTCTCTATTCTATACTTCCCTAGTATACATTGTCCCAGGTCCTGTTTCCTGCGCGTGTTAGAGATGTTTACATGCAAGATCTGGATTCCTGCTAGCAGCCAGGCTCCCTGGTCCTGGGTTTGATGCCCTGACCTCAAGCTTATCCAGCCATTCTGTTTTCTCCCACACCACATTTCCCCCTCCACCAGTCAGGAGCATGGCTAAAGCCATCCAAGGTAAAGGCTGTGTCCTTGAAAAAGCCAAGGAAAGCAGCACATTAAAATTTAAAAACCGATTATCCAGATGTGATAGGAAAAGGGAGAGTAAGCAGCGCAAAAAGATTTGATGAATTTTTTTTATATATATACAGGGCTCTCCAAATTCTCCAGTTTGCTATGACTCACACTTCCCAGGGCTCGCACAGGAGATGAAACGACAAAGTAATGAGACTGATTTTCATGTGTGTTATATGGAAACGAGGCTCCGTGACTCAACAGTTTCTGCTGCTCTCAGCTCCCACGTCCCAGGTCAGCTCCGTTACCTGATTGATTGCTGGTCTTTTCTTTGAGTGCAAAACAGCAAACAATTTACAAAGCGCCCATCTCGATATTTTACAGGCAAAAAGCGACAGGGCTGTTTCCTCGGGTTTTCTTACGATCGTAAACGACACAAAGGAGACACACAGTTATGCCAAGTCCTCATTACGTGACACACACAAAGACTTATTCACCCAAGCCTTATGTGAGGAATAATTAGGCCTTCCCAAACCAGCTTCGGCTTTCTCTGGCCTGCCAGAGAAACCGCAGTAGGATATTTCTAAGCCATAAAAAATAATTGGTGTCTTTCAGAGTTGGTGCACACGGTAGAATGGATTTCATTAGTCAGCCCCAAGTCTTTGGAAGGATTATTGATTTACGTTTCTAACTTCTGAGGAGATTCCTCAGGCACGGCCCTGTCCCTCCCCTCTTGGGTACTTCTTCCTTCCAAAACCTTTGCCTTTGCTTCATCTTGTCAGTTCCCTCGGCTCAAAACTGTGCCCTCAAGAAAACGTTAATTCTGTGAACTTTGACTACCCACCCTCCATAACCAGATTATAGGTCCTTCCTTCCTGCTCTGAGGGTGCATTCCATCATTCTTAGATTTATGGGGATGTGATTGTGGGGTTGGGTGACTGATGCCATCTATCTTTCCTCTTCCCTAACAATGGAAGTTTGATCTGGGTACATGACGAATCAGAGATCACATTTCCCAGCTTTCCTTGCAGCTAAACGATCCAGATGAGGCCCCATCCCTAGCCAGAAGAGATCTCTTATGTTCTATGACATTAGCCTGAACCTGAGATAATAGACAAGAGGCTCACGGTGTTGAGAAGCCATGGTTTTGGTGGTTCAGAGCTGGGTGATGAGGAGAGCCTGGGTTCCAATCTGCATTCCTTTAATACTGACTTCTTTGCTCAGCACAAACTCAGTACAATGACTTAAACAAAAGTAGTATAATTCCTTTTGAAATCCACAATCTGGATAATGAATAAGGGACAGTTTGGTGGCGGGATGATGTTGGATACCCAAGCTCCCTTTTTCCCCTCTGCACTGCCATCCCTTCAGGAGTTTCTCCATTTACTTTCCAGGAGGCTGGGAGTGAGAGGAATAGAAAAATGAGAAGATATTTTCTTTTGTGTGTGTATGTGTGTGTGTGTGTGTGTGTGTGTGTGTGTGTGTGTGAGAGAGAGAGAGAGAGAGAGAGAGAGAGAGAGAGAGAGAGAGAGAGAGAGAGAGAGAGAGAGAGATTCTCTGTATAGTTCAGGCTGGCCTCCAACTCGCAAAGATCTGCCTGCCTCTACCTCCTGAGTGCTAGAATTAAAGGTGTGGGCTATCATCGCCAGGTTCCTTTTGGTCTAAGGACTACTCTCAAGGGTTAAGCGTATTCCATTGTCCAGATTCCACTCATATGACACCATTTAGCTGCAAGGGAGGCTAGGAAATATGGTCTCTGATTGTTCTGCACCCAGCTTGAAACTGTGCTGTTAGAAAAGAAAGACAGGTAGACGTTGATAGACCATAACCAAGAGGCTCCATCCTTCCTGGAGATCAATACTGCCAGGAATATGTGTCCAAGACAGTGCAAACAACAGAGCCTTGATCTGAAGAAGCGAGCTGGGTTTTGTTTTTGTTTTGGGGGATCTTTTTTTTTTTCACTGTAAAATTAATTATTTTTATTTAAAATAGTGTGTGTGTGGGGGGGTGCACACGTGCGTGGGCACATGTGGAATGTCTGTGCCATTGGAGGCCAGAAGAGGGCATTGGATGCTCTGGAGCTAATGCTACCTGATGTGGGTATAAAGAACCAAATTCCGGTCCTCTGCGAGTGTGATATGCACTCTTAACTGTGGAGCCATCTCTCCAGCCCTTGTTTTTGTTTCTAATGTAATGTTTTAACATGGTTTTGGCGGCTGTGTTATAATCCAGTAGCAGACTCGCGTCTTTATGCGATGGCGCGGATGGAACTCAGGACTTCAGGCGTGCGAGGCAAGCGCTCTGTTAGCTGAGATCGTGTTATTTTACATGGATGCATGCCGTCTGCGCTTGCTGTTGGGGTGCAACGCTTCCTGTTCCCCCTTTTCCTTCATCTTCCTCCTGCCAGGAGCAGCCATCTCCCCACTAACACCCAATGAATGGCACCAGCCAAAGGTTCTTTCAAGTTTTCCTCCATACTCACAAAACTATGTCTATGGGTTTGAAAGGTCATTTAGCGGTTTTGGCTTTGGTGGTTTCTTGGCCTTTACAAAAGTGAAACGTCGTACACTCTTAAATACATGCTCTCATGCCTTGCCTTCCTCACTTAACAATACTTCATGGAATGCTCTCCAAGTCAATTGGTTTCCATTTAATCTGTTCTTTTTAATGGGTGGGTAATAATTCGTGGTGTTGATGTATCACGAAGTATTCAGCCAGGGGCTTTGTTTCACAGTGAACACTGCCTTAAAAGCATCTATGTACATGTGTCTATGTGAATTAATGACTTTATTTCCTAGGGACAGATTCCCAGGAGTGAGTTTGCTGGGACTAAAGTCACATGAATTTTTAATTTTAATAAATATTATCCCTGAGGCCATCCATTTTTCTCTCTTTTCTTCTACATCTTTTCCCTATTCCAGTTCCTGTAATTAAAAGGCTAAAATGTTTTAGGTCAAATTTCATGAGCTTTTGTTGATCTGTAAAAACATGATAAATTATAACATTGTAAGAAGTCGACGTTGTTTTCAAAGGCTCAGCTGGAAGAAGCCCCTTCTGCAAGTGACCAAATAAAGACTGTGCCTGCAGGTGTAAAAGATGACACAGACTTTTCCAGTTTCTGACTTTAATCAAGATGTGTGTTTAAAAACAACCCAGAACTATAGCAACTGAATATCAGCAGCAGCAAGTTACATAACCCTCTGCCAATGTTTTCCAGGCAAGTCATTACATGAGATCCTGCGTTCCTTGGGCATAGTCTGTCCCAAAATCCCATGCTGTGGACCCTTCACTCATTTTACAATGTCTCTAAAGCCACTGCCATTGGTAGGTACTGCACTGGATGGTGAGCAGAAGGACAGTGAATAAGATCTACAAGGTCCCTCTTACAGAACTGGCCTTCTGGATGAAGGGGAAAATATTAAACAGCTAATTACACATGTGTTTGCCTGATACTTGTTTATTGCACTGGAAATATAACTCAGGGCCTTGGACACATGCTCTTCTATTAAGGTATACCTCCATCCCATAATCACATATTTTTGTTGTGCTAAACTATTCATAACATAACAGCTGCTTTCTTTGCCATTTTATGTACATAATGCTGATAAACCCGAGGACACTGTGCTAAGTGAAATAAGCTGGTTACAACAGCAAATGTTGTAAGATTCCATTTATAGGTTACCCAGAGGGCTTGAATTCAGAGACAGGAAACAAAATGGTACTTGCCGAGAGGTAAGTAGGGAGGGAGGACTGGAGAGTTTTATTATGGGTATGGATGTTCAGTTTTGTAGACCAGAAAAGTCTGGAGATGGAGAAGTAGACCGTGGTGGTGGTTTCAAAATGTGATGACTAGTTTTATGTCAGCTTGACGTGAGCTAAAGTCATCAAAGAGGAGGGAACCTCAATTGAGGAAATGCCTCCCTCAGACTGGACTGTAGGCAAGTCTGTAGGGCATTTTCTTAATTAGTGATTGATGGGGGAGGGACTAAACATTGTTCAACGGGGCACCTCTAGAGTGATGGTCCTGGGTACAACCAGGCTGAGCAAGCCATGAGAAGCAAGCCTGTAAACAGCACCCCTCCATGGCCTCTGCATCAGCTCCTGCCTCCAGGTTCCTGCCCTGCTTGAGTTCCTGTTCTGACTTCCTTCAATGATGAACAGTGCTGTGGAAGTGTAAGCCAAAGAAACCCTCTCCTCCCCAACTTGCCTTTTGTTCATGGTGTCTCATCACTGAAATAGTAACCCTAACTAAGACACACTAATAATATGAATGTACTGGATGCCACTGAACTATTCACATAAAAATGTTGAAGAAGAGGCTGGGGAGATGATTCAGTGGTTAGGAGCATTTGTTGCTCTTTCAGAGGACCTGGGTTCAATTCTCAGCACCCAAATGGCACCTCATAACCATCTGTAAGTCCAGTTCCAGGATATCTGATACACTCTTCTGGCCTCCATGGGGGCTGCACAGTTATACATGCATGCAAAACACCCATACGCATAAAATTAAAAAAAATCTCTTTTTAATCTTATAAAAAAAAAGGAACAACAGCCATGTCTCATCTCTAATATTTCTAGCCCCTGATAATTCTACGTCTTCTCCCAAAATTTTTCTCACCGTTGTTTCACCACTTGAAAAACTTGCCTATCCAATCCTGCAGGAACCCTAGGTTCCCAATCATTAACATTGTTGCGATGTTCAAAGATCCTTGTGGACATTGTTTTTTTCTTGGCACTTCATATTAAGAACCACTGGATCACTGAACTTGATGTTGTATTTACATATCTATATCTGTATGAAATAATGATTATAAATGTTTGTTTAAAAAGGTGAAGTGCAAAATGTGAATTTAACAAGAAGTTGTAGATTTTCAACACTGTACACAAACTCCTTTGTTACAAATAAATATTTATGCTTAAAAAAAAAACCACTGGAATACTTTAAGACATCATCTTTTATTCTTTAAGAAATTTTTTATTCATTCCACATACCAACCACAGATGCCCCCATCCCTCCTCCCATTCCACCCAAGACTTCCCCCCAGCTCACCTCCCACCCCCTCCTCAGCTGTAAGACATCATCTTGATGTCTGCAGCGTGTCTGCTAACCCTCTGAACATTATCCACAGACATGTCAACTTACAAATCTTTATCTTTCATAATGACCATAATCAGTCCTAACACTCCATCTTTCTCCATAAAAATCTATTGTGTTTCAAAAAAAAAAAAAAGGAAAATGTTTTCCCACATCACTGATTACCCCATTTTTACCCAGGACAAGCAGTTTCTCTATTTTTTTCCATTTGGACCAGCAACTCTGGCTTCCAGATGGGACTCCTGGGGCTTCTAAGAGCTTCTGTCATTAGAACAGGCTTTGTGCCTTTACAAGAAAAATAAGTCTCAATTAAAGGCACAAATTTCCCCCAGTTACAACAGGCAAGAAATTTAGTGATTAATTTTTCAGTTCCTACTAATGATTTTTTTCAGTCGTTGTAATTATAGTAAATTTTTATTGAAGCACGAGTAAATTCTAATTTAACTATTTGACATCTAGTTTCTGAGCCTCAGACTCGTGTGTTTGATTACCTGCTGATATTGCCTGAAAACATAGCTTGTTACGAGTGTCTTAAAGTTGCCCAAAACTGAATTCTTGGTGCATATATTTCTAGGAACCGAATCTCCCAGACTTGGAAATTCTAGACCCAAACTGAATTCTGTTGCTGTTTAATGAAACATGGTTTCACTCTGTGTCCCACGGTAGCCTCAAACTCACGGCAATCCTCCTGGCTCAGCCTCCTAAGTGCTAGGATTGTAGGTGGGAGGCATCTTATCTGGCTCCAAAATGGAATTCATGATCTTTTTTCTGTAAATCTGCTTTACCATCTCCCATATACATAAATACCCACCCAAACACACACACACCACATACGCACACACATACACACAAATACACACACATACATACTCATACACACATATAATACATACACACACAAACTAACACTTGTTGTGTTACCATTTGTAGATAGTTGGCTCTCATCCTCTCTCTCATCATCATGGACAGAAAATGAACAATTATTTAACATTGTCAAATACTCAATCTTCAGATTTTATCAACAGAATCTGAATCATAAAAGTCTAGATTTTAAGGTATTTTAAAAGATAGATTCTCAAATAACACTCTCTTTATTACTCAATACTATTTATTTATTAGAAAACTGAATTATTTATCCTTTAACATTTCCCACATATTATGCCTTTGGATAATTGTATTCCTTTCTTAAAAACATGGCTTACCCTGTTGAAATACACAGCGTGGCCCTCAGATTCTGGTTATTTACACATTATTTCAGGACCTCATGTCTGCAAATAACAAGAGCAAACTGAAACCAGCTGTCTTAGTTTGAGTTTCTATAAAAACAGATTACTATAGTCTGGGTGGTTTAAATAAGACACATCTATTCTCACCGTTTGGGAGTCTTGGAAGTCCATAACCAAGGATCTGACAGATTACTACCTAGTGAGGACACTTCCCGGTTTGTAGAGAAGAGAAAGCAAGCCTTGCCCTGCCTCTTTCATGAGGGGACTAATCCTCCATGACCCCTCCAAAGGATCCTACTAATACCACCACGTCTACAAGTGCCTTCACCACATGAGTCTAGGGACAGAAGTGTTCTGTGCACAGCACCAGCCTCCACAGGAGGATGGTCCTTTTGAAGGCGGCCTCATGGAGTGGACTCACCTTAACCTACGTGGCAGAGTTCAGACACTCGGTGTGGTCTCTCCATGCTAAGACTGCCTAAAATTGAGGTGTATAAGAATGTAACCGGCTGGATTATTTTGCAGTAAACATTTTAATATGTAAGTAAAATTGTGAACTCTGAAACAATAAGAAGTGTCATGGTGGGATGCTTAGTCTTCATTGACATCTTAACTGGATTTAGAAGCACCATGGGAACACATCTCTCTGTGTGGAAAGAATTTCCAAAAATGTTGAAGCTAAGAGTGAAGACGTACCTTGAATGTGACCAGCAACACCCAGGGTGATCTATCCTGAATGAAAAGGAGGAGGCAAGCTGAGCACCGGTCTCCATCCTTCTCTGCTTTCTGATTATAGACAGTGAGCACCTGCATCTGCCTCCCTGTCTACACCCCGATGGACTGCTCATACCAGCATTCCCACAGACACATTCATAATATGCTTTGCTGCACAATGAAAGTTAAGGTGTAGTTCGGTTTTTCTTTTCTTTTCTTTTCTTTTTTTTTTTTTGTTTTCATTTTGTTTTTGTTTGTTTGTTTGTTTGGGGGGATATTTTTGTTTGTTTGTTTTGTTTTGTTTTTCAAGACAGAGTTTCTCTGTGTAGCTTTGGATGCTTTCCTGGAACTCACTCTGTAGCCCAGGCTGGCCTCGACCTCACAGAGATCCTCCTGCCTCTGCCTCCCGAGAGCTGGGATTAAAGGTGTGTGCCACCACCACTGGCTGTAACTTGGTCTTTAATTCCATTATGACAGTTAAAATATCACTAGGTTTGTCAGGTCCGTTACAGTTTTTATTATTTATTTTCTGAGACAGAGTCCTATGTAGCCCAGGCTGGCCTTGAACTCACCACGTAGCCAAGGATGACTTTGAGTCCTGTCCTGCCTCTGTCTTTTAACTGCTAGGATTACAGGGACATACCATGACATCCAGTTTCAATTTTATTATAATTTTATGGAGCTGTGGTACAGGCAATCCTTGTGCGGCACGTGACCAGATAGGAAGTATCAAAGGACCGAGTCATAGAGAGAAACAGATGAGTCAACAAACATTTCTGGAGTGTGTGTGTGTGTGTGTGTGTGTGTGTGTGTGTGTGTGTGTGTGTGTTGTGTACAGTGTGTGTTGTGTGTGTGCATGGTGTGTGTGGGGGTGTTGTGTGTGTAGTGTGTGCAGTAACTCAACCCAAGGCTTCATGTATAACAAATAAGCACACTACCACTGAATGACACTCCCAGACCTATTTTTGGGTATTTTAAAGACATCTCTAGAAACTGATACAACATATAAGCAAAAAAGCAAAGTAAGATCATTTAAAAATGCATTGAACTCATGTTGTATGTAGATGCTTTCTAGACATTCAGCACATAACAGTGAATGGAACAGTTGGGATCCCTATTGGGAACTAAGGTTGTAGCTCAGTGGGAAAATGTTCACTCTCATCTGTGAAGTCTTGGGTTTGACCCCTAACCCTGGAGAAAGACAGCTTATTTTCCAAACATGTAGAGACAGAAGCAGGTTTGAGGTTTCATAGGATTGGAGTCTAACAGAAATTAATGGTACAGAAGCACAGGGGTTGTTTGGGGAGATGAAAAAAATGTTCTAAATATGATCAAAATTGAGCAGTTCTTCTCCTTTACCAAAATTAAAAGAGCTCACATTTTAATGGGGGAAATAAGCAATAAACATTAAGTCCAATGCATGCTATGTTTAATGATAGTAAATAATGCTCCAGAGGAGACACGTCAGGGTGGATCAGGCAGGAAAGTCGGGCTGAGGAGGAGCCATTTAAAGGACATTTGGAAGCAACAGAGTGAGCTTCATGAGCTGTCTGGGGGAGAGTGTTCTGAGCAGAAAAATCAGAAAACAAACAAACAGGCTAAAACCTAGCACTGAGAACAAATGAGCTTAGGAAATCACAAAACAAACAGGCCATACTCGGAGGACCGAGAAGAAAGAAACCAATAAAAAATAAAGGCAGAAATTAAACAGAACACTGACAATAATTACACATTAGGGACTAACAATGAAACCACAGCTTAAAAGAAAAAAATCTTTTCATTTTAGAGATCTGGCAAAACAAATCAAGAATACAATAGACAGAAAGGGACAAGGGCAAGAAGCAAGGAACAGCAGAGCAGGAAAGAAAAGGGACAGCCACAGCGGGGCTTCAGGGGAGGGACTAAGCAACAGTGTGACAAGCTACATACACACACACACACACACACACACACACACACACACACACACATGCACACACACTCCTGAGTTAAGACTCCTAAGCAATGAAAGCTGAGGTTGCACTGCCTCCACACACATTTGCACACACAGCCACACAAATATTGTGCCTGCACACATACACAGGAACATGCACACATGTTCACACACAAAGACTCTCGGGTTATCCAGGTGCCTTGACTGGGAAGTCTACACAGGAAAAGTGACTGGGATAGAAAGAAAAAAGGATAACAATGAACATCATAAATGCGAAGGCTGCAGCCTTGGTGAGCCACTGTGCTGTGCGGACTGAGATCCCAAACGGAGGGGTTGACAGGGTCTGAGGGGGAAAGGATTTCTATGCCAGACCTCTGAACTTCATTTTGAAAATAAGGTTTGAAAACGGAGCATTCTGGACCCAGGAGATGTCACAAAACCACGCATGGTTTAGAAAACTCAACCCTTCAGCAATGTGGAGAAAACTCCGGGGCTGTCAATCATGTCAAACTCCGGAACCAGTAGCACTTGATGATGAAAATTGTTTTTGAATTTATTGTACTCTCCAATTTCATCTGGATTTATTGACAAACGTTTCTTGGAGAAATGAGAGACGTTGTTGAGCCATCATTGCCCTTGACTAGTAAATGTGCAGCTGAGTCCCAGAATCCCCCTCACCACCTACAGCGCAGAAGGTAAACAATGCTCCTTGTACCCTCAGCAAACCAAAGGCAAGATAAACAGAGTCCACAGAGAGGGCTCAATGCACCTCCTGGGGAGTCAGCTCATTGCCAGTCCAATGCCATTGGTCACCCATTGTGAACAGTTAGGAACAAGGCACGCTCCAAGCAAGAAGGTCTAAGGAAGCTGTACTCACCTGTAAATGCCAGGAATTCAGGCTGATCGGTTTATCAGAGTCTCTCCCTTGCTCATCTCTATGCACTTACATAATCTACCAACACCTGCTTTCAGGAATTGACTTTTGACGAGCCAGTAACACACACTCAGGATGACAGTACTTACTATGTTCATGAGAACTCCTCTTAGGCCCGATTCAACTTTAGCTAAGGCAACCATTCACTGCAGACCATTGTTGGAGCAGAATTTTATTTAAGTGAAATGAAGCTTGTGAAAGAAAAAATAGCCAGAGCAAGAACAGCACATTCACGGTAGATATTAAGAATTAAGTAATTCGGGGGCAGGTTCACAAGGCCTCAACCTAGACAAAGAACCACAGGCAGCTAAGGAATGTCGAGAGCAAGAGAAAGAGTCTTCTCAAGGGAAGAGCACACCGATTTGGCTATCCAACACCTCACAACATATATATATATATATATATATATATATATATATATATATATATATATATATATATATACACATATATATGTAACATTACAAAGACCGAGCAGGTTGTATTTAGGAATACACACACACACACACACACACACACACACATACGCGCATGTAAAAAAAAATTAATGAAAAAAGAAGCCAAGAATTTAAAGGGAGGCTCATGGGAAGGTTTGGAGGGAGGAAGGGGGAGGAGGGAAAATAATGTAATTTCATTATAATCTCAAAAACTAAAAACAATATTTTTTTTAAAAAAATATTGGGCAGTTATCTGGCTGGAGGTTGTAGCTCAGTGGCACAGAGTTTCCCGGGGTGCAAGGCTTCAGCCCGCAGCATCACCCTCCCTAAATGATAATGGGGCAGTTGCGATCCTTTGTGTCCAGCTTTGTCCTTCCTGCACGTGGAAGACCAGAGCACACCTCTTCTGCTCCCTATCCTCTGCTGTGTGCTCCCGTCATAGGCAGGAGGGCAGTCAGTGTATGTCCCGTTATATAGCGAGGGGGGGAGAAGACTGAACAATGTAGTAAGTTGTAGCTTCTCTGCTTTCCTCGCTGTTTCAAGACCCAATGAGACGCATTTGGAATCCACGTCTAAACTGTAGAGAGAAAGCCGCTTCTACCACAGCCTTGCCTAAAGCCCGCTGCTCGCCCTAGGTTTTAGGGGGAAGCCCAGAGTTTGCGGGTACCTTACAGAGGCTCCCAGATGTATCGCACGCTGAGGTGTATCTGTCTCTCAACCTCTTTTCCTTCTGCTCCAGCCTCCGCGGTTCTGCTTACCCACAGCCACCAGCTTTCGCTCACGCATGTCTCTCTACTTGCCCCCGATTTCCCCTACTTCCTGTCACGCTCATCTAACACCTCACCCTCAAAGCCTCCTGGGTAACTCATGCTTCACCTAGGACGTTGAAGCAGCAGCCACGTCATGGATATTCTGGAAAGGATAGTCCTATTGTGACCAGTTGTTGTATTAGTTACATTTGCATCACTGGCCAAAATAACTTTGGGAAAGCTGACTTCAACTGAGAGTCTCAGAGGGACTCTGGTCAGAAAAGGCAGGCTGAGGACCAGGACCAGGGCATGAGTAACCCTCAAAGCTTGCTCCTAGTGACCCAGTTCCTCTCACCAGACCCCACCTGCTGGAAGGGCTTCTCAGCCCTCCAAATAGTACCACAAGCTGGGGACTCAACTTAAAACATGCCCGTGGGACATTTCTAAATAGAACCATTGACAGTTGCCCTGTACATTGTATAGAGTCTACTGGCATTAGTGGCCACCGACCGCTAGATAAATGTCTCCAGTCACTGCCCTCTGTTCCCCTGGAAGCAGAACTCTACCACCTGAGAAGTTCTACTCTAAGGTACCACTCACAGTGGGGCCGGTTGCGTTCCATCTGCGGTCAGGTGCTCACAGACCAGACAGGAAGGCAAAGCAGTTTTATTTGCTAATATTGGGGCTGATCTTGCTTTCAATCTACCAATCACATCGCGTGAGGAAATGCCGCATCTGGCCCCTTAGAAGTGCCTCATTGGGGCTGGAGAGATGGCTCAGTGGTTAAGAGTGCCTACCGACTGCTCTTCCAGAGGTCCTGAGTTCAATTCCCAGCAACCACATGGTGGCTCACTACCATCTGTAATGAGATCTGGCACCCTCTTCTGTACACATAATAAATAAATAAATCTTAAAAAAAAAAAGAAGTGTCTCATTCTCTCTGCTTTCAAATCGCTCATTGCATGAAATCTGAAGAATGTGCTCTAAAATTTCGTTTCCTCATGTCCGTTCCTGACTCACACCTGCTCTCGAAAGCTGTTCCCTTTTGAGTAAATATGGGTTGGTTTCTGAGCACAAACGTATCTGCAGGGGCTATTTTGGTTGGCATCTCAGGGGAAGTGAGGACTTACCGAAGCTGTATATTTATAAAGTTACAGATTCAAATCCTGGGCAGTGGGCCAGGAGGAGGGCGTATCAGAAGACCATCTTGATTCTTTTGTAGCTTACTGTCAAAGCAGTGGGTATTGTCTGGGTACTGTTTTTGATTCAATACCTTTCAAAGGGCATTTGAAGATTTCCCCGATATTTATCCAAAGAACCCAGCAACAATAACGCCTGGATAAGAGCTTCCCAAAACTTTTTCTTTGCGGGTGGGGTTCAAGACAGGGTTTCACTGTGTAGCCTTGGCTGTCCTAGAACTAGCATGTCTATAGACCAGGCTGGCTTCGAGTTCACAGAGATCTGCCTGCCTCTGCCTCTCAAGAGCTGGGATTAAAGGTGTCCACCACCACCACCACCCAGCTCTTTTCTGGCTTTTCAAATCTCTCCTCTTTGCCCAGATTTGGAGCTGAAAAGAGCTGGGAAGACGAGCCTAAATGGGTTTCCCTCCACTTCCTTCTCTGCCTCTTGTTAGACCCTCATGGGCTTGGCTTCCCTTTGCCCGCTTTCCTGGAAGGGACTCCCCTGTATATAACCTCTGAACCCTCCAGAACGCAGTCTCTGTTACCCTTCCCAAAGCCACTGAGAAAGGAGGCTTCAGGGAATGGTCCAGGCTTACTGATGCGATGCCATTTGTTTTAAGGTTTATTTACAGTGTTCTGCCTACCTGGATGCCTGCAGGCTAGAAGAGAGCACCAGATCTCATTACGGATGGTTGTGAGCCACCATGTGGTTGCCGGGAATTGAACCCAGGTCCTCTGGAAAAGCAGCCAGCACTCTTAACCTCTGAGCCATCTCTCCAGTCCCGGGATGTCATTTATCAGCTAACATTTAGTCATCTTTTTCTTTGTTTGAGTCCCTAGGACAGGACTGTGCTTGCCTTTTGGATCCCACACCCACAGCAATTGGCAAGTTGAGGCATCCCAAATTACCAGGAGTGCGGCAGTTTGGAATAACAGACACCTACACTGTCACCGTTTCCATGGAGCCCAGGCATGGCAGCACAGGGTCCTCTGCTCAGATCTCACAGATCTGTAATCTGTAAGGTGACAAGCCAAAGGACGGGCTCTCATTCGAGGCCCAAGTTGCTTACAAGGCTATTGGCAGAATTCTTTTTTTTTTTTTTTCCTTCTCCAGATAAAAGAGCTTGCTACAAGGCCAGCAGGAGAATTGATGTTTCCAAAACTCTCATTGGTTGGCATATTCAATCTGCATTCCAGGATAGCCGTGATAGCACATTTGTAGATCACAGCATATCACAATGTAAACAACATGTCACCTTTGAATGAATTTCTACCGAGTATCATTTCCCTTTGATTAACTCAAAAGCTCAACTGATTGAAGCTACTGAGCCTTTCCTGTGACATCCAACCTAATCACAGAAGTGACACCCACCATTTTATACTTCCTGCCCACATCTGAAGGGCCATAGGTGAGCTTACAAAGGTCCGAATCACTGGGGGTCATCTTAGAGTTCTGCCTACTGCTAGTATGGTGAACTCACTCAATACACACACACACACACACACACACACACACACACACACACACACACCTTTGTTCAATGTGTCTGTGAACTGGGACATTAGTATTATACTCTCTCCCACCAGGCTCAGGGAACATCACAGAATTATTAGAGTCTGAGATCAGGGAGGTTTGGAGTGAAACAGTGTCTCCTGGACAGGACAGGACATTGCACTCCTGAGCTCACAGGAACTGTAGGTGTCTGCACAGTCCTGCACAAGACTAAGTCAGCCAACATTCCAGCATGGGTTTGGAAGGGGCACATAAGCCCTCACTCGTAGCTAGGGGGCTATTAACAGTTGATGGCTGCTAGAGGAAGGAGCAGAGATTTTCTTTAGGGACGTTTTCTGGCAGGTTGGCTATGCCCCACACCATAAGTATATGGGTAGCATTGATTGGACTCAGTGGGTTATGAAAAAAAAAATGACATGAAGTTGGGAACAGGTTGGGTAGAATCCAGGAGAACTTGGAGGAGAGAAGCAGAGAGTGAATATGATCAAAATAAAACTTTTGTAAGCATGTATAAAATAATCAAAGAATAAATTAAAATATTCAATCATGTTTGTTCAATGATTAAATGAGAACCAGGATGAAAGTTATGCATCTCATCTGTCCCCACAGGGCCTCTGTGGCATAGGTGGTATCATTTTAATTAACAGAGAGAGACATTCAACCTCAGCACAGAAATGAATTCTCCTTTGTTCATAGGGATAGAGACTGTAGGATGATGCTCCACATGCAGTCCTCAGTCCTTTATCCAAGAAGATGCTCCTTCTTAAAACTCAGTCTGCCGCCGGGCGGTGGTGGCGCACGCCTTTAATCCCAGCACTCGGGAGGCAGAGGCAGGCGGATCTCTGTGAGTTCGAGGCCATCCTGGGCTACCAAGTGAGTTCCAGGAAAGGCGCAAAGCTACACAGAGAAACCCTGTCTCGAAAAACCAAAAAAAAAAAAAAAAAAAAAAAAAAAAAAAAAAAAAAAAAAAAAAACTCAGTCTGCCAAGGCAGACTGTAAGTGCCATAATAGCTTTAGCCACTCGGCTTCCCAGCCAAGCTACAGGCAGCTGTGAGATGGAGGAGCCCACAGCGTGTCCTTTCTGTCCTTCCTTGGTGGGACTCCTGGGTGCTGGGCTGTCCCACAGGACTCTGGGACCAGTCCTGGTTATGTACCTCAGGCTTCTGTGGCCTGAGCACTGAGGGAGTGCAAGGATTGGGGTGCCCCTGGCCAGGCCTTTTGCCTTACAGCCCACCCCTAGAGCAGTTCTGCTGTGGTTGGACTGTGTGGGAGGCAGTGATAATAATTCACAAGTATTAAAAAGAAAAGAATTCTCAGAAACCCTTATGTGAGGTTTCAGGGCCCATTTAGACAGTAGTTTTACACGTGTGAAAAAAAGAACTTGTGGGAGAAAAAGCAACAGACTGATTTGGGGTCCTCGTGAAGTCCCATGAAAGACAACCTGTCACGTATGCTATCAACAAGAGTGTTTATTTAAAATATCCAACATGCTGGGGTCTAACCATCTGACAAAGTGGCAAATGGTGACCCTGAGTGGAGCTGAGCAAGCCTGGTCTGGCTCCCAGGCCCTCTCAACTGGCCTGCTTCCGTCTGTTTTCCGCCTACTTTTCCCCATGCCCCGGAAGTTATTCTCCATCTTCAATGTGTCTGGCACACAATGGCTGCCTTGGCCTCTCTGTCTTCTGACCTCTCCTAGTTACTCCTAATCTTTAAAAGGCAATACTTTTCTCATCTGCCTTTGTGTTGACATTTAGATTTTTATTTCTTTTTACTATTTTATTGGTGTTTTGCCTGTATGTATGTCTGTGTGAGGGTGTTGGATCCTGGAGTTACAGACAGTTGTGAACTGCCATGTGGGTACGGGTAAAATGAACCTGGTTCCTCTGGAAGAGCAGTCAGTGCTCTTAACCACTGAGCCATCTCTCCAGGCCCGACACTTCGATTTTTATCACTCCAAATTATCTATTAAAGTCCCCTCCATTGTAGCATAATATGGATAATGTCAGTCATCTCCTCCACAACTTCACACCGTGCTAGGCATAAATCCAAGGTGGGAGATATTTGTTTGTCTATGTTCATAACCCACTTTAGGCCTTAACTGCAGTGAAGCAATAAGAGAAAAATATGAACCCATTCATCTTGTGGCTGGCGTCTTCGTCATCTGCTCCATGTCGACTTTCCCCGTTGAAATGAAGTCATTTCTCCTCATCCCCTGCTGTTCCTCTGTCTTCCGAGAGAATCCAAAACAAGTTATCTGGAACCTTATGAATATACAGCTCATTCTGTCCCAGTTCCATCCGTCTCTTGAGCCGTGGGACAACAGAATCATTGAGCTATTTTTGCACCAAGAGACATAAAATTTTCAGAGGAACTTTTGATACGTCCTACAAAGAAACCTAACTGCTTTTAGCATAAGATCAGGTCGAATGGCAGAGTTCTCCAGCGTTTATCTAAATTGCCCCAAAGAAGCTTGTACTCACTAACAACATTTGGCAAAAGAGCATGTGCTTTCGGTTACTATCCACCCCACCCCCACCCTCACCCCTCCTCCACCACCACCAGCACCACCGCGTTGTACGATATTTTGTTTGTGTTCTGACGAATAAAGCTTGCCAGGAGATCAGCGAGCAGAGCTATCCACTAGTTAACCATAGAGGTCAGGCGGTGGTGGTACGCACCGTTGATCCCAACACATGGGAGGTTCAAGCCTTGAATCCCAGCACAGTCGGGAGGTGGAGCCAGGAATATAAGGTGGGTGGAGACAGGCTCTCAGGCCCATTCAGTCTGAGGATTCATAGAGACAGGATTGCCCATTCAGGTTGAGATTTCATAGAGGTGAGAAGTCTCTGATGGCTGGCTGTTCTGCTTCTCTGATCCTTTAGCTTTCACCATAATATCTGACTCTGGGTTTTTATTGTTAGACTAATTAGAATTGTGCTTTACACCCCACCCCCCACCCCCACACACACACTCCACCCTCAGCAATCACTGCATCCCATGAACCTCCCTTCCAGGACTTAATGATTAACACTGAATCAGGGAGGAGCCAGTGAAATGGCTCAGTGGTTAAAGATGCTTGTTGCCAAGCCAAAAATCTGAGTTCAATTCCTGGGACCCAACTCCTGCGAGTTGTCCTCTGACCTCCACACTTGTGCCCATTTATGCACACGTTCACTCCCCACATGAATAAATAAGATAATACTTTTAAAAAATAGTAAATCAAAAAGTACGACTAAATCATAGCACCAGCCCTCACCTTCAAACCTCCTTCCATCCCCTGATCCTTGCTTACACGATGATGTGAGGTTAAAAAAAGATTCAGGTTTGCTCCCTATACAGGACCCAGAGCGGGACTTCCTACGAGACTCTTTACTCATCAGTGGCAGCTCCTCCCCCTTCCTGGCTCTCCCGACTCATCTTCACCCTGTTGGAACAGCTCAGGAAGGCTGTACAGCTGCCTTCCTGGGAGGAAGGCCAGGATTCATCATCTCACGGAGCCTCTAATAAGAGGTTAAGTGAAATACACACGGGAGGCATGGCTGACACACAGAGTGGAATTCCACAAACTGTAGAAAACAGTGTGTTCCTTCTGGATCCTTTTCCTTCTGCTGTGACTGGGGTCCCTCTAGGCTCAGTGGCCTCAGCTCCTAGAGCTTTCCTGCCAGAGTCCCCAGTCCATCTTCCAACTCCCTTCTGTCCCAGGACTTACCCAGGGAAATAACAATCCTGTCCTTCCTGGGCTATTCTGGTTTGGATGACCAGTGATCTCCCAAAGACCTGTGTGTGGAGGGCTTATCCCAACAAAGTTGGCACTGATGGTGGATGCGGGAACCTTTAGGAAGTGAGAACTACTTTGTGGGAAGTTGTTAGATCGTTGAACGTCATGTCTTTGAAGGGAAGAGTAAGACCCTGGCCACGTCCTCTTCTCTTTGCTTCCCAGCTAATGGGAAGTCAGCAACTTCCTCCACCACATGTCACTCACTTCCACCAAGACCAGAACAATGAATCTTCAATAAAGGCCCCAAAGCAACAGACCAAACTGACCAAAGATTGAAACTTCCCAAATTGTAATAGCCCCCCCCCGCCCCCGACCTTAGCACAACCAATGTCACGATAGTATCAGGCAGGCCATAAAACACAACACAGACAGCACCACCTGCCAAAACAAGACAAAGACCTAATCCAGCAAAGTTCATGATTCTGGGAAAGTCTCTAAATGTACCAACCTTGCTTTTTGGCTTCTACAGTTCCTTTTCTGGCTAACTGTTTTTGTTAATTAAAGTATGTCAATCCATAATATAGACTTTGTGCTTAAAAGCTTATCCTGAGAAAGGTGTGGGGCTACATTGGGATCCAGAACACCCAGTGTAGTCCTTGGCCAGCTAATAGGGACTTTTTGTTGGTTTAAACCCATGTCTGAGTAATCTTCTCTCATTGATGCCCCACAACAAAACTGCACAAAAGAAACCTTTCCTCTATTTAAGTTGGTTGACTCAAGTATTTTGTTCCAGCAATGAAAGGCTAGTATGTCTAACCCTTTCCAGGTGGTAATTAGCCCTAGCCCAAGCTGCTCACCCATGGATTTCACTGAAAAATGGTTCTTGAATTGATAAGTCAAGGGAAAACACTTTTGTCCATCACCTGAAATAAATAAAATTTTTTATTTAAAAAATTGTTTTTTGTTTTTTGAGATAGGGCCTTTCTTACGTAGCTCTGGCTGGCCTGGAATTCACTATATAGACCAGGCTGTCTTGGAACTCACAGAGATCTGCCTGCCTATGCCCCCCAAGTGCTGGGACTAAAGGTGTGTGCCACCCTGTCCTGATATAAACATTTTTAAAATCACAAGGCTGAGATGCTGCCTAACTGCTGATAGGCATATGTATCAGAACAATCTGTTAGGAAGGGGGTTTATGAGTTTCTGTTAGCATTTAAATATGTTTCCTCTTAGACCTGGAAATCAGTCTAGGGAGACAGTTCCTGGAAAGATCTTCCCAAAGTGCTCACAGATATGCATACAAAGTGCTGGAGTGCTAGCAAAATACCGAGAGGTAACCGGCAATAAATCAGCACGTGGTTAGATCATAACACACAAGAAGCAGTGCAGGCCTTGCAAGGCATGCTCAGAAAATACACTGCCTGGCTGGACAGACTCTTGAGAGTCACCTGTATCTGAGTTCTAAGTTCTATCACCCCACAGTCAAACATATAAATAGCATGATATTCTACCGGAAGCCAGTGTAGACCTGACCCGATGAACTCCCATCACTTGAGATGGTAAGGACAGAATGTTACCCCCAGACCGCAGTCTTGACAGAATCCACTGATCTCAAAAAACATTTTATTTACTGAAGTAGAATACGGTAGAAAAGACCGATTATTAGATACTGATTTATTGATTTCCTTAAAGCACTGGTTGTACACTTGTTGCCAAGCATGGCTGCACCTCACTACCTGGATCAGAACGACCAGGAGAAATAACTGAAGCAGTAAGTTGTTGCCCATAGCAACCTGATCGCAAAAGTTCACACCTACCAACTGTAACACATACCTTTGCAAAACAAAAGCCCCCAAGCTAACTGCCAGGTATGCTTCTGGAAAAAGCCCTGCTGGCTTGTTGTCCATGCACCCTACGGTTTTAGAGTATGAAATGAGAGTGTGAAGCGGACAGGAGTTAGTTATCCTGGCTTCCGTCCACCTTTCCTCTTCCGTGCTCGCTGGTGTCAGAGCGCTGTTTCCAGAGAGATTCCCACAACACTCTCTGCTTGGTAACTGGGCAAACATTCTAATTCCTCTCCAGAGAGCATGCTATATATATGAGAAGGGGTGTGGCTTCAGAGACAGCTTGGTCCTGAGGAAGTGGAGTTTGACCTCCCGACTGGACCTTGTGTGCAGGTTGATTGTGGAGTGTGGGGGTGTGCCGTCCTAATCTCGTTATCAAGCCCTAACCCACCTCATACACGCTGCACTCTGAATGCAGCCCGAGCGATCTTTCCAAAATTGCAAATCTAATCACATTTTTCCGTTCGTCTAGCAAACATCCAGAATGCTTTGCGTGTGCCTCCCCATTACATCCTGTTCAACTGCACCGCCATCAGGGCACGGTCCTTCCCTGGGTTCCTTGAGTGGGTAAGGCTTTTAGACGCGACAAACACCTGTGTGCTCCTCCCTTCATTAATTTCTATTATTTATTCAGATCCAGCCCCCAGGGTCCTCTAGTGTTATCTCCTCAGTGTTCCCATTCTTCCAATCGTGTATCACAACACTCTCTGCGAAGCCCTTATTCAGAGTTGGCAGGATGGCTCAATAGGTAAAGACTTTTGACACGAAGTCGTACCACCTCAGTGTGGTCCTCAGGACCCTCATGGTAGAAGGAGAGAACCCATTCCCATGTGTTATCCTCAGCCGTCATACCTGATTCGGGGCACATACATGGTGGCTCACAATACACTCTAAAGTAAATAAATGTGTGTAAAAAACAAAGCTTTTGGAGCTGGAAAGATGGCCCAGTCATTAGAAGTATGGATCGCTATTGCAGAGAACCTAGGTTCCAACCCCAGCACCTACAAGACAGTTCATACTCACCTATAACTCCATTCCAGGAGATCCGCTGCCCTCTTCTAACCTCTGTGGGCTCCTACATGCATGTAATGCACATTCATACATGCAGGCACACACACACACACACACACATATGTAAAATAAATAACAATTTAAATATAAGTATAATAATTTAAATTGTGTAATTATTTTAATTCTTTAAATGACTTAATTATAATTTAAATTACATTATAAATAAATATAGAAATGATTTAAATATAAATATAATAATTTATGAATAAAGTCCTTACCCAGTTTTAGGTTTAAGTGTCTTTGTGACACATATAATAGGAAAATAGATGCTGGGCAAATACTAGTTTCTTTCTCCTTTTCAGCTAATCACTTAGGTTTAGATATCAGGCTAGTGCTCCCTGAGGGAATGTTTGTTATCTTGCCAGCAATTTTCCACAATGCAGTAATAACGATAATTTAAAATTCAAGTTGATAAAGCAGTTAGAAAATCTTGGCTAAAATGAGTCAGTGCACCCAAAGCCTAGTCACATAAGATTGCAATGTTGTTATTGCTTTCTGGGGGGCTACCAGGACAAATTGCCCTAAACTTAGGTGGCCAAAATAAATTATTCTCTTACAGTTCCAGAGGCCGTAAATCCTAAATCTCCGAAGTCTTTAAGAGAGGGTCCTTTCTTGCCTCCTCTTAACATGGGGGGGAGGGAGGCGGCTGACAGTGTTCTGTGTTTCTCTGCTCAAAGACACAGCACTACAATCTACTTCAGTATCGTATCTAAGGTTCCCTCTTCTAAAAACACCAGTCTTGGAGCTGGAGAGAAGACTCAGCAGTTAAAAGCCCTGACTCTCTTCCAGAGGACCCAGGTTCAATTCCCAGCACCCACATGGCAACTCATCACTATCTGTAACTCCAGTTCCAGGGGATCCAGTGCCCCCTTCTGGCCTCTTCAGGCACCAGGCACGTACATGTGATACACAGACATGCATGCAGGCAAAACACTCCTACACATAAAATTAAAAAAGGAATAAATAAAAGCACCAGTCTTTGGCTGAGGTTTCATCCCACCAGCCTGACATTATTTTAGCCTAACTAATTATGTAAAGTTCTTATTTCCAAATTAAGGTAATAGCCTGTCCTAGTCCCGCCTGCTAAGGGCTCTGGCTCCTGCCATGGGAATGACCTCCGACCCACTGGGACCTCCATCAGATGTTTCTTCTTGACAGAATTTCAATGTCAGTGTTGGACTGGTGATACCAGGCGCCTAATGTACTGTTTCTTTCCCTGCATCGCAAGTGACTCTTTGGGATAAACAAGGTTTACCGCACACGGCGAAGGCCAGTTGCAAATTTCAGATTCTATGTTAAACCCTGGTTTGGAAAATTTAATTGGAAAAGAAAATATCTGGAACAATTAAAGAGACTGACTGCGGACTGAGTTTGGATCTAGAATGCCCCCAGAGGTCCAATTAAGAGCTTGGTCCCTGTGGTGTGGCTATTCTAGGTTGTCCACTTGACTGTACCTGGAATTAACTAGAACTATTTGAAGTGAGAAGACCTGGTTTTAATCTGGGTCTTTTGGGATAGGAAGATCCGCCTTTAATCTCCGCCACATCTTTTGGTGACAGAGTATACACAGGACATGGAAGAAGGAAGCTTCCCCCTCTTCTCTCTGCTTTCTCTCTCTCTCTCTCTCCTCTCTCTCTCTCTTTCTCTCTCTCTCTCTCTCTCTCTCTCTCTCTCTCTCTCTCTCTCTCCTTGCTCTCACTCTTGCTGGCAAGTCCACTGCTTCACTGGCTTTAGAACCCACTTCTTGGGGGATTCTGGCATACACTGAAGACCGGCTGAGACATCCAGCCTCATGGACTACACCACTACTGGATTCTTGGACTTCCCGTTGGTAGACAGCCATTGTTGGACTAGTTGGACCACAGCCTGTAAGCCAATAGAATAAATCTCCTTTCTATATCTATACATAGATTCATCCTGTCAGTTCTGTTCCTCCAGATATCCTAATACAGTCCCTGAGGGTTGGCGCTACTGTGAGGTGGTAAAACCTTTAGGAATGGTGCATGTGGGTAGTGTTCCCGTCATTGGGGATGTACCCTTGACAGGACTGTGAAGCCCTGGTCCACTCCTCCTCTTTTGTTTCCTGGCCTTGCAGAGAGTGATTTAGCTCCACCACGCACCCCCACCGCAGGCTCAAAGCAATATATCACCAACCACAGGCTGGAACCTCTAAAACAATATACCCAAATAAACATTTTCTCGGTATAAATTGACTGTGGTTATTTGTTATAGTGACAGAAACTAATGAATATAGCATTAGAGAATTATTAACTTTAAGGTGATTATGTGCCGTGGAATAATGATTTTGTACACTGGTTTAATAAAACGCTGATTGGCCAGTAGCCAGGCAGGAGGTGGGATAGGCAGATAAAGAGAATTCTGGGAAAGAGGAAGGCTGAGTCAGGAGACGCCAGCCCGCTGTCCAGGGAGCAGCATATAATGGCACACAGGTAAAGCCACGGGACATATAGCAACACATAGATCAACAGAAATGGGCTGAGTTTAAATGTAAGAGCTAGCCAGTGGTAGGCCTGAGCTAATGGCTGAGCAGTTTTAATTAATGTAAGCCTCTGTGTGATTACTTGGGTCTGAGTGGCTGCAGACCGGGTGGAACACAGGAAAATTTCAGCTACAATTATGTCACCTTTTAAGGTGATTATTTTAGCCATGCAGAAAAAGGTTTAAAAATCTAGCAGGGCAAACTAAAATAAAAACAATATTTCTGAACAGTGTTTTCTAGTTCTGAAGATTCAAATTGTTAATAATTTTTTTATGATGAAGGGATTGGAAGACATAATATTTACCTATAACTATGCCTGCTTCTCTATTGTTGGGATTCTTCACAAAAGAAGTGAAATACACATAGTTCTGTTTTTAATTTATCTTGATTTTACTTATGTGTAAGTGTGTGTGTGTGTGTGTGTGTGTGTGTGTGTGTGTGTGTGTGAGCGTGCACGTGCGTGCACAGGTGCCATTGAGGCCAGAAGAGAGTCAGATCCCTGGAAGCTGGAGTTATAGCCACATGACATGGGCAATGGGAACTAAACCTGGGTCCTCTACAAGAGGGGGAGTGCTATTAAACCCCATGTCACCTCTCCAGCCTGAAACACACTTCTGCATTACTTGATTTGATTATGTATCTACATATAGACATACTACATATATGTTTAAACTACATATGTATACATGTATATGTGTATATGTATTTACGTAAGTGCTTGGACAGTTTACTGTTAGATAGAGTATAGGTAGGTAGGTAGGTAGGTAGGTAGGTAGGTAGATAGATAGATAATAGATAGATAGATAGAGAATAGAGAAATAGATAAATGGTAGACAGAGGATAAAGCAAGTGTGGTAAGATGTTAGCATTCGGAAACTATGGGCAAATAGCACATAATAGTTCCTTGTACTGTTACTTCCCATTCATTTTTTGTTTTTGTTTTTGTTTTTTTTTGTTTTTCGAGACAGGGTTTCTCTGTGTAGCTTTGCGCCTTTCCTGGAACTCACTTGGTAGACCAGGCTGGCCTCGAACTCACAGAGATCCGCCTGGCTCTGCCTCCCGAGTGCTGGGATTAAAGGCGTGCACCACCACCGCCCGGCAAATGTGTAGCCCAGGCTGGCCTCGAACTCGTGATCCTCCTGCCTCCGCCTCCTTCAGCAAATCCTACCAGCGTGTGCCACCACCGCCGGCTTACTTCCCATTCAGAAAGCAGTTTCCTCTGACCCCAAAGCCCTTCCCCATCCCCTGAAGAGATTATGAAAGTGGCTTTCTCAGTTTGCAAAATGGAAATAAATAAAACGCCTGTCTGTAGGCCCTGCGGTGATCAAACAAGATCACATAGGGAAAGGACTCACCATGTTACGAGATAAAAACTGTATTGGCCAGGTTGTAAATTATTGAAAGTCGCTGGTTTAAGTAGGAGGTCATCTATTAGAGACCATAAGGAATTCACAGATGTGCATGGCAAAGACATGCCCCAAAATCTGCACTCACAAACAAAACTAAACTGTGCCAACTAAAGAAGGGACGTACAAAATAGCAGCTCTCTGTACCTGGGCTGCTGTGGCTAGCTTGCTTCTTCCCTTCCTCAGCAGCCTCTTTCCACAGTCCTCATGTCAAATCAAAGTTCCACATGAGTTCATCTAAGAAGGGAAGCTTAATGTGCCTCTCCCCACAAGCAGTGAGTAGGCTTTGGCAAGGGGAAGTGGTTGGATGGTGGTGGAGTCATAGCCCACAGTTTCTAAGTCATAGCCCAGTTTCTAAGCTGCTTCTCAGACTTAAGTTCCAAACAGAAAAAAAAAAAAATCTCTACTTGATATAAAACAAATGTCTTCTGTAGAAACAACAACTGTCCCCATCTCCCTAAAATGGAAAGCCCAAAGTCACAGGAGTCCCTGTGTCCGTGCCTGTGTCTGGTGGCTGTTTATTCCTCTTCTAGATTAGTCATGTCTTATCTTGACATCTTGCAACCTGTGGCCTAAATTAAAATCTAACCAAAAGCTACCACATAAAACATGTGGAGGTGGGAGTGGGAGGAAATGAGAGTAGAGAGAGGAGAGAAATATATACCCAACAGATGGAAGCGACAGATGAAGATATTGGTGGAATGTTTATCAGCCAAGAGTCAGAGCAATGCTTTGACAGAGGCAAGGTCAAAGCTACACATTAACAGCATAGATTTTCTAGAATATAACAATGAATCAGAAGTGTTACAAAATGCTTCGGTTATAATCACCTTTGGCTGTGTATTTAACAGTTACAGTTCTGAACAGCCTTGGCTCCTGAGTCGCCCGTGGTCATCCTAACTGCAAGTTAATGTTACTAAACTGCTCAGTTGTCACTGTTCAAAGCAAAGGAGCAGCAAGAGCCAGTGGCGAGGCTGTCACCGCTGAAGCATTGAGCTTTCCTTTTCCAGCTGTAGCAGACTCAAGAAAAGTCTTGTTTCCAGCTCCCAGTCTTGAAAGCCAGTAGATCATGATAATGCAGTTTCACCAAAGCCATCTCACAAATGGAAGTGCTGTGAACTGCCTGTAAGTGCGTTCTACATAGTTCCAGAAGCTGACTCGAGGCTCTTACATTGATTTGTGCTCCTCCATTCCTAATGTCTTACTATGCACTTGCAGCTTTCCATACTCAGTTGACAAAATTTTGTCTTTAGTCTTAGAAGTATAAATCTTGGGGTAGTACAATCAACCCATTTGATTAGTAAGAGGGAAAATTTTTTGGATATTTCTTGTTTTTTCTACCATGTTCCGTTCTTCATATATTTCCTGTCCTCTATAACATACGAGTCATAAATGATGCCTGTGCTCCATGTGACTTGGGAGGGTTGTCTTTTCTCTCTCGTGCTCAGAAAGGTTTGAATAACCACGTGGCAGGTAAACACACAGTCTTCTATGGGGCCTGCTGTGGCAGGACAGTGTGACCTTGCAGCAAAGACTGGAGAGAGAGCACCTTGAGAGGTGGGCCTTCACAGAGGAGTCTGCACAGAGTGAACAGGAGCAGAAGTCAGGCCCAAGCTCCCCCGAAACATGTTTATTCTTGGATTCTTCCCCCTAGTTGCCTTTCATCCCGTCCCAAATAAATTGTTCTCTACAGCTGCCAATGCTGTCATCATTTTCTGGTGTTCTTTCTTGTGTGTGGTGTGTGTGTGTGTGTGTGTGTGTGTGTATCTATGTGTATATATGTATGTGTGTGCCTATGTGTGTGTGTGTCTATGTGTGCGTGTGTGTCTATGTGTGTGTTTCTATGTGTGTGTGTCTATGTGTGTGTGTGTCTATGTGTGTGTGTGTGTCTATGTGTGTGTTTCTATGTGTGTGTGTCTATGTGCGTGTGTGTTGGGAGTGGGAGTGGTGTGGGGGTGTTCTTGTTTTCTGAGCCCATGTTTTCCCCTTGTTTGTTACTAGACAATTTTGGAGCAAATTCTCCAAAACCTTCCTGGGAAAGTGTGCATATGAGGTGGATTTTGAAGATCTTATGTGGTTGAAACATAATTTCATCACTAAATCATCACTGATAATTAGGGTGGAGCTAGATTTCCAGGTGGGAAGCTGTGTCTACAGAATGTTGAAAGCAATGGTCTGTTATCTCCTGCCTCCAACACAGTTGTTACAAACTAAAATAACATTTTTTTTTAACTCATCCTTTATTTGTGGCCTGTTCCTCGGCCCTTGCCCTTCCCCAGAATCTCAGCATTTATGCACAGTAGATTTCTTTCTGTATTTATCGGGCTATGTAAACTGACGAGTAATAAAGCTGCCCAGAGCTGTCTCTTGAATCCCCTCTGTTCTGTTTGTTTAGGTCTCTATCTTCACGCGGGAAGCCCAAGTCAACTGCACAGCAATCCTGTTGTCCAGGCACACCACGGAGAGAGTCAATAGAAGCCTCGGTGGCTTCTTCCACTGGCAATAAAAAGATGTAACAGTGATCAGATTTTCCCCTCTACCAAAACAAACACAACCCAGAGGAACAACAAAACCAGAGACAGCTGTGAAAGGATGGTGTTTAGACCTTCCACGAGGGAAGCACTAGACAATCCCTGAGCACAGGGACAAATGAGAGATGCCCTACCAATGGTCCAGCTGGCTGGGGTTGGCACTGTTTGCAGGGCACACACTCAATACTGAAAAAAAAATCATTTTATTCATACCAGCTGCAATCAGCATAAGAAATAAGTGTCAAAGCATATTCAAGACCTTTATATCAAAAAATGAAAAGAGAAAGACATAAATAAGTGAAAAGATATTCTGTTCATTGATTGGAAGGCTCAGTATTATCAGGAAAGCAATTCCTTAAAAATTAATGCATAACAGGCACCAAAACTACACAGAGAAACCCTGTCTCGAAAAATCAAAAAAAAAAAAAAATGAATGCATGAAGTCGATGTAACTCTAATCTAAAATCTAAGCAGGGTGGGTTTTTTTGCATTTTTGTTTGTGTTTTAGGAGAAATTAACAAGCTATTTCTAAAAGTCATATGAACTATGAAGACTCTAAATTGTTCAAAATAATTTTACAAAAGAACAAAGTTGGGAGACATTCTTTGATCTTAAACCTTATACTAGTTATCTTATAGTGAGGTAAAAGTAAACATACTTGTCAATGGGACAGACAGGTAATGTATTGGCTATATACATCATATGTGAGTTTTGGATACTCACTTGTAGAATATTACTTTAAGATATGTTGCATTTGTTTATGCTCTGGAACATTTGCTTTAATGATGCAAAGATGTGTTGCATTCTTTTACGTTGCATTTGTTTAACTCTGTGAAGCTGTGATGCTTTGCCTGTCTAAAACACCTAATGGTCTAATAAAGAACTGAATGGCCAATAGTGAGGCAGGAGAAAGGACAGTCGGGGCTGGCAGGCAGAGAGGATAAATAGGAAAAATCTGGGGGGATAAGAAGGAGCAAGAGAACAAGGAGAGGAGGATGCTAAGGGCCAACCACACAGCCACACAGCCACATTGCCAGCCATGGAGTAAGAGGAAAAGTAAGATATACAGATGTAATAAAAGGAAAAAGCCCAGAGGCAAAAGGTAGATAGAATAAAAATTTAAGAAAAGCTGGCAAGAAACAAGCCAAGCTAAAGCCAGGCATTTATAATTAAGAATAGGCCTCCATGTGTGATTTATTTAGGAGCTGGGTGGCAACCCCCAAAAAAGAGTAAAGAGCAAAAACAACCAACACCACTCACTCCTGCCCTTTGTAGAATCCAGTGTCCCAAATGAAGAGCTTCTCCTCCAAAAAGGGAGGGAGGGAAACAAGGCTGAGCTGGCAGGGCAGATTGGGACACAAGATAGTTACCTTTGTAGTCACTGGGTGGTTTGGTGACAGATTTGTTTGTATTCTTGTTTTGTTTTTTAAATTGCAGGCCTGTGGGGATGGATCTGCTTGTAAACTCCTTACCTTCAAAGCATAAGGAACTAGAACTCAGTCTCCAGAATCCATGTTAAAAAACATGGGCTTGTGTGCTTGTCATCCTAGCACTGGGGAGGCAGACACAGGTGGATCCTGGGACTCACCAACCAGCCTCTCCTACCTGGAAAGCTCCAGGTTCAATGAGAGGCCATGTTTCAAAAGAAAGGTGTGTGTGTGTGTGTGTGTGTGTGTGTGTGTGTGTGTGTGTGAGAGAGAGAGAGAGAGAGAGAGAGAGAATGAGAGAGAGAGAGAGAGAGAGAGAGAGAGAGAGAATAGACGAATAGACAGCACATAAGGAAGACACACAAGGTTGTCCTCTGGCCTCCACATACATGTTGACAATGCCCACATACGCCACAAACATGCAAACACACACACACACACACACACACTCACAATTGCAAGAGATTTCAGCCTGCTCACCTCTGCACCCCACCTTCCTCCATAACTTACGCCTTTCTAGCAAATCACTTACCTTCTGTGGGTCTCTGTGGCCACAACTGTCAGATACCTACCCATAAACTGCTACCTTATTTCATGTTAACTAAACATTGGTTATCTTTAAGAGAGTTGGGTGCTCAGTCTTAAGTATGGTTCCCACTGTTGCAGTCACAAGAGATCACATGACTACTTCTGTTCCCTGAGGTGTAAGCAAAGTCTGCTGGAGATACCTAGATACATGCTTATTTTCCCAATAAGGATACAATGAGTGAGCTGGGGGCAGAACTCAGTTAGAAGAGCTCTTGCCTAGCATGCTTGGGAGTGGGTTTGATCTCTATCACAGCATACATTGGACACAGTAGTGCATGCTTGAAATTCCAATTTTTTTTTTTTTTTTTGGTTTTTTGAGACAGGTTTTCTCTGTGTAGCTTTGCGCCTTTCCTGGATCTTGCTCTGTAGACCAGGCTGAACTCAAACTCACAAAGATCCGCCTGCCTCTGACCCCGAGTGCTGGGATTAAAGATGTGTGCCACCACCGCCCGGTGAAATTCTTAATAAGAGGTAGAGACAGAAGGATTGGAAGGCCAAGAACATGCTTGACTAAAAAGCAAGTTTGTAGCTGCCTTAGAGTACATAAGAGCCTGCCTCAAAAGAGAGAGAGAGAGGAGAGAGAGAGAGAGAGAGAGAGAGAGAGAGAGAGAGAGAGAGAGAGACTCCACAGGCTTCCATTTCACTTATTGCTTCTTCAATGCAGATGCAATATAAGGTACAGAGATCCACTTGTGATCATAAGAAAAACAAAAGTCGATAAATCAACCTTCCTGATGCTGTGTCCTTTTAATACAGTTTCTCATGTTGTGGAGACCCCCAACCACAAAATTATTCCATTGCTACTTCATAACTGTAATTTTTCTACTGTTATGAATCATAATGTAAATATCTGATATACAGGAGATCTGATATGAAAACCTAAAGAGGTCAAGACCCACATGTAAGGTAAGAACTTCTGAGTAGAAAGACAATCTTGTGCATACCTGAACTAATGTCATAAATCATGTTCTACTGCAGCCAAAGCAGTGCATACTGAAGCCTCTGCTTGCTCCATTGCATTATTTGTAGTTGACGACATCTCTAATCGATGCATGCCTCCTTCTGCATGCGCTGAAAACTGTCCCCAACCCTTTCTCTGCTCTCTGCTTCCCAGGCACCATGGCAGCCTCTGCCACAGGCTTTTGCTGACAGGGGAGTATGGCTCCATCACAGGCCCAGGGTCTGTGAAACCCGGGTCTCTGGACTGAGAGTTCTGAAACTGTGAACCAAGATAAACAAGCCCTCTCAGTTGGTTATGTCAGGTATCCTACTACGGTGATGAGAAAAGTCAGACAATATCCCAGGCTATAAAGTGAGATTGGGTATCAAAAGAAAGATAACCACCGACGGAAAGCAGAGGAAATGGACGTGGACTCTGCAGTTTTGGGTGCAGTTTCAAAGGCATGACCCCTATGACCTACTTCTTCCAGCTCAGCCTTTGATGTTTCTACCAACTCCCAAAGTAGCATCAATAGGCAGGGAACAAAGGTTCAACATAGGTGCCCAGGGAGGGCATTTTGTGTTCAAACCATAACACCTAAGATGGCCTCAGACTCATGGGCAAGACTCCAGCTCGACACCCAAGTTCTGAGAACTCTGGACAAGTGTCCCCACACCCAACCAGGCTTATCCTCTCCCATCACCAGCTTCTAAAATGACACGGGTCTCTTTCTTCACATGCCATTTCCTCTGCTATCTTCTTTGTGTCTCTCTGTACATGTGGAACCCTTCCAGTGGGGATTTGGAAGAAGAGGAAACAAATATGCACCTTTAACTGGTAATCCTTCAATTGTCTCCCTGTTGCTAGTCTGGGCTACCTAGTCCCCTTTTAAGTGTACAGAACGTTTGTCAAGTGCCCATTACCATGGTGCTCCTAGCCTTAAATGTTATTTTGTTGCAAAAGGGGAACAGCGCGGACTCCCCAGGACTTGAAAGAGATCATCTTTCCTTGGGATGGATGTGATCAAGGAAGGAAGAGCTCGTTGCCTCACCACTCACCATGTCCCTGGGGATTCCGTGGTGCAGAGGTCATCAAGGCTAACATGTGTGTACTGTAGTGTAATGAGTCTTGCTCTGTCCCACCAGCCAGCTCCCAAACGACGACACAGCAACTTTATTAATTGAATTAAATGAAAGCTTGGTCTTAGCTTAGGCTTGTTTCTAACTAGCCCTTATAACTTAAATTAACCCATTTCTATTCATCTACATCCTGCCATATGGCTCCTGGCTTTTACCTCTCCTCCGGCATGCCCTGCTTCCTCTGCGTCTGGCTGGTGACTCCCCCTTCCTCTTCCCTGCATCCTCTATCTTCCCAGTAGTCCCACAGATCTCTCCTGCTTAGCTATTGGCCATTCAGCTTTTTATTACACCATCACAGCAACACGTCTTCACAGTGTACAGATACCCCACAACAGTGTGGCTCTGTGTATCCTGCCTGTGAAAGGAGAATTAACAAGTGTTGTTTGAGGCTGGAGAGATGGCTCAATAGGACCTGAGTTCAGGACCCCAGCACCCATATAAAAGCCAGCCTTGGAGGCATGGATCTACGACCCCAGAACTAGGTAGAGAGCAGGGACCAGGACAGAGACGGATCCCAGGAACTTGCTGACCAGGCAGTTTAGACCAAAAAGGGTTCACTGAAAGACTCTGTCTCAAAAAATGAAATGAAGTTATTGAGGAAGACAGCCAGATGCCAACCTCTGGTCTCCCATGCTTCTATATAGGTACACACACAGAGAGACACAGACACAGACACAGACACAGACACAGACACACACACACACACACACACACACACACACACACACACACACACACAGCAGGGGCAATGGGTATCAGTGTGTCTTCTCCCTAGCTGGCAGGTAGCTGCCTTCTCAGTGTGCTCTCTAGGAAAGACCTAAAGCAAGGGTCCTTCCTCTCCTTATGAAAACACTAGTCTCAGCTGGGCAGTGGTGGCACGCACACCTTTAATTCCAGCACTCGGGAGGCAGAGGTAGGAAGATCTCCAAGGCCAGTCTGGGCTACAGAGTGGGTTCCAGGAAAGCAAAGCCACAGAGAAACCCTGTCTCAAAAAACCAAAGGAAGAAGAAGAAGAAGAAGAAGAAGAAGAAGAAGAAGAAGAAGAAGAAGAAGAAGAAAAAGAAGGAAAAGAAAGAAAGGAAGGAAAGAAGGAAAGGAAGGAAGGAAGAAGAAAGAAAGAAAGAAAAAGAAAGAAAGAAAGAAAGAAAGAAAGAAAGAAAGAAAGAAAGAAAGAAAGAAAGAAAGAAAGAAAGAAAGAGGAAGGGAGAAAAAACACTAGTCTCATCTCTCGTCATGGTCTCACCCTCATGACCTCATCATCTAAATCTACTTCCCGCAGTCTCACCTCCAAACACGTTCTACTGGAGTATATGGAACCTCATCATACGAATTATGGGGTTGGTTGGACACCAGCATTCAGTGGTAACAGCTAGAAGGGTCTATAGACAATAGACAATAGAAGGGACGGTCTGCCCTTCTAACTTCAGAGTTCACGGGGAGGTTGGCTGAGGCTCTTGTATTCATTCACAGATCCATTTCTCTCCTACTCATCCACCTTCCTTCTCAATCCTTCCAGGAGGGCTGATCCTCGGGGACCCTTTAACAAGTGTACCAGTTGCTAGATTCATCATAGTCTGTCCCCTGGAGAAGTCAGATCAGAAACGATGCCAGCCACCACCTTGCAGCTTAGAAGTTGCTTTTGACAGCTGCCTTCATTATCTTATTTAATCCTGTGAACAACACGGGAAGGCACTGCTATTTTTTGCTTTTAGGATAAGAAAACAGAATTTGAAGAGGATGTTTGCTCAGAGCCGTTCTGCTTGTTAGATGTAGTGACGTCATATTATGAAAGCATCTCTTGCATTCAGAGAGACTGGAACTTTTACTGAACCTCACAGTCAGAGTTAGTAACACCTTGAGGTCACAGGTCACTCTAGACTTAAGACCGCTAGCCCACTCTCTGCCTGTTCATTTAATCTGCCTTTAAGAGAACAATGCCAGAGAGAGAGAGAGAGAGAGAGAGAGAGAGAGAGAGAGAGATGCAACCATGTTACTTACCCAGGTTTTCCCAGGTAATCAACATTTAGAACCTAAGCTAATGCTTTTTGTGGGGTATCCACTAGAGAAGACTACTCAGACTCGGGTTTAAACCAATAGAAAGTCTTTATTAGCTGGCTGCTGACTACTCTGGATGTTCAGAATCCCAATGTAACTTTGAGCCTTTCTCAGGGTGAGCTTTTAAGCATAAAGACCACATCCTGCGGTGACATACTTCAGTTAGCAAGAACAGTTAGCCAGAAGTGAACTACAGAAGCCCCAAAGAAAGTACATTTAGAGACTTTCCCAGAACTCCAGACTTGGATGAATTAGGTTGCTGTCCTTGTTTGGCCAGGTGGTGCTGTCTCCATGCTGAGTTTTATGGCCTGAATGGTACTTCCATCATGGCCTCAGTTATGCTAAGGTCTGGGACCTCCTAGTTAGAATGCACAG
Source organism: Peromyscus leucopus (assembly GCF_004664715.2). NCBI lineage: Eukaryota > Metazoa > Chordata > Mammalia > Rodentia > Cricetidae > Peromyscus > Peromyscus leucopus. The sequence goes on from NC_051070.1 coordinate 47,278,574, forward strand.
CAGTACTCTGAAGTTACAGACTTTCAGTGCCCCGAGTACTTACCTATGAGTAACACATGTGTTTGTATGTTGTGATAATCATTTACTGAAAACAGAAAATTAAACAAAAGCAACCTTATAAAATTAATGTCCTCTAGCTGTGTGGTAGCATATCCCTTTAATCCGAGCACTTAAGAGGCAGAGACAGGCAGATCTCTGAGTTTGAGGCCACCCTGGTCCACAGAGCAAGTTCCAGGACAGCCAGGGCAGAGAAATTCTGCCTTGAAAAATAACAACAACAACAACAACAGCAATGTTGGATGTAACATATGGATACTGTTTGATGCTTGAAAGCAGTATATGGTTTGTTATCTGGGTCAGTTGGAGTCAATGACTTCATCCTTTGTAAAACTCTGCTCAAGATTCCTGTATTTCTTATTCCTTCCCCCAGCTGATGTTTTTGTGTTGTTCAATAAAAGAGAGGGCAAAGCTCTTTGTCAGAGACACACACGGACACAGAGAGACACAGACATAGGGACAGATTCACAAGACAGATTTCAGGCAGTCACAGGTTTAGACTCATACAACAGACAGAAAGGCACAACAGAAGACAGAGGCAGAAGCAGAGAATTCACAGCTGGGCTCACTCTTGCTTAATGACACCAAGGGAAAGTGCTTTTTCGTTTCTTTTCTTCTTTTTTTTTTCTTTTTTGGCTTTTCGAGACAGGGTTTCTCTGTGTAGCTTTGCGCCTTTCCTGGAACTCACTTGGTAGCCCAGGCTGGCCTCGAACTCACAGAGATCCGCCTGGCTCTGCCTCCCGAGTGCTGGGATTAAAGGCGTGCGCCACCACCGCCCAGCTTTTCTTTTCTTTTCTTAATGTAACACCAGAACATTGTTGATGGCTCTGCTAGAAAGAAGGCTGAGGTGGGATCTTGGTCTGGATTCTGAGTGTTAGGAGGTGGGGTTCTCTGAACAAAACAAAACAGAGACGCAAATAACACAGTAGGCTTGTGACAAAAACTCCAGGTCAGGGACTCTGGTCCCCGGAGTTTGGTCCGCTATGTATTCTCTAACGAAGGTACGCTGTCAGTTCCAAAAGCATACCCATTTAGATGTCAATATGCTCACGAGTTACACTCCAAGGCCGGCAGCACTCGAAACAATAAAAGAGACCAGTGGAATCTCAAAATGTTGGCTTCCCGAATGAGTTTTTAGGTTTTTCTCTGTGGGAGAGTAACCGGTGATGCTGCTGTAATTCTTTCCAAGCAATAGGGCACACAGGACACTGAGATGCCAATAGTCTCCTTAGCAACCATCCAAAATCGAGTTGCTTCTAAGATGAAATCCTGATCTCTATTCATGCAGCAGATCACATGGGGTCAGGTACTGTTTATCTCTCTGGCAGAAAGCACCAGGCACTGGGATTTTAATTGCATCCTTATGATCAGAAGGAAAAAAAAAAGAAGAAAAAAAAAAGGAGACAAACAGGAGAAATGAGAGCAATTACTAATGAGCACGAAGGGAACATAAAACATTTAGCTAGCTTCTTTGAAGCATGTACTTCTGTATTGTGTGCTTCAGAAGTCATCACACACACACACACACACACACACACACACACACACACACACACACACACCCTTTAGGGCTTCAGACGCCGGCTGCTCTTCATTAGAATTCGAAACTCACTAACCAAGCTCATTATGTGAACGTTGGTTTGGTTCAGGAGGACTTTTAAGCCGCACAGTCATTTGGCAATTACAGGTTTGCTGCCCTCAGCACCGCTTTTGAACAGTCTTGACTCAGAAAGACTGTAATACTGAGCAATCCTGGAAGCCAATGAAACCTAGGCTGTACATCAATGCTCGCCCTTTTCGCTAGAACATCGGTGCTGGGAGAGCAGGTGGTGCCTGGTCATGTAACCAACTGCTGAGTCCTCGACAGATGGGGGGGGGGGTCTAGATGATATTTTCTGAACATTATTTCGTTTATTAATTTGACAAATATTTATTGATCTGTTTGTGATATTTATTCGTGGCAGGCACTCATTAAGACAAAAGCACTGATACACAGTGGTGTATAGTTCATTAATAAAATTTCTCTACCAATAAATAGTCTGACTATATTGTTGAACCACATCTGTGTGCATTTATAAGATTACAGAGAATATTGTAGGCTAGCACCCACCCCTTCTCATATGCATGAAGAGCAACATTATTCTCAATGGTCAATAAAGGAACGATTTTATAAAATTGACAAAGTATCTTGTCTTACAAATCAATCTTTCCTCCAGCCTCTGAAAAGAGTTGTTTTGAAAATCTGCCCTCTGAGAGAAGAAACATTTTGACATTTTTAAGTAATAGCTTGGGCTGGGGCAATGGCTCAGTGGGTAAAGGTGCTTGCTCTGTGAGCAGGAAGACCTGAGTTTGAATCCTCAGCACCCATGTAAAATTAGAGCATGTCCACATACGCCTGTAACCCCAGCATTAGAGGTTAGGAGACAGAGAAAACTCTAGAGCTCCCTAGCCAGCTGGCCAGCCTAGCCAAAATGGCAAACTTCTGGTTCAGTGAGAGACCCTGTCTCAAGGGAATAAGGTGGAGGGCAATAGAGGAATACTCTTGATATCCTTTGCTGTGGTCTCCACATTCACATACACACTTATTGGCATGCACACCTGAACACTCATAGGCATATATCCCACATGTATTACAAACGCGCGCACGCGCGCGCGCGCGCGCGCGCACACACACACACACACACACACACACACACACACACTAATAATGAGAGCTTTAGCTTTCCTTTTACTGGTTGCTAAATGAAGCTCTCAGTAGAGACAGGCATCCAGAAATAACTAGCCTCACCGACAAAGAATGGGGTTGGTGGTGATGGTAATGCTCTTTCCCCTTCTGCCCTTTTCTTCTTCCTGCTTTCTCTCTTCCTGCCCAAGGGCCTATTAGTGGAACTTAAAAGATGAAAAGACTCTGGCTCCATGGCTGGTGGCAAATGGCAGTGAGTTTTGACTTAATCATCATAACTGGACCTCTGCCATTTTCCCCCCGCATGCCTCAAGGGTTCCTGTCAGAGGCATAACTGGGAAGACGCACAGTCAATGCTTGACAAGCTGCCATCAGAGCTCACTGTTTCTAAAATGGTGTGAAATTTCCCAGGGATTTGCGGAGCGGCTTTGAGAGTCGAGTCAGGGAGCCGCGGGATCATCATGGAGCAGATGTGCAGCAGGCTGTCAGTGCTGCCAGCAGTGGGTGTGTGATCATGTGGACGTTCTTCCACTCCAGTTTTAAGTAACCAGGCTCCTGCTTGTGAGATAATGTTTCCCCCACTCTCTCTGGCATCTCTCTTGCTGTGCAAAGTTGCAGGATGCCATAGCTGTGATCGTGGGAAAGTGGAGAAAACGTCAGTGGAAAGCAGTTCTACCGGTTGAAAAATCGGATTAAAAAAAAGCATAAACTGTTAAGAGTAGTGGAGAATTAAAAACTTGGTTTGTTTGCTTCCCTGCCCTACAAACAAATGGATGTCTCATCAAAATGAATCGGGCGAATGGATGTATGAATGAACTGTCCACTCTCTCCCAGGGAAAAAATGAACCTGAAGGATGAATGCCAGCCTGAAGCTTCACAGAAGTGGAGTTAGGAAAGAGACCACGGGCAGAGGATTCACCTGGGGGTGCCGCTTAGCTGCAGATTCTGACTCCAAAGCAAGGCTAGGCTCTAAATTGTACATTTGAGGCAAATCCTTGAGGTAACATGGTATTGTTAGTCCAAGAATTATGCTTTGGTTTGGTTTGTGCATTATTATTAATAATGGCATAGTTTGATAGCTATTATTGTTGTAATATGTATGTAATATTGTCATACTTTGATACTATTACCATGATCAAATGCAATTTGGGGAGCAAAAGGTTTCTTTGGCTTATATGTTCCAAGGACAGTCAATCATTGAGAGAAGTCACAGCAGGAACTCAAGCAGGAACAGCGGCAGGACCCAAGGAGAACACTGCTTAGTGTCTTGCTCCTGTTGACTTTTTAAATACACCTCAAGACCAACTGTCCAGGGTTGGCATTGCCCACAGTGGGCAGTGTCCTCCCACATCAATCATCAACTAAGAAACATACAATGGCCAATCTAAGGGAGGCAATTCTTCAGTCAAGGTTCTCTCTTCCCAGGTATGTCAAGTTGACAACCAAATTAAGCCATTGTAATCAGTATTGATTCATCATACAAAAGAATGGGTTTCATTATGACATTTGCATGCATGTATATAACATTCTTTGATCATATTTGCCCTCTCTGCCATTTCCTTCTCTGATCTCCCTTTCACCTCAGCTGGTTCTCTTCTTCCCAAATAGTCTTCCTCGTATGTTCACTTCCTCCTCCCCACCTCCTCCTCTTATTCTTCTTAAAAGATCTTGTTTTGTTTTCTTGAAACAAGATTTCCCTGTGTAGCCCTGACTGTCCTGAAACTCTCTCTGTAGACCAGGCTGGCCTCAAACTCACAAAGATCTGCCTATGTCTTCCTCCTAAGTGCTGGGATTAAAGGTACCACCACCACCACCACCACCCATAGATGTGTGTGTGTGTGTGTGTGTGTGTGTGTGTGTGTGTGTGTGTGTGTCTGTGTGTGTCTGTGTGTGTGTGTCTGTCTGTGTGTATCTGTGTGTGTCTGTGTGTATCTGTGTGTGTCTGTCTGTGTGTGTGTCTTCGTGTGGGTAAGTGCATGTGAGTACAGTGCACACAGTGGTCACTAGGGGGCGTCAGATGGTTGTGAGGATCTGAATTCCGGTCTTCTTAGAACACAACAAGCACTGTTTACCACTGAGTCAGCTCTCCAGCTGAGTTATGTGTCTTTAATATGAAAACCTATGAAGAGTTTGAAATGTCAGGGTTAGAATCTTGGAATTAAAGGTGTGGTCCCTGAAAAAAGGAGCCCATCAACACAGTTAGAGGGAATGAAAACCAGCGTGGAGTCTCCTCAAAAAATAAATAAAATAAAATCAAACAAACAAAAAAAACCCCACTAAAACTACCAGGTTTATCACTCATGTATACACCTGGGAGAATCTAAGTGGAGACACCTGCTAATTGTGTTTATCATGGCACTTTTCACAACAGCCAATTTCTAATATAGCCTATGTGCCTGACAATATGTATAGGAATAGAAAATGTGGCTTGTATAGACTATGGAGTTTTATTCAGCCATAAAGATGAACAAAAATTACATCTTTGTCAGGAAAATAGATAAAAGTGGAGGTCATCAGATAAACATTTTATATTTTCCCTCAAATATGTGTGGAGTCTTGATGTAAAATGAAGAGGGCCAGAGGGGTGGCTAAGTGGTTGAGAGCATGTACTGCTCTTGCAGAGAACCCAGGTTCAGATGCCAGCGCCACATAACAAGCTGGGTGTTTTGCACAAACAACCCTGTAACCCCAGCACTGAGGCAGATGGAGACAGGGGGAACATGGGGGATTATTGGCTTCTATCTTAGCTGAAAAAAAAAAAAAAAAAAAAAAGATCAAGGTTCAGGGAGAGACCCTGCCATAAAGGAATAAGTGGAGTGTGGTAGAGGACACCTGATACCCTTTTATGACCTCCACACAGGTGTATGCACCTACACACATGTGCACATCACCACACACAGACACACATTCTTTAGTATCATACATACTGAATGTCCCTATGGTAGTAGCTATTTTGTTTTATTATAGCAGGGATTATTGCATTACAACGATTTGAGGACTTTATACTAAATGATCTGACTTATTTAGCTATTAAAAGGCTTTGTTAAAAAAGGAGTCTTAATCAGTTTCCATTTATCAATATGTCATTTTTTTTCATGCTCAGCCAAACTTTGGCTGATTCAGGTCCCTCTGGCCAGACAGTCCTGGAGTGAGAACATTTATTTTCTTAGATGCAGCTGTTTCCAGGCAACAATTGTTCTAGTCCCAGGTTTCCAGGCAACAATCATTCCCATTCCAGGTTTCTAGGCAGCTCTGCCGGAAAGGGATCCTGGCAGTTTGGAGCCAAGGAATACCATAAAGTCACTATAAGCATAGTCCCTTACAGTCCTGCCCCAGGGAACGGTTTCCCCGATATAACAACTCTGCTTTGGCCGGGGAAGGATTTCCCCATGGAAGTGATTACAGTTCTTCTCCCCATCAAGCCAATATAGTTCTTCTCAGGTCCCCCAGAGTGTAACAACTCTGCTCGGCTAGGGAAGATTTCCCCAGGGAAAGTGTTACAGTTCCGCTTGCTCCCGTGCCAAAGTTGTTACTTCTCTGCACCACTCCAGAGAAAGAAAGTCCCACCTAAACCTCATTCAAGAGACTTGTTGGGAGGGAGGAATCCAGGAGGAGGATGGCTGCCTCTGCCAGGGTGGAAAAAGGCAGCGCCCAACTGGTACCGGGCTCATATAGGAGTGGGGTTTTTCCAGATGAAGATTTTCGGGGTGGGAACTGCTCAGATTTCAACCCCTGAGCTTGGACAAACTCAGAGATTGGCTGGATTTTGTGCTCAGGGATTGGGTGGTTTTCATGCTGAGTTGGTCAGGGACAGAATGTGTTTCTTTGGCTCTGGTTTCAGGGCAGGGTGTGCTTGTTTCATTCTCTGGTCCTTTCACCCTACACCCCATTACCCTTGTGAGGTGTTCTTAATGGCCTTTAACCCCAGGTCCAGAGGATCTGACACTCTTCTGGCCTCCACAGATCCCCGAATACACACACACACACACACACACACACACCACACCCAACACACTATACTTAGTGAAAATAGAAATACCTTAAAACAAAAATATTGAGTGAGAAAAGTTTAAGAAGCCATGTCTTAAAGGCCGGATAGCTCACACTTATAATCCCAGCGCTTGTCGGGGAGGGCTGAGGTGGGAGGATTGCCATGAATTCAAGGTCAGCCTGGGCCACATGGTTGGTTCCAGGTCAGTCTGGGCTACCTGTTCAGTTCCAGGTAAGCCTGGGCTACCTGTTCAGTTCCAGGTCAATCTGGGCTGCCTGGTCAGTTCCAGGTCAATCTTCTTTTCTCTTTCTTTCTTCCTTCCTTCCTTCCTTCCTTCCTTCCTTTCCTTTCCTTCCTTCCTTCCTTCCTTCCTTCCTTCCTTCCTTCCTTCTTTCTTTCTTTCTTTCTTTTTCTTTCTTTCTTTTCCTGGTTTTTGGTTTTTCCAGACAGGGTTTCTCTGTGTAGCCCTGGCCATTCTCGAACTCAATCTGTAAACCAGGCTGGCCTCAAACTCAGATCTGCCTGCCTCTGCCTCCTGAGTGCTGGGATCAAAGGTGTGCCCCACCACGCCCAGCTTTCCACTGTGTTTCTTAAACAAGTGCACTCCTAGTAAGAATGTGTCAGGCAGTGGGGGCGGGTAACATGGTGGTCGGCTTCTCCTGGGGTGTGCCTTGAGGAGAAACAGACCTTCCTCCTGCAGCTAAAGCTGCTAACAAGGCAGACCCCACCAAGAGAGTCCTCCAACTCCTTGATTTTCATCTGGTGATGGATGAGTTACAAGTTAGTACTGTCTGTCCTCTTGGAACAAGCCAATCACAGAGACAAACCTTTCCTCCTCAGAGCTGGCAAACACATAACCTCAAACTCTCAATCTTTCTATCGGTAGTCTGTTTATCCACCAAGAAAAAGTCCAAGATTAAACCACTTTACCAAGACACACCTGTCTTCCGAGCTGGCTTCTTCTTCCCACTGTAACAGCCAGAAGAAAATGACCTGAGAGAGAAATCTGGTAGAAAGCCACCCTTCTGTGACCAATGCACGGAAGTCACATGACATCACTTTCACTACATTCTGTTTGAAGTGAATCGCTAGGCCTGCTTCCCATCCAGGCAGAGGGCACCTGGCTTCATATTTTGAAGAAAGGGCTTGAGACATCTTTTAAAACTACCTGAGGGCCTGCAGATGTAACTCAGTCGGCAGAGGGCTTACCTAGCACGCAGCAAGCCCTGACTTAGCCCTCCAGCACCACATGAAGCAGACTCACGAAGCGGAGGCAGGGGAATCAGGGGAGTTCAAGGTCACCCTCAGCTACGTATTGAGTTGGAGGCCAGCCTGGGCTACTCTCAAAAAATAAAAATTTCATGATCATCGAGCCACCCAGAACCTCTGGAGTCGCCTGGAAAAGACATGATAACTGGAGGGTCTATGCATGTCGCATCGTTCTCCCAGCACAAATACAGTTTTGTAGTCTTCAGTTTTTCTTGCTTGGTGGAATTAAACCTAACATCTAGAGAGGTTCCTCTCAGTGCTATAGCAGGTTCAACCTATTTGCTCTGTCTGCCTCCTCCCCTGAGAGGGACCTACGCAAATCCGTCCGGATAGAGACGGGAATTTTGATCTTCACGGTATTCTCTCCAGCACATGCCAACCTCTGCACAGAGCCATCAGGCTTCTTTGAAAAAGCCTCAGTGACTTACCCCTTATGTTAAAAGGAGGGCGGGAGGGAGGGAGATGTGTTTTAACTTCTCGGAGATTCTGGGAAGGAAGCTTCACGTCCACAGTGATAATGAATAAGCTGAGTCTACATAGTCACAGCAATTATTTCCTTCAGGACATGTTAAGAGATGAGAAAAAAAAATCGATTGCAAACAAATTTGCATTAGAGCTAAATGTTTAAAAAGCTCAATTAGACCTCTTGTAAGCCTGGCTGTCAATTCTTCCTCTGGGTTTTCAGTGGCTACTGGATTCATGGTTTGCGAGGAAGATGCTTGACCCCAGGGGAAAGCAATTAGCATCGCTCTCACAGCTCATTGTTGGTCGCTCAAGGTCTGGGGAGGCTGGGGAGAATTGTAAAAGACTTACTGAAACAAAATCGATCTCCAAATGTGATGTATGTATGCTCTCTGGGCTTAGGCAACTTGGGAGTATCTTATTAGCAGAACAGAAGAACAAAAGAATATAAAGTGCTAACTGCTAAGGGCTTTTGCTCCTGCCGTAGTTGAATCTGAGCCTCAACACCAGAAATAATAAATTGCAGTGGAGCAGAAATATTACTAATTGCTTTTCTTCTCAGGAGTCCCTCCATCGTGATGATTTCAGTCCCCCCAAGAGTAATGTGAATGTCCTGGTTCTGAGAGACTACAGGGAGGTGTCCAGATGGGCAATGAATTACAGAACAGAGACCTTTAGCCCAGCCCAGTTAGTTACTGGCCACCAGTGAGCTGTCTGTGTCCACGGGATTAATGGTATATTCTGACTGCCTGTATCTGGCATTCTATTGTCTCTGTTTAGCAGTCCCAGAAGGAAGATGATCCTGTCCCATCCAGAGGCTTGCCAGGCGAACGCCACAGAAATCCATTGTCTCTAGGCATAAAGACAATTTGGCAATCAACCAAATGAGGTTTCTGGGGACTCAATTTCTGTGGGAGCCTGTTTTTGGGTTCCTCGTGGCTTTACCCAGCAGGTCCACATAGAGGATGATTAGGACCATGGGCTTGAGTGCAGGTGTCTGAGATGGTCTGCACTTGGCTGTGCTGGGGGAGGAGGTCTTTTGCTCCACCCCTTGGCATCTCTCTAAATACCCTGATGCAGAGACAGGGCTCGTTGGAATCGGTTCCAGGCCCTCTCCAGGCTATCCTTTATTTTCTATCTGTTCATCTCTGCCATATAAATCCTCCTATCTAATATTTCCTGCTGCTCACACTCAAGAAAACTCTGGGGAGCTGTGGGGTTGGTGGGTAAACGCCCCACAAATTTCATTGGGTTTGGGAGGCTTTTCCTGGTGGATGATCAAGAGATGTTGTGGGGAAAAATAGATTTAAAAAAATATAAAATTAACCAAAAAGACTAGTCTTGTGATAGAGAGAAAAAGGTTTCAGGAGTCAGAGATTCAGTCAGATTGGACCTCCTGTGGCTCTCTCTAGGACTCAGCATGCCATGTGTGTGTGGGGTGGAGGTGGTGATGTGTGTATGTGTGTGTTATGTGGTACGTGTGGGTGTGATGTGTGTGTATATGTGTGGTGCATATGTGTGTGTGATGTGTGTGTGGTGTGGATGTGGTGTGGTATGTTTTAAAAGTGTTTTAGCATATATTAATCACTGAGATTAATGGTTTCCATTATGCCATGTTCAAAGGTATTTCAATCAGTTGTCCCCACCCCCATTACCCTCTCCTGTCCCTTCCCATTCCCATTGATCAAAATGCATTTAAAAAAAATATTTATTTTTGGCTGCAGAGATGGTTCAGTGATTAAGAGCACTGACTGTTCTTCCAGAGGACCCAGGTTCAATTCCCAGTACCCATATGGTGGCTCACAACTGTAACTTCAGTTCTAGGGGACCTAAAACCCTCACACAGACATACATGTAGGCAAAACACCAATGCACATAAAATAAAAAATTTTAAATATTTATTTTAATTTTTTAAATGTGTATAGGTGTTTTACATGTGTGTGTGTGTGTGTGTGTGTGTGTGTGTGTGTGTGTGTGTGTACATGAAGATACAACTTTCAAATCCAAGTGCCTATTGGCCAACCACCCACTTGATGATCAAAAATCTCTCATTGCCTCTCCTTAGATTCTCATTCTACATCTCACAAGAATGAGAAGGAAAGTTTCTCTATAGAAATAATAACAAAATTAGAATACGACAACTTGGCAATTCCTGATTACTGAGTCTACTCAACACTCATCAATGGCTGCGATATTATTAATGGTTACTTTTGTGTTGCTGTGATCCATACACCTGACAGAAACACTCGAGGAAAGATTTATTTTGGTTCCTGGTTTCAGAGGTTTCATTTTTTCAAAAATACAAAAACCGGGATACCCTAGAGATACAATTGGGAAAATCCAGAATATAGAAAATTACATGAAACAAGTAACCAGACAAGAGCAATGACCTTGAAGAAGAGGGGAATGGGGTAGAGAGGGGAAGAGAAGAAAGGGAAGAAGAATGGAGGTGAGGAAGACGGGAGAAGAAGAGATCCTACCCTGGAATTTGTTTAGAACACAAACAGACCATAAAAATAATTGTTTTTAGGGATGGAGAGATTGCTCAGTGGTTAAGAGCGTTTGCTGCCCAATCATCAAGACTGGAGCTCAGATCCCAGGACACACCAACCAGGTGTCCCATACACACCTATGGTCCTAGGCGCCAGTGGCAGGAGAAAGGAGGATTGCGGGAGCTCGCTGGCCTCCTGCCTAGCTCGGGAAATATGAAGTCCAAGTTTAGGGAGAGATACTGCCTCAAAGAGATAACAGAGTGTGGGAGAGGACACTGGGTGCCCTCTCCTGGCTTCCCTATGCATGTGGTATGCACGTCTGCACACGTGTGAGGTCAGCGGGCACACATACACCAATACACACGTAACTACATCTCTAAAAAAACTGTTTTAGAGCTTTGGCCAAGGTGATGAATGATCTTTCTCTCCTTTACGTTTTCCTGCTGGCTGGAAAACGCAGACATTGGTGATCTACCATGCGGCCAGGACAGCAGCCTGGGGCTGGTATAAGAAGAAGTTGGAAGTTCCCCAGGCCTTCCACAGCCTCTGTGGCAGACTCACCATGGCAGTTCAGCTGTTTACAGCAGAGAGGTGTGAATGCTATGAATGTAGAGTAATGGCAAGGGCTCTTCTCATAAGGGCCAGGAGCAGACTGGGCATCATTCATTCATCTCTGTCCAACGCCTTCACCTGGATGCAAGCCTCTCCTGCCCCTGTTTGTGCATTCGGTGGGAAGTCTGGGCTTTGAAAATGGGAAGCCTTCGTTTTTTTGCTCTTAGGGAAATGTGGACAGGATTCCTCATTGATATTCAGCATGCATGGCTTCCCTGGGCTTGGAAAACTGAACGCCAGCGAGGCTCCATCTGCTTAATATTGGTATTTTAGGAGTTACTGTTATTTGTAATTTTTATCTGGACACTTTGATCAAGTGTTTCAGTACTGTTTCCTAGCTCTAATTTCATTTTATATAGAAAGTATGATTTAAATGTTTTGATAAATTATATAAAGAAATAAATCGTATTTTATTACAGCAGTGACAAATTCAATTTTCTCATGCTTTATTTAACACTGTATTCCCACAGTAATCCCTAACGGGCAATTAAATTGACTTGCTGAGAAGGACGGCTTCTTGCAGGCCACAGTGGCCATATGTTACATCAGACACAAGGCATTTACCAGGAGCAATTCAATGGACTCCTGTCATTCATCAGGCAAAATACATGCAGAGCCCTGTTTGGTCTTCCAGAAGGAGCGCGTTTCAATTTGGTTTTTTTGTACTGAGTTGTCACTTGGTAGATGATCTTATTTTGCTACACAGCTAAGAATCACAAAGACATAATCCATTTTACCCCGGAGTCTCTCTCTGCTTTGTTTTGGACTCATCTATTTCTCTTATTCGCCACTATTATTTTCTTAGTTCCAGCTATTACCCTTTCCCACTTATATCGGTACAAAGGTGTCCCCCGGGCTGGTCTATAGCTTAGTGGGTAAAGGCATTTGTTGACAACTCTGAAGACCCAAGTTCGATCCCCAGAATCTACATAGTGGAAGGACAGAACCTACCTGCTGGTTGTCTTCTGACTTCCACCCATGTTCCATAGCACGAGTAATACACACACACACACACACACACACACACACACACACACACACACACCATGAACACACACATAAACATAAACCTGGAACTAGGTATAGTGGCACATTCCTGTAATGCCAGCACTATGGAGGCTGAGGCAGGAAACCATGAGTTTGATTGAGGCCAGCTTAGGCAATACAGGATGACCCCGTTTCAAAAACCAAAGCTATATATATAGAGAGAGGTATAATTATTTTATACTCAAGCTTTAAATTCTCCTTCCAATTTACCTGTTCTTTGAACAAGGCTTCCCAGTGCTTGCCTCTTTTGGCTCCCCCTTCCTCTAAGAGTGTTACAGCTCGGAAGGGAAAGGTATCCTGACATGTCGTGAAGTCAGGCTATACCTACAGCTGTGAAGGGAGGTATGCGGGATACCTTCAGTAGTGAGGAGAAAGGTATCCTGACTTGTCGGGAAGTCAGGCTATACCTGAAGCTGGGGTGCGGTGGGGGATTTTTTTCTCCCTGCAGGATGTAGCAATTTTGCTCCTCAGAGAGAGCCATTACAGCTGAGCTCTGCTCTGTTCCCCTAAAGGACTGTCGGAGCAGAGGTATCTGGTTCTTCTGCTCCGACCCACGATGTTACTTTTTTCTGCTTCACTCCGCTAAAGGGGAACCCCCTGAAGAAATGTCCTCCAGCTGCAGTGGCAAATTGTTACTTTTTCTGCTCAGTCTCCTAAGGGAACATCTCAGCAAAGGTTCTTCTGTTCCACACAGGTGAAGGAAGATTTTCATCCAAAACTTTTAAGAAAGAGATTTATTTGGGAAGGAAAGATCTAGGAGACTGGCTACATCTGCCAGGGTGGGAAAGGACAGCCCACAGCACAACAGGCAGAACGGCTTATATAGGGTTTCTTATTTTATTTTATTTATTTATTATTTTTTTTATATATTTTGGTTTTTCGAGACAGAGTTTCTCTGTGTAGTTTTGCGCCTTTCCTGGAACTCATTCTGTAGCCCAGACTGGCCTCGAACTCACAGAGATCCACCTGTCTCTGCCTAAGGAGTGCTGGGATTAAAGGCGTGGGCCACCACCGCCACCCGGCTTATATAGGGCTTCTCAGGGGTGGAGTTTCTCCAGGGAAAAGATTTTCTGCTCAGGGATTGGTTAGTTTTCCTGCTCAGGGATTGGTTTGTTTCATTGGTCAAGGGCAGAGTTGGCTGTGGTTTCAGGGCCAAACCGAGTTTCTTTCACTGGCCCTTTCTAGCCTTTTGGCTCTAGTTTCAGGGCCAGGGCGTATTTCTTTCACTGGTTTTGGTTCTAGGGACAAAGTGTGTTCCTTTGTCACTGGTTTCAGGGTCAGGGTGTGTTTCTTGGGTTCTGAGTTCAGGGCTAAAGTGCTTCTTTCACTGGCTCTCGGTTCAGGGTCAGGGTGCTAGATTTCCTGCTCAGGGATTAGTTGGTTTTGTTGGTCAGTTGATCACGGGCAGAGATGGCTGTGGTTTCAGGGCCAAGCTGTGTTTCTTTCACTGGCCCCTTTTAGCCTTTTGGCTCTAGTTTTAGGGCCAGGGCGTTTTTTTTTTTTTTTTTTCACTAACTCTGGTTCCCAAGCCAAAGTGTGTTTCTTTGCCTCTGGTTTCAGGGTCAGATTGTTTCTTTCACTGGCTCTGTTCCAGTGCCAGGGGCGGGGAGGGGGTTGGCTGGCCCCTTTCCCCCCACATTCTCTCCTGCCATGGATGGTACTGCCACTGGGGCCATGCTGCCATCCGGAGAACATGATGACATCAGGTCTGGGTTGCTGCCGGGGCCTTGTTTAGGGCCACACCCCTACAGCGGCCAGGGTTGAAGTCCAAGACTTCATTAACCACTGAAAGTCTTGCAGGTGGCTGGGTTTGGGTCAAACACCTGAGTCCATGTTGGTCTTTGAGGTCCATGCTTCTGCTGGAGCCCTGGGAATCTGGAGGGCCTGTGGCCACCCGGAGCCTCAGTGATATCCAAGCCTGGGCTGAGACTAGGAGCCATGTCTGGGTCTGTGGCCCCACCTACCACAGCCAGGGTGGGTCTGAGTCAATGTCCATGGCTCCTGATACCATCGAAGGCCATGGGGAAGCCAGGGATTTCCACCTGGGGCCATGTTGGTGTCCAACGGCTATTCTGTTGTGGGGGCCATGCTGATCTGTGTGGGTTGTGCTGCCACCCGGGGCCATGGTGGCATCCGAGTTTGGGCTGCCTGCCTGGGACCATGTCTGGGTCTGTGGTCCTATCACAGTCAGGGTCTGTGATGTCCATGGTCCGGGTTGCCACCAAAGGCCACACAGATGCCTATTGTTTAGGCTGTACCCTAATGTTGGTGTCGGAAGGCTGTGCCGCCACTGGGGCCATGGTGGTGTCTGGGCCAGGGCTGCTGTCAAGGACCATGTCTGTGTCCATGGCACTACCACAGCCAGGGTCTGTGTTGATGTCCATGGCTTCTGATAACATCCAAGGCAATGTCAGGGCCAGGGGTCTGGGCTGCCCCCTGTGACCACGTTGGTGTCCAAGGGCTCCGCTACCACAGTGGTCAGGCCAATCTGAGTGCTCCGTGAAGCCACATGGGGCCGGGCCCAGGCTGCTGCTGTAGGCCTTTGTAGGGCCCAGGGTAGTTTGGCTACACTGCTGCCATGACGGGCTCAATGGCGACCAGTCAGAGATTAGGCCCAAGTTCTAGTTTACTCTAAGACAAACACCCACTTCCAGGAAAAGCCACAAACTGACACCACCCAGGAGTGGACCAATCAGTATTCAGGGGAAAAAATACCTAACATTCTAACCATTATAGATAAGATCACCCGATGCACATATCCCCTTTCGCCAAGATACCTCTAGACAAACATCAGGCAATCAGGGGCCCTGAAACTTGGAAATCTCCTCACCCCAACTTCTGCTATGATCAAAACCCTACCCTGACCAGGTTTGGGTCTCTTCCGATCCTCCTGCTGCATCATCGGCTAGGTGGAGGGTCCAAGCTCGAGCTTGAATAAAGACTCTTGGCTTTTGCATGTGGAATCAGACTCCTTGGTGGTCTCTGGGGGACTCTTTGACTTGGGCATACCAGCCATGTGTGGGTCTGTGGTCCAACAGCAGTCAGGGTCTGGGCTGGTGTCCATGTCACTTGTTGCCACAGGGGGTCATAGGAACCCAGCTTGTTGAAATCCAAGAGCCATGCTGAGCCAGCCCTGTCCCTCATTGGCCCAGGATGGCTGGCCCTGCCCCTCACTGGACTCTATAGCAAGAGAGCTGGTGCCACACCGCCCCCCCATAGGAGAGCTGACCCCAGCACTCAGGAGAGATAGCCCTACCCCACCCCACAGGCTTTGGAGAGTTGGCTCTGCCCCTCACCTGAGGGGGTGGTCTCAATGATCCAGACTGATCAGCTCGACTACCACCCAGACCCACATCCTGGGCCTTGGGTTGGCCCACTCTAACAGCTGCCCCATCTTTGACCTGCTAGACTGCGCAAATCGTCCTGCAGAATGATAACTGCAGACTCTCCATAAATGGGGCAACAACAGGATATCCGAGAGGAGTTTTGATGAAGGCCTAGCCCAGTGGTGATAGTGTATCAGAAACCAGAAGCCTTGAACCAGACCAATGACTCATGGCAATGAACATTTTTGCAGTTGGGGGCTGATTGGACAAAAGGGATGTACTGTGTGACACACTGCAGCTCCCAATGCCACTCGGATGAATGAAAAGGTGATGGAAAGATAGAGGAGTGAGATGCATTTTTTTGGTTGTTTGTTTTGTTTTTTAATTAATTTGAGGGGGTATATCACAGGGGTGAGGGGTAGATATGGGGGAACTGGGAGGTGAGCAGGATTGGGGTGCATGACATGAAATTTCCAAAGAATCAATAAAGAATTATGTTAAAATTTTTTTTTAAAAAAGAAGGGTTTAGCAGGGCTAGTCTTTAATCACAGTGTTCAAGACGAGGAGGCAAGCAGATCTCTGTGAGTTCCAGGCAAGCCTGGTATATATAAAATGAGTTTCAGGCCAGCCAAGGTTACATAGACCCTGTCTCATAAAAGCCTAATTAAAAAAATACTTTACAGTGGACTTCTGTGGGGGTGGGGGGGAGGCAGAGATGCAAATTTTCCTCTAAGTGACAGTCCTTGAGCTAGAATGTACTTGAGTGAGTGTGAACAAAGAGCACTTCCTGCCTGGAGAGGCATCAGGACTGTGGGTGAGAGTCAAGGACATAATTTGAGAGTGGGCTCAGCCACCTGTTAATGGATTCTGATTGCCTCAACTCACTTGTTACATCTTTATTAAAGGCTTTGCCGCCTGGGCTGTAATGGCTACCTGACAGAACTGTACTGGTCTGAATTTACAAGGCCCAGGGGGAATTCCAGCTATATGCCAAACAACAGAGAGGAAAAGTCCTGGTGCTTTCTCTCATGCCTCAGACCTTGCACCCTGCCCCAGCTCTAATGAATTCTCACAGTGCGGGATTAGAAGAATTATTCTTGGTAATGCAAGCTTGCTAAAAGGTCCAAGTTTCCAGTCTCGTCCCTGGAAATTCTGGATTTGCTCATCCCAGCTGTTGGGATTTTCAGGATGTTCCTCAGGGAATCCTGCTGCAGTGTGTCCAAGCACTGGCCGTTGAGAGCCCTCATCTAGAATGAAGCATGCTTGATAGTGGATGTGGAGGTTGGGATTTTTTTTTTTCCCTGCTCCATCCCATCTGGAAGAATCAGGGAAGGTTGTAATTCTCCCTGTTAAGCAGGTAGGATTGCCTGAGGTCTGAACCAGAACCTAAGCCTTTTAGGATGTCCAACACTCAGGCCTTATTCACTTAGACGCTATGAATTTGCGCCAATACAAAATCGTACATTTACGTAAGATGTCATGAGGATTTTTTTCTTCTGTAAATTGGCTGTGAGGTAAAGTGTGAACTTTGTAGATGACAATGTCATGTTGCAATGTCAAAGACCGGACATGCTTGACTGGGGTCTCACAGCTTAGTGTAAGTACTCTTAGAGTTCTTGGAAGAATTGTAGCCAGAGTGAGTCTTGGGTCTTCCTTCCTGTGATCATATTTTCATCTGAAAAGATTTGGTAAGAATTTCACTGTCAATAACCTGGGGGAAATAAAGAATTTTGGAGTTACCTATTTTTGTTACTGACCTTTGTATTTGAATGCTTTTTTTTCCGTGGTGGGGTGTCATAACTGGGGCACGGTGTCAGCTCTTAGAAGTTTAGACTAATGATTGTGGAGTGAGCAAAGAATCACAGCCCCACTGAAGTAAATTCTCGTGAGGATTCAGTAGGACTATCTACACAAGTACCCGGCCCAGCGGCTGGCATGTTAGCTCAGGGAAGGCTCTGGCTGCCATGACTGTCACTTTGAGATCTCCAGGGGAAAAACAGTAAGAAAGAGGTGCTGAATAATTATTCCATTTTCCCCATATAATCATTTTCAAATCTCTATTTTCTTCTTCTGCTGCGTTTTCTTTAGCCATTTATCATCTCCTAATATCTTTAAACACACACAGTTTATCTCCAGTGACCCACAAATCAAAGCTAAGTTCCTAATCTTTTTATTTTCAACTTTTTTTTTTTTTTCCTTTTTTCGAGACAGGGTTTCTCTGTGTAGCTTTGCGCCTTTCCTGGAGCTCACTTGGCAGCCCAGGCTGGCCTCGAACTCACAGAGATCCACCTGCCTCTGCCTCCCGAGTGCTGGGATTAAAGGCGTGCGCCACCACCGCCCGGCTATTTTCAACTTTTAATTGAATTTATTGTATGCTGAATTTATTTCCATGCCATACGTGTTTTTTTTTTTTTTTGTTTGTTTGTTTTTTCAGTTTCTTCTAGGATGTCTTTTTCTTCTGTGCAACAACATCGTCTTCTGGCTTAGGAACAATTTGTTCCTTCTCAGCAAGGCTCATCTCAGTGTGGCAGGGGGAGCCCATGTATAGATTAAAATCCAAAGCATCAGTTACTTTTCTTTTCTTTTTTTCTTTTGGTTTTTCAAGACAGGGTTTCTCTGTGTGGCTTTGGGCCTGTCCTGGACTAACTCTGTAGCCCAGGCTGGCCTGAACTCACAGAGATCCACCTGCCTCTGCCTCCGCCTCCCGAGTGCTGGGATTAAAGGCGTGCGCCACCACCGCCGCCGCCGCCGCCGCCGCCGCCGCCGCCGCCGCCGCCGCCGCCGCCCGGCGCATCAGTTACTTTTCTGTTGCTGTGATAGAACACCATGGCCAAGGCAATTTTGGTTTGTTTTTGTTTTTTGGGGGGCCTACCACCCAGCACCCAAATAAATCATACATGGAGGCTTATTCTTAATTATGAATAACCAGCCTTAGCTTTGCTTGTTTCTTTTTTCTTTTTTGGTTTTTCGAGACAGGGTTTCTCTGTGTAGCTTTGCGCCTTTCCTGGAGCTCACTTGGTAGCCCAGGCTGGCCTCGAACTCACAGAGATCCGCCTGACTCTGCCTCCCGAGTGCTGGGATTAAAGGCGTGCGCCACCACCGCCCGGCGCTTTGCTTGTTTCTTACCAACTTTCCTGAACTGTCTGGTCTACTTTTTGCCTCTGGGCTTTTCCTTTTCTAGTCCTGTATGCCTTTCTTTCTTACTCTGTTGCTGGTTGTGTAGCTGGGTAGTGGGCTCCTGATGTTCTCTTCCTTCTCTGGCTCCTCCTTTTCTTTTCTTTCTTTTTTTTTTTTTTTTTCATTTTTCGAGACAGTGTTTCTCTGTGTAGCTTTGCACCTTTCCTGGAATTCGCTTTGGAGACCAGGCTGGCCTCGAACTCACAGAGATCCTCCTGGCTCTGCCTCCCGAGTGCTGGGACTAAAGGCGTGCGCCACCACCGCCCAGCCTGGCTCCTCCTTTTCAATCCTCTTTTTCATCTGGCTCCTCCCTACCACTTCCTGTCAGCTACTTGCTGACTCAGCCTCCTGACCGCAGGTGAATTTTATTTAATAAAACACATCTTTGCATCATTAAACAAACAGGACAGCCACAATATTAAACACAGAGAATAGGCAGTGGCAGCACACGCCTTTGATCCTAGCATTCCAGAGGTAGAAATCCCTCTGGATCTCTGTGAGTTCAAGGCCACATTGGAAACAGCTAGGCATGGTGACACACGCCTTTAATCCCAAGAAGTGATGGCAGAAAGCAGAAAGATAAATAAGGCATGAAGACCAGAGACTAGAAGCACTTTGGCTGGTTAAGCTTTTAGGTTTTCAGCAGAGAGGCATCCAGTCTGAGGAAAAAGGATCAGCTGAGGAATTGGCAAGGTGAGGTGGCTGTGGCTTGTTCTGCTTCTCTGATCTTCCAGCATTCACCCCAATACCTGGCTCAGGTTTGATCTTATTAATAAGAACTTTTTAAGATTCCTGCTACATCTATAACAGGAGTTTATTTGGGGTTCATGGCTCCAGGGGATAAGTCCATCATCAGCACAATGGAGACGGGGCGGCAGTAGTCAGGCATAACCGGGAGCTCACATCCACAAGCAGGAAACAGAGGAAGTGAACTAGGAATGGCTGTTGCCTTTAAACTCTGTCATTCAAGCGCCCACTAGGATGGACCATTAAGCACTGCTTACAGCACTCAACTGCTTTTCCAGTCCACAGTCCCGAAGTCTCCCACAGTCCTCCAAAAACCAACGTGGTCAGGTTTTTCATGGTAATTAACTCATTCCCTGGTACCAACTGTGTGTTAGTTACTTTCCTGTTGCTTTGATAAAACACAATCATCAAAGAAGCTTACTGAAGAAAGAATTTATTTTGGGCTTACAGTTCCAGAAGGTTAGAGTCCATAATGGTGGGGACAGCAGGTGGTAGGCATGCTGCCTGGAGCTGGCAGTTGAGAGCTGAGGGCTCACATCTCAGGCTGCAAGCAGCGTGTTAAAAGAGTGCACTCAAAATGCTGTGAGTCTTTTGAAACCTCCAAATCTGCCCAAGTGACATACTTACTAAGCCACACTTTCTAGGCCTCTCCAAACAGCCACCACTGGGAACCAAGTATTCAAATGCCTGGTCTATGAGGGGGCATCTCCTTCAAAACACCATATCTCACTGTGAGCTCTGTGACGCACTGTGAGCTCACTGTGATGCTTCATTTAACCTGCATATTGTAGCAGGAATCTTAAAAGTTTTTATTAATAAAATCAAACCCGGGGCCAGTTATTGGGGTGAAATACTGGATGGTCAGAGAGACAGAACAAACCACAGCTATCTCACCTCACCAGTTCCTCAGCTGGTCTTGTTTCCTCAGACTGGAAGCCTTTGAGACCTCTTCCA
This sequence comes from Peromyscus leucopus, assembly GCF_004664715.2. Classification (NCBI taxonomy): domain Eukaryota; kingdom Metazoa; phylum Chordata; class Mammalia; order Rodentia; family Cricetidae; genus Peromyscus; species Peromyscus leucopus. The sequence continues at coordinate 47,299,391 of NC_051070.1, forward strand.
GAATGGGTCTCAGCTGAACTGTGCTGCTTCAAAGTCTGAAGCTTAACCAGCCAAATGCTTAACCAGCCAAATGCTTCTAGTTTCTGGTCCTCACGCCTTATATACCTTTCTGCTTTCTACCACCACTCCCTGGGATTAAAGGCTCCTTTCTGGGATTAAAAGCCTGAGTCACCATGTTTGGCTGTATCGCTGAACACATGAATTTCTGCCTCTGGAATGCTAGGATTAAAGGCGTGTGCTACCACTGCCTAACCTTTATGTTTAATATTGTGGCTGCTCTGTTTCTGACCCCAGATAAGTTTATTAGCATGCATAATATTTGGGGGAATACAATACCACAGCATATGATCAATGTAAGTACCTAATCTTTAAAGCCCATCCCCGGGGCATGCCAGACTCCTTTGCTCTCCTTCTCTCACAGTCTAATTTATTCCTTCTACTTGAACTAAGCCTAAAGCACTTCTCATATGCTTGCCTTTTATGCACTTTAGGCCTGTTTCCAAGCTGTTATAAGAGAATGCAACCTTCCTTTTCAGTGCGTGCCTGGTCTTTCCCATCACATTAGTTTTGCCAGCAGATCTCAGAGACCTGACAGTTTTCCCAGACCTTATGCTGCACAGATAGACTTTCTGCAATTTTGTGCATAGCTCTGGTGTGTGATTCAATAAATTACTTGCTATTCTTCCCATACCTTACTGTTTGTTTCTCTTCAGCAAATGTTCATTCAACCAAAGCCTACTGACATCCCACAGTATGTCAAACACTGTGCTGAATGTTGTGCACATAAAATGAATAAAACACTATTTCGTATTCTTCCATTGTGCTTCAGTAAATCTGGGGGGAAAGCAATATTTTTGTCTATGAGCAGTTCAGTTAGTAGTTTAGAAAACAAAGGTAGGCATCTCATGGTACAGTGTTAAGTATCACATGCTGTGAAATTGAGAAAATAGAACTTACTCTGGGAGGGTTTCTCAGGAAGTAACATTGCCATTAGTCTTTGTTCATAAGTAGAAGTTTGCCAACAAAAGGACAGGGCCAGAGTTTAGTAAAGGGAAAATAGGGTATCTAAGGCACAGGAATTGATTTCAAAGAGGCTCTGAAATGGCATGAAGAAGGTCCTGGGGTCTTCAAGCATGTAGACCAGATTGGTGTGGTGGGTGTATGGAATACTGGATACAGAAGGTCAAACTGAGAGGACTCAGTTGAAGCAGAGGGTGGAATTTATTCCAAAGGCAAGCGGGAGAGGACACTGTTTAAGCAGGGCAGTTAAATAACCAGATTTGGGCCGGGCGGCTGTGGCGCACGCCTTTAATCCCAGCACTCAGAAGGCAGAGACAGGCTGATCTCTGCGAGTTCAACCGAGATCCAAAGCAGGTACCAAAACTACGCAGAAAAACCTTGTGTCGAAAAACCAAAAAAGAAAACAGAGGGGGAAAAATCATATTTGTTTCTTACATGTTGGGCTTTACTGATCCAATTAGATGACATTTTGGTTTTGGTGTCTGAAAGAGTGTATTCTATACGTGCAATCAGAAGATTTTGATTTTCAGTTCTCGACACGACATGTGTCCAGTATACTTATTTCTACTTTAGTGCCCACTTGTGCCAATGATGTTGGGCCAAGGATATGAATTTATACCCCTGAGCCTGTCCTTAAAATGCCTCACCTCTTCAGCTAGGAATGGGTAAATTGATAAGATAAAAAAGATCAATTTCTGAATCTACCTTTAAAAAGGAACTACTTGTTTTAAATAGGATAAGTAATGAAAAAACTTGTCTGAGTTTATCAAATGTTACTGGACTGGACATGGTTAATATATATTAATGGAGTTTTTTAATCTAACTCTGTCAAATGTTAATAGACTCGACACTGTTAATGTAATTCTTGACTGTATATATTGCATATATTTATTGGATAGTTTTTCTTGCATTAGTTATAAACTTTTTTAAATTTTAGACAAAAAGAGAGGAAATGTGGTGGTATTGTGTTCCCCAAAATATTGTGTACCCTAATAAACTTATCTGGGGTCAGAGAACAGAAAAGCCACTAGATACTTACTTAGCATAGGCAGTAGTAGCACATGCCTTTAATCCTAGCATTCCAGAGGCAGAAATCCATGTGTTCAAGGATACAGCCAGGCATGGTGACTCTGGCCTTTAATCCCAGAAAGCGAACCTTTAATCCCAGGGAGTGGTGGTAGAAAGCAGAAAGGTATATAAGGCGTGAGGACCAGAAACTAGAAGCATTTGGCTGGTTAAGAATTTGGCTGGTTAAGCTTTTAGGTTTTGAGCAGCACAGTTCAGCTGAAAGTCATTCGGATATGAGGACACAGAAGCTTCCTGGCAGAGGAAACAGGACCAACTGACAAGTTGGCCAGGTGAGGTTAGCTGTGGCTTGTTCTGTCTCTCTGATCATCCAGTGTTCACCCCAATACCTGGCTCCAGGTTTGATTTTATTAATAAGAACTGTTAAGACTCCTGTAACAGTAAATACACACAGCTTTTGTCTATCTAAACCGTAGCTTCTCTGTGCTTTTCCTTCAGTTATTCAGGGCTTGTCTTTCAAGGCACTGCTCGGGGTTTGGCTCTTTGTTTCCCCTCACTTTTCATCACTGGGAACCACAGCCAGAAGTCACGCCCACTTAAGAAGTTGCTAAAGCCGGAGATTTGTCCCAGAAGTCACGCCCACCTGAGAAGTTGCCGAAGCTGGAGATTTGTCCCTCGCGGCGTGCCGTCCGGACGTTGCCGTGCGCAGGCGCAGTTCCTGGCCCGGCGGCGTGCTCTTCTCCCCAAGTTCCTGGTATCCCGGCTGGTGAGGGCGAGCGACGCCGGCTTTTCGCGGTTTTCCCTGCTCCAGCGGCTGCCTCCGGTCTGTGACTCTCTGTCCTTCAGCTCGGAGCCGCTGCCCGTGCGCGCACGCCGCCGCACGCGACAGACTCATGGCGGAGCGCGGGGAACTCGATCTGACGGGCGCCAAACAGAACACCGGCGTGTGGCTGGTCAAGGTGAGACGCCAGCCCCGCGGGGCGCTTCCGCCCGCCCCGGCCCGGCCCCCCAAAGTTCTGCGTCCACCCGCCCCGGGCCAGCCCTGTTCTGAGGAGCCGGTGGCTGTCGCGTCCGTGTGCAGGTTAGAGAAGTTACTTTAGGGACGCGGGGCGTCTTTGGATTCCATCCGCCCGGCATGGAGCTCCCCTTACCCCCTAGACCCGGCCTTCCCGGGGGTCCTGCCCTGATGTCCGCCAGGGAGCCGTGCATTTTACCCCAGGCCGGACTTTCGGTGAAGTTGACTTTAGTCACGGATCTGTATAAATTAGTGGAGTAGATGTGCGGTACAGTTTTCGGGACCACAGAGTGGAATTGGCAACAGTGTACTTTTTTTTTTAAAGTGGAAACTGGATCTCACTCGCGATGTAGCCAGGTCGGCCTGGAACTCACAGATCTGCCTGCTTCTTGCTCCCGAGGGTTGGGATTAAAGGCGTGTGCCACCGCCGCCCGGCGGACTTAGTGTTTTTAAAAGAGCGAGTTTAGGTCTCATGAAACTAAACATCAGTAAATATTTTTTTTTTTTTTTTTTTTTTTTAATGGTCATGGCAGGCTTTGTTCGCCGTAGTGGGCATCACTTATTTGGGTTACCTTTGCACACGGTGAGGGCGTACTCTTTGGGGAATTGCATTTTAAAAAGCCATTTTTAAATGGAGTCGTGAAAGTTTCCCAAAGTCACAGGAACTTTTGGTTTATGAATGCTTTATCTTTATAACGAATGTCAGTGTTTCAGTTACATGGCTGAGTTCTCACTAAGTCAGAGTGTTCCTTTCTGTCCACTTTTCTGAAACCACTCATCATTTGCCAGCACCTCAGACTGTGCTAAATTCTTCCCAGCACCTAACACAGTTTGTGGTGATCGCTGTACCTGTTACCACTGTTGATCGGCACCCCCACCGTCCGGAATGTCACAATGAATGGAAGAGCTCTCACTCTCCAGCCTGCACTTTCTGTTTTATGTCACAGCTGTGTAGACAGGACTTGGAAACTTGGAGCAAATGGGCTTTTCTGTCTTCAACTGTTGGTTAAAATGGAGATCTCCCTGGCACACAGAAGGGAAGTGATCGCAGCAGTGTTGGGACTTGAGATATGCCTTTGTGTTTGGAGTATGGCAAATACTCATTAAATGTTTGCCTTGCAGGGTTTGGGCGGGTGTACAGTAGTGTGACAGTGGGAACAGAAATGTCAGTTTGAAAATGCATGCAACATTGTGAGTCCTGGAAAGTGAACAGGAGACCCTCGAGCAAAGGGTGGAATAAGTAAAGGTTAAGGTCAGTATTTGAGATTGTCATTCATGAAATGAAAAACGGGGTCCTGCGGTTTTAGTTTAAGGTAGGGTTGCAGAACTATCAGAACAATAGTAAAGTTTGGTCTCCTGCAGAATGACTTAGAGGAAATGGTATCTGGAGTCAGAAACAAGATGTTCTTGCAGGGTCATAAGTATGTGGTGATGAAGCCTGAAGAATTAGGGAAATTTGTTCTGTAAAAGTTACAAGAATTTTGGTGGCAGACACCTCTCTCTTCCTGTCACCTTCCTCTGTAAATGGTGCCTGCTGTTTGTTAGAGGAGGTGGGAATCATCCTTTGGGCATTGGATGTCCTTCATTCAGCTGCCACCAAGCTCAGCCTTTACTTTTTCACAGACAAGGAAGGACTTGGGCAGCGATATCTAAAACATAAAAAAAATCACAAAGGCTGTATGTCAGAGAAACACAAACTCTAATGGGTGGGAGTTAGTCTTGTCGGTTTCATTGGATTAAGAGCCTGAGAGATTAGTGGTTTCGTTGGATCAAGAGCCTGAGAAATTATTGAGACACACCTCCGGGTGTGTTTGTGGTGCTGTTTCTGGAGACAAGTAGGTCATGAGGGCTGTGATCTAATTAATGGATTAATTACTCCTTTGGTGGATTCATAATATAGCTTCCCTGGGAACTGGTGAAATGTGGTGTCATGGGGGCCTAGTTGGAAGAAGTAGATGCTGGCAGTGTGTTCTTAGGGGCTGGGTCTTGTCCTGGCCCTTTCTGTATCCTCTGTATCTTGGTCATCATGGTGTAAGCTGCAGTGCTCTCCCTTGCTTTTCCCACCAAGATAGACAGTGTAAAAATAACTTTTTTTTTTCTCTCAAGACAGGGTTTCTCTGTGTAGTTTTGGTGCCTGTCCTGGATCTTACCTGTAGCCCAGGCTGGCCTTGAACTCACAGAGATCTGCCTGGCTCTACCTCCCGAGTGCTGGGATTAAAGGCGTGCGCCACCACCGCCCGAGCAAGAATAACTCTTAAATTGTTTCTCTTATGTATTTGGTCACAGTAACCAAAAATCTGATTAATACAGATAACACAGCAAAGGCTTGTAAGGAACAGGAGAAAAGAGAACCTATTTCTTCTTCCTTCCTTTCCTCCTTTTATCCTTTCCTCCCTTCACCTCTCCCTCCCTCTCTTCCCTTTCTACCTGGGACTCACTGTGTAGCCCAAGGTGGCCGTAAACCCATGGTAATCCTCTTGCCTCAGTGTGAGCTAGAACACCTGTGCTTCTTGTATATTTGTTATAAAGCAAAGATGCTACTGTGGTGGTGCACACCTTTAATCCAAGACCTTGCGAGGTCAGCCTTGTTTACATAGTGAGTTCCAGGCTAGTCAGGAACATAGTAAAACCCAGAGGCCAGAAGAGGGCATTAGATCCCCTGGTACTACCGTTGTAGATTGCCGTGTAGGTGCTGGGAATTGAACCCAGGGCCTTGGAAGGGGAACCAGTGCTTTTAACACTGAGTCTTCTCTCCAGTCCCTATCAAACTTCAGTAGCAGAAACATTAAGAATCCACGCAGTTTTTGAGATACACTGTACACAGTCTGACCTGGCTTTGTTGCTGAATTGTACCACTAGCCCTAGTGAATCACTAGTCAGTTTTCACATCTGTAGACTAGGGAGAGTGCATGTGCGTTTGGAGAGTGAGAGAGTGATGGGTGTAGAATTTCTAGTGTGGTGACTGACAGAGTTGTCTTCCCGCCTTCATCGTTTCCAGCCTTAGGCATATTATCTGGCACATATTTGTAGTTCAGTAAGTTAATGTGATGAACTTACACAGAATTGAATAAACACAATCAGTCTTTGTTTTTTAACTTTAACTGTAGTCAATGTACTGTCCCCTATAATCAAATCTTGCTAGACTTTTCCCCCATCCAGCCCTGACGCCTATATCTTAATTGTGCATTCCTTAGTGTTCATGATAGTATTCCAAGATTACTGTGAGAAATAATGATGACAACTGATACTCATTGAGTATTTTGCTCCACACAGCATATGATGCTTCATACTATATTTGTTGTCTTCCTGTTGCTTCTTATACAAGATAACCTTAAAGATATGTGCTGATTTCATGGAGAAAAGAGACAAGTTATATATTAGAGAATTAATGTGTTATTCCATTTTTTCTTAGAATCTAACTGTTGGTGACTTTTGTGTCTGGTTTTAGACACAGTATCTGTATGGTTGAGAGCATAGTCCCTGGCACATAGACTCTGGAGATGGTTTGGCCTTGAATCCTAGCTTTATCATTTACTAATTGTATAACCTCGGGGGAGTAGATGAGCCCTGGGTACTCATGATCATCTGTAAAATGTTTTGCTTCATTTTAGGTCCCTAAATACTTGTCCCAGCAATGGGCTAAAGCTCCTGGAAGAGGTGAAGTTGGGAAGCTGAGGATTGCGAAGTAAGTTATTTATATATGTACATAGTGAATATACTATAACAGTTTAAAAGCTTTTGTTATTTATATATGTACATAGTGAATATACTATAACAGTTTAAAAGCTTTTGTTTTTGAAAATGTTTATAATTGCTTTTGAATGTGAGTATATTCTTAGAGACTTTATTTAGAGGGTGAGAGTTACTGGGCATATTAAAGTGGGACGTGAGATAGTTATATATTCTGTGAGGAGGTGAGCTTGTATGTGTGTGATAGTGTGAATGTAAAGTTAAATTTATTGGTGAAACTTGCAGTGAAGGAGCAGATGACGCCATCTCCCCAGCTCTCCTTCTGTTCATAGTGTGCAGAGGTGTGCTCGAGTTAGCCATACCTAGAAAGTACTTTTGATGGGAGGACTTTGCTACTGATATCGTGCCTGGCTGTAGGGCTCTAGAAGGAGATAGAGAGCATCTAGTAAGCACTGTCACAGAGAAGCCTCCAAAGCTGAGTTGGTGTCACCTGAGGCTTTGTGTTCATTTTTTCCATTCATTCATATTTGTCACCCCTCTTCTATAAGGTAGTTGAATCCAGGTCCTCCATGTTAGAAAACATTTTATCATCCCCAGCCCTGTTCATCCTCCCTCCCTCCCTTCCTCCCTCCCTCCCTCCCTCCCTCCCTCCCTCTCTCTCTCCCTCTCTCCCTCCCTCCCTCCCTTTCCTTCCTTCTTTCCATCCATCCATCCATCCAGCTTGTTTTTTTTTAAAGACAGGGTTTCTCTGTGTAGCCCTGGATGTCCTACAGCTTGCTCTGTAGACTGGGCTGGCCCTGAACTCAGAAATCCACCTGCCTTTGCCTCCTGAGTGCTGGGATAAAAGGCATGCACCACTGTGCCTGACCTCATCCATTCATTAAATAAATATTATTTTATAAACATGTGCCTTTTGCCTGTATGTATGTCTGTGCACTGTATTCTTGCCTGGTGCTTGAAGAGGCCAGAAGAGGGCATCTGATCCCTTAGAACCGGAGTTACAGTCAGTTAGTTGTAAACTACATGAGGATGCTGGAAATTGAATACTGTTCCTCTGGAAGAGTAGCCAGTGCTCTTGACTGCTAAACCATCTCCAGCCACTCATCCATTCACTTTTAATCCAACTCCAGTGAGAGTCCCATGCCTACCTCACTAAAACAGCTCTCATCTGTTACTAATGTCCCAGTCTTTGTCGGTTGGCTTTTGTTTCATAGCAGAACTTTTACAAATTTTATTTGTTCACAATTCTCTGGATTTGTTCTGGCTAGGTCTAACCCGCCAGTCCTCTCTGATTGGACTGGCCATGTTAATATCAGGTGGCTTGGTATCAGCTGAGCAGTGGCCATCTGTTTCACCTCCAGCATGTTCTTTCATGCGGTGGTGAGAGTTCCCAGTAGCAAAAGGAAAGAGGGTCTACAGTACAAGCAGTTTGCAAGCCTGAGCTTGTGTCTGTTTGCTAAAGCCCCGTTGGCCAAAACCAAACTCAAGGGTCTGCAGCAGAGTCCGACACCAAAGAGTTTATTGCTGTGAAAACTTTTATTCCACATCAACATTCCCAACTAACTCTTCTGACTCAAGTGGCAGCTATCTTGATTGCCCCTCATCAGAATTTGACATGGTTGATCACTTTTCTTAAAACTATTATCCAGGGCGGCGGTGGTACACGCCTTTAATCCCAGCACTTGGAGGCAGAGCCAGGCAGATCTCTGAGCTTGAGGCCAGCCTGGTCTACAGAGCAAGATCCAGGACAGGGACCAAAACTATACAGAGAAACCCTGTCTCTAACCCCCTCCCCCCAAAAGCTGTTACCCATCACAGCAGGACAGCACTCTGCAGCCCCTTCCTTCATTATCTTCTCCTTCTTCAGATCTTTGCTAGGTTCTCCCGCCCCCATCTCAGTCCATAGTTTACATGACCCCTCTTCTTAGTCATCAGTTCTTCTCTTTTCTTTAAAGTGGTCTCGTCTCTTCTCCTAGCTTTAGATGCAAATGTTTTTTTAAATGTATAGCTCAAGTCTAGCCCTCCCCCAAACTCTAGGCTGGTGACTGGCCATTTCTTCAGTATTCCCACGTGGGTGTCTCAAGTGCATCTCAGGTTTAGTAATTGCTGCCTGCTTCTGTCAGAAGTGGCTTCCTCTAGTGGCCCCACGACTTGTTCCCACACCCTTTTAGGTCCCCATTGACCACACACATAAAACAGCACACTGTTCCTTCTGCCTCCTCCCTCCTTTTTTCTTGTGTCTGTTCTTTCTTGTAGTTGATTTTTTCATTTACTGCTCTTCTCATCTTACCTGATGTGTATTTGTATGGTATCTTCTCTGTTGTACTATACGTGCTACAAGGTCAGGACTTCTTTTTTTTTCTTGGTAATTACCATATTTCTGGTGTTTAGAACAGTGCTTGGCATGGGACACACTGAACTGAGTTTTGTTGAATCAGTCAGTGAAAACTTCTAAAACAAGTTTAGTAAAAATAGCTGTTTTATTCTGTATTTCTTTATACAGTAGTTCCAAAACTGACAGCTAGTAAACAAGAGTGAACATTTTAGAGCTGAAATTTTTCTGCTTGCTCTACTGAAGTATGAAGTTTATGTCCCCTACTCCCTAAGTACCCAGTATCTGTGAGAATTCAACTTTTCATGGGCCATTTTAAAGCTTCCTCAGAAAGACACATCCGTCTGGGGTTAGATTTGTTAGCTTTTTTCTGGGTTTGCTCTTTGTTATGACTTGTCTTGAAGAAACTTAATACTTCTTTGTCTTTCTCATTTTGTCTCTTAGTTCCTTGTGTGTGCCTGTACACATGTGTATTTGCATGTTTGTGTGTTCAGGTGACTGTGTGTGTGTGTGTGTGTGTGTAGGCCAGAGGTCAAGCTCAGGTGTTTCCCAGGAGCTGTCTACCTTGGTTTGGTTTTGTATTGAGGCAGGGTTGTTACCTATGGTTAGGTCTCACCAGTTATGCTAGGCTGGCTGACCAGAGAGCCCCAGGTACCCATCCACCCATGACTCCCCAGCAAGCCACCACGCCTGGCTTTTTATCTAGTTGCTGGGGTCAGGTACTCATGCTTTGGTGACAGGCACTTTACTTACTGGGCTATCACCCAGTCCCAAGTTCCTCCTATTATAAAAAAATATATTGATTGAAAGCAGGTCAGAGTTGTAAAGCTAGGTAGGAACAGGCAACATCATCTCTTTTTCTCGGGCAGTGATCATGTCTGATAATTTTTAAATTATATCATTACCCCCCTTCCAGGCTGGCCTCGAACTCACAGAGATCTGCCTGTCTCTGCCTCTCGAGTGCTGGAATTAAAGGCATGCACCACCACCATCTGGCTAAAAAATTTTTTGAGATTAAATTATATCATTACCCCCCTTCCATTACCCAAGCCCTCCCATGTACCCCACCCTTTCTGATTCATTACCTCTTTTTCTTTAATTGTTGCAGAGAGAGAGAGAGAGAGAGAGAGAGAGAGAGAGAGAGAGAGTGTGTGTGTGTGTGTGTGTGTGTGTGTGTAAAATTCCTAAATATGCACATACAACTTACTTAGTTCATACTTGTTTGTATGTTTTCAGGGCTGACCTTTTGGTTTTAGATAACCAGTTGGTGTGCTCTTCCCTGGGCCAACTATTTTCCTCATCTCAGCATTCCTTCATTGCCTGTTAGTTCTTTTTTAGGGTAGTGACTTTATGAGAGTTCTCTTGTCTATGATAGCATGTCTATTGGTGCTGTCCTTCGTTGTGGAAGGAGTATAAGAGCCAGAGGAACAGAGAGTTTGCTCTGAAATTGTGTCTTCTAGAAATGCCAGAAGGACTTAATAATTTTTTATGTTAGGTTTTACTGAAATGGGAGCCCATACCAAGATGAAAGCTGAGACATGTGTGTCATTGAAGAAAGTCAAGGCAAAGGCAAAAGGCTTCATTTATACACTGAACCCCTTGTCATGTGCTGTGTGTGACTTCACTAGACTCAGGGCCTGGCTTCTCCTCCTGAGTAGTTGTACATAGTTGTTGGGAATTACTCTTCTAAGCATTAGTGTCCTTGTTTGTGAAGTGTGAATATTAATATTAATGCCTCCAACCTACAGGACAGTGTTTATAAGACAGCAGAAGCTTAGCGTTTGTTAAATGGCTTTGTAAACTCAGATGTGACCTTACCGTGAACATTACATTCCTGTAAACCTGCACAAAGACCATGCCTATTAGAGGAATGTCAGATCTCTCTTGGTGTGAGAAACTGAGACTGAATGAGCTTGAGGGAAGTCATGCAGACCCCAAGTACTGAAGTGAGAAGTTAAAGAGGTTGTTCAGAGGAGCAGTGATGGTGTGCTTCCGTCTTCATTGATGTAAGCGCCAGGGCTTGCTTACTGAGCCAGGATTACCCAATTAGGGTGAAGGGGATGTCATTCAGGCGGGGTCAGGGTTCTCAGCAAGACTGAGGCTGAGACAAGTTTATGTCAAGCGGTCAGACTTTGTATACACGTATCAATACAAAATATAATGGTGGTTGCCAGAATACAGTGATGGCTGCAAGCTAGATGTGGTACACAAGATTAATGTCTAAGACTAATTGTTCAGCCAAGCTTCCACTCTTGAGGGTCGAACGACCCCTTCACAGGGTCCCCTAAGACTATCAGAAAACACATTCATATTACAGTTCATAACAGTAGCAAAATTACAGTTATGAAGGAACAATGAAAATAATTTTATGGTTGGGGTCATCACAACATAAGGTATTGTATTAAAGGGTTGCAGCATTAGGAACGTTGAGAACCCCTGTTCTATATGCTCTACTTCTAGGGAATGCAAGGATACACAGGTGGCTTGAATCCTTCACTGCCTGAGGGAGTGCCTCAGTTTCTTAGGAACTGAAAGGCACACAGTGTCCCAGGAGCCAGGGACTCTTACTTAAAAAACCTGTGACACTTGGCTGGGCAGTGGTGGGGCATGCCTTTAATCCCAGCACTCGGAAGGCAGAGCCAGGCGGATCTCTGTGAGTTTGAGGCCAGCCTGGGCTACCAAGTGAGTTCCAGGAAAGGCGCAAAGCTACACAGAGAAACCCTGTCTCAAAAAAACAAAAAACAAAAAACAAACAAAAAAAAAACCCAAAAAACAAACAAACAAACAAAAACCCTGTTGACATATGCCTCTCAGGGTAGCTAGATCAGGCCAACTCTGATTGCCTGCACATTGGTAGGAAATTTCAAGCTCCCTTTCCCTTTATTTTAAATCAAATGGCTTACATAGTTGCATCTAGTATTCATAGGTGACCATACTTACATAGGTGGCCATACTTACAGGTTTGCTTGGCTCAGTCCCAGTTGATAGGTTGAAGTGTCCAGTTTCATTCCCCTGAGTATCCCAGTTTTGACAATAAACAATAGTTACCTAAATGTTATTGTATATGTGTTGTGCATTACCAGACCTAGTTTTTTTATTTATAAAATGGTATTGTTGACCCTTGACCACCCAAAATCCCATAGAAATACTGTGTATATGTGTTTTCTTATATAAGGAATACATTCCTTTAAAAAATTTTTTTTTCATCACCTTTATACAAACTAAAAAGTCATCTGTATTTCCTATTCACTCCTTGGAGGTGGTGACAGTTTGGTGTGTAAGCCTCTAAATTGCATCCTGATTATTTTGGATGTGTAACATATGGATGTAGTTTTAAAGCATCTTTGTTTATTCCACTGAATTCTCAGACTCCTTTAGGCTCAGTGTTGCTAATTTCAGAACATAGCACAGAATTCTGGTTGTGTTCTCGTTGTCATTCACTGTTGTATGGGGGCTTAGGCTTTAGTTTATAGATTGCTCCGTTTTCCTTTATCTCTTCCTAGGGTGCATGGCTAACCCCTGTCCCTTGGGTCTTTTTAGAAGGAAAATCCTTAGTAGAAGAGACTTGAAATTAATCAATTACAGTGAAGAAAAAGTAAACATGCCAGAATTTCCTTAGAAAACATGTGATCTTGTGGTTGTGAGGAGTAGTTTCTATGACACTGTACAATATAAAGAGCAGATAATGTGTGTGTGTGTATCTGTCTATCCAAAATGATACAGTCTTGCCTTCCAGAAAATCCAACCTCTTTAATAATAGCATGTCCATAATAAATACTTCCCTGAGATTGTGGAGAGATGCTTGAAAACAGCTTGTCCCTATTAGGTCTTTGGCTGCATCTCCTGTGTGTCTTGTTCACACTCCTAATTGACTGAGTTTTCACTGCTTTTGCTGAAGTGCTAAGTCACTATTGGTAAATGTAGACCGGGTGAGGAATGGCTTAGCAGTACCTGTGACAGAATTAACAGGATTTATGGCTGTAAACTGAAGTATCTATTAATAGATGTTTGTTTAGAATGAAGTGCAGTAATGGCCTCCTCGCTCTTCTTTTTGCCAGTTAGCTCATAGTGCAGGCATATGTTCTATTCTTAATGTTGCTCTTAGAAGTGAGCTCAGAGAGAAGTGGATGGGATCAAGGAATGATGAGAGTTTTTCAGTCAATGCCTTATGAAGAGCATGGGACATTTGAAGGATTTAGGACTGTAGAGAGAATTAGGGTACACTACAGGTAAACTGCTTTTCAAATATTTTTGTGACTAAAGGATACATGATCAGTTATTGATTTTTTAAGAGGAAAAGTAGCCAGTTTATAGTTGTCTATGTGTATGTGTTGTGAAGGGGGTGTTGTATTGAGTTTAAAAAAGAATTGAAGGGTTTAGAAAGTCAGTGTGGTACACTAATTAGGTGTATGGACCCAGAAGTCAGGTTAGAGGTTCAATCCTGACCGCCCAACTAGCTGTGTATTTTGAGATAAATTATTTACCCTCTGTTTTCTCATCTGTTAAAAGGGCATATATTAATACCTCATGTTGACTGTATGTGTATAAAGTATTTAGTTGGTAAGTCATAGCACACATCACATACAGTAGGCACCATGAGGTATAGGTGGACTTCCCTCCCTATACCATATCTCCCAAGGTCAAGGAGAGTACGCTGCACAGCATAGGCCAGAAGCTAGGAAGATCTGCACAGTGTGCTGGTTCATTCCTGCACAGGGCTGTGGGGTGGAGAGGCAGAGAGGCAGAGGGGAGGAAAGAAATATGCAGCTGGGGAAGCAGCTCTCCTCCCACTTGGTTCCCATTTAATGCCTGCGAAACTGAGAGCCTGGCTGTGAGTGTGACCCCTGAGAGTAATACCCTATTTAGACATTTGGAAATTTGGCCATTTATGTAAATCAGTTTATGAGATGTCCTGAGCCTCTGTACTTGATTATTTTGTGGCTTTGGGCATCCAACATGTATCACACCTGAATTTCTACTGCTTTAGCTTCTTCAATTCACATTACCATCCTGCCTTAGAGCACTTTAGTTTTCTGTGTTTGGTTTGTGCTGCATTTTACCTTCAATCTTGAGTACCATTTCATTTGATTGATTGATTGAGTGAGTGAGTGAGTGAGTGAGTGAGTGAGTCTTTTTCAGAGGCACTAGATTTCTAGTTATTGCTTAATTGATTTAACATCCTATGTCATTTGGGGCCCATCAATAATAAGTCTGCAAATAAGAAATCAATGAGACCGGGCGGTGGTGGCGCACGCCTTTAATCCCAGCACTCGGGAGGCAGAGGCAGGTAGATCTTTGTGAGTTTGAGGCCAGCCTGGGCTACAGGTAAGATCTAGGACAGGCACCAAAACTACACAGAGAAACCCTGTCTCGAAAAACCAAAAAAAAGAAAAGAAAAGAAAGAAAAAGAAAAAAGAAATCAATGAAATAAAACTGAATGAATCCATAACAAGTTTACACTGCTGACAAGCATTTATATTAGTACAAACTGTTTGAAAGACAATCTATATGTGTATCTATACATCTAGCAATTTATACAGTACACACATTATACAGTATTGCTGCTCACAACAAAATGGAGTTGGAAACCACTATTCCCTGGTAGGTACTTTACAACTTGGGCATTATTAGTTCTGGTTCCTGTCGCAGACACAGACAAAGGTGGCATAGGCACACACAGAAAGACAGAGACAGACACTGACTCAGCCAAGCATTGCAATGATGAGAGTGAAAGATGGATAATAAAATACTCTTTCCTTGATCCCAGTCTCATCCACTTCTAGGAATTTACCCCATGGACCAAGTTAGTGATACAAAAGTTGATAAGCAAGAATAAGTTTCATTTCTTATGAAATCCATTAAGCAGGGATTACTTAAATATGCTGGGCACAGTTTTTAATTATTGGATGCTTTTCTTTTAAAACAGTCTTAAGGTTGGGACTGTAGCTCAGTTGGTAGAATGTTTGCCTAGCATGTACACATCCCTGATTCAGTCACCAGCACTGGATGTGGTGGTACATGCCTGTAATTCTAGCACTCATGAGGGAGAGGCCAGATCAGAAGTTCAGGCTTATTCTCAGCTATGTAGTGAATTCATGGCCAGCCTGGGCTACATAGGACTGTCTCAAGTTTTTCTTAAGCTACAGGACAGTTAGAAGAATTCTGAAAAGTACTTTTCCCTTGAACCATTTAAGACCACAGTGCTGAAATATCCCTGGTCACTCTGAGCTACTCTTAATGTATCTTCCCTACAAAGATGTCCTCTGTGTAGTCACATAGGCCTCCACACCAGCAGGTTAACGTCCAGTAGTACTACCTTCGTGCTTAGACTTCATTCAGGTTTTCCAGTCATCTCAGTATTATTTTATAACACAATGATCCATCCAGTTTAGAATCTTAGATTGCTTTGTCCTTCACTCAATCTAGAGCACCCTGAACTCTTTCCTGGGTCTTTCTAATGTGTAAGCTTTGATATTGCAGTTATTTTACTGGATGTGCATCTGTCTGATGGTTCTTTATGGTGATTAGATTTGAACCATGTATCTTTGGCAAGAGTATATAACAAAATACAGCCGAGCATTTTCTGACATTCTAGAAGGATTTGCATGCTTGCATTTGTCCTGTTTCATGTGGTAATAACTCGACCACTTGATCACAGATTGTCTTTCTACTTTCTTGATTCTAAAGTTACCTTTTACTTTTTTGTAGTAACATATCCTGTGTGGTAGTACTGTCTAAATTATCTGTACTTCATCAAATTTTTAGTTGATTCATTTATTTCAGTATGAACTTCAGATTCTGGTTTGTTCACTGAATCCCAGTTTGCTGCTCGTATCCTTTGTTCTGATGTGCCTTCTCACCCTGTGTTGGCGTGTTTCCCTCAGTGGGCTCCATTTGCTCTGCTCACAGGGATACGTCCTCACTCTATTAGGTTTCCTCCAGGGAGATGCCTCCCTGCACTGCTAGGAGTGTAGCATTGTCTTTCAGGTGCCTTCCTGTCTAGATGTCTGTACTTGTGCACCCAAGTGCAGCCAAACCGTTCCTTTATGAAGAAGCCCTTCTTTACCTGCCCCTGCTTTGACAGCCTGTGCGCCATCTTCACTCCTTTTAGACTGTGGCTTTACTAGCCTGCCTACCTCATAGAGATCTCATTGGTATTACCTAATGGCGTTTGAGCTTAATTGTTCAGGCAGCAGAAACCCTTCAGTGTAGTTGATGATTTCATATTATTTGGTTGGTTTTCTTAACTAGGAAGAGAAGTTTATCATCTGTCAGTGATAATAAGATCTGTGGCTTTTTGGTGTCAGATCCAAGAAATACTTAAAATTTGAAGGACAAAGACATGCTTTTTGTCTTTTTGTCTTTGTTTGTTTGTTAAAGCGAGAGGAGTGAGTGGATCGTGAAGAAGTGCTGTGGGTGTTGAGAAGTGGCTTGGAGTAGTGAATGAGGAAGTACAGAGCATTTTGATAGACTCTGATGGATGGGCCGGATGTTTACCTCATTGCTTTCTGGAGATACTGTTTAGAAAACTAGTTGGTGTTGACCATTTTGGCCACAGATCATTAGACAGAAGAAATGTGATAGTTTTAATGTGGAACAATAAAGTCTTGTGTACTTCATACACTGACACACACCAAGGCAAAAGTATATGCATCCACCTTTTTAAAAGGTTACAGTTTTTCAAAGACAAGCTTTGTTTCCTATGAAGTTAACCTGTCAGAGCTCATTAATCTGTCCTCATTCCAGCTAAGTTGCTGCTGTGATTATGTAAAAAGGAAGTTACCCTCCCCTCCTGTGTTCCCTAATTGCTTCTGGATGATTTTCTAGTTATCCAGACTGGAAATGTCAATGTGATCTTTAATTCATCCTTTTTCATTTGCTGCCCACTTGCAGCCATTTCTGACAGCTCTGCAGCCCACTGTGAACTTCTCCTGCCTTCTACCACCGCCTGGTTCAAACCTTCATTCCTTTCTGTGACTTTCCTGCTCACCTCCATTTAGTCCAGTAACATTGTAGCATAGACTTCTGCAGCTCTGCCCTTCTGTCTGCATCTCTGTGTCTGTCCCAAAGGTAGCTGAACCACACACCCCAAGAAAGGAGTTCAGAAGTGATGGAAAGGGAGGAACTGTGGCCAGTTCAGTGCCCCACCCAAACTTGTGTGGGGTTGTTGTCAAGTACAGTTTGAGGCCATTGTTGCCAAATCTTCAAGTGTTGTAAAAGATGATGGAAATTCATTTCTTTTGTGGGAAATCTTAAGGTTTTCTCCCTTTTTCATGTATTTTCCCAATGCGTAAAGAAAAGCTGAGAAATCAGTAATCTATTTTAAGAATTTAGACTATTAGGGACTGGAGAGATGACTAGCAGTTAAGAGCACTGGCTGCTCTTCCATAGAACCTAGGTTCAATTCCCAGCACCTACATGGCAATTCACAACTGTCCGTAACTCCTGTTCCCAGTGATCCAACACCTTCTCTGACCTCTAAGGGCCCTGCACACATGTGATATACTTACATGCACATGGCAAAATACCCATACACATAAAATAAATAATTTAGACTCCTTACTTTGATTAAAAGCTCCTTTACAACTTAATTCTAGGCTGTTCTTCCAGGGTTAGAGGATATACTAGATACTTTCTCATTTTGATGTGTATTAATCTATAGCCTGAAATTCTTCCATTTTATCGATCCCCATCTTTTACTCATTTCCTCTTTCCTGGCTTTCTAGTCTGCACTGTATTGTGTGTGGAGATCTCTGTAAACTCCAGGGCCAGCAGAGTAATGATCTGCATGAGGTAAGAAGAAAATCTGGTTCAGCATGACACAGTAGCCAGTGTTGGTTCAAACTTCTAGAATCTGACACTGGACAGTTTATTTTAGGCATCTTTTAAGTACAGTACAATTTTGGAAAAAAGTTTCCTGATAAAAACTCAATCCTGGCCGGGCGTTGGTGGCGCACGCCTTTAATCCCAGCACTCGGGAGGCAGAGCCAGGCGGATCTCTGTGAGTTCGAGGCCAGCCTGGGCTACCAAGTGAGCTCCAGGAAAGGCGCAAAGCTGCACAGAGAAACCCTGTCTCGAAAAACCAAAAAAAAAAAAAAAAAAAAAAAAAAAAACTCAATCCTGTGTGCATAATGGCACTTAAGGTGTGACTACATTGAAACTCTTTTGCAGAGTACATGTGACCTCTTCCATAAACATGGATTCTATAAACTTAGAACCTAGGGAAGGATCTGGTGTGGTTTAGGTTATACAGATAGCACAGAGGGCACCAAGTTATAAAGTATGAGGGCACCAAGCTATAAAACACATGTGACATATAAAGATGTTGTCATAGTTAGAGTTTCTATTGCTGTGAAAAAACACCATGACCGCAGCAACTCTTACAAAGGAAAACATTTACTTGGGACTGGCTTACAGTTTCAGAGGTTTAGTCCATTGTCATGGTGGGAAGCAAGGCAGCGTGCAGGCAGACATGGTGCTGGAGAGGTAGTTGAGAGTTCTACATCTTGATCCTCAGGCAACAGGAAGTGAACTGTGTCCCACACTGGGAGTAGCTTGCGCATATGAGACCTCAGAGCCCGCCCCCACAGTGACACATTTCCTCCAAGGCCACACCTACTCCACACCTCCTAATAGAACCATTCCCTACATGCCAAGCATTTAAATGCATGAGTCTATGGGGGCCATACCTATTCATACTACCACAGGGCCAACTTAGGATCAGTCAGCCAGATGATGGAAAGCAGAGAAAGCCCTAAATGTCCCTCCTTAAAGCTGAGCAGTGTGTGCGAGCCTAGTCCTCAGGATGAAAAGACTCTTGTTTCATGAAAGGTACAATTCTCCAGTAGAAAGGGTTGAGGTAGTAGAATAAACCACAAATGCCCTCATGTAGATGCACACATATTGGTGAAATGTTAGAACTCCAAATGCACGCGTGTACACACAAACACACAAACACACACACACACACAAACACACACACCAAACCTAAACATTTTCACGACAGAAAAACAGGTTATTTATCAATCAATAAATAACTAATCAGATTGGTGTCTGACAAACAATATTGGATACAGTAAGTAACTAGAAGTTAGAAAACTGCCATCAAAAATCTGACGGAAAAAGATTTTTAACCAGAAACCAAAAATTGGAACTCAAACTTAATTACTTGGAGTAAGCTGCAGTAAACTAGAAAACTCGTGCTGACTAGTTGAAAGATAAAGCAACAAGGGCAAAGAGGAGGAGGAGGGGCAGGAGGAAGAAGAGGAGGAGAAGGGGCAGGAGGAAGAAAAGGAGGAGGAGGGGACCAGATGCAGGGAAGAGGAGGGGGGAAGAAGAAGAAAAGAACAAAAGGAAAGGGCCATTAAGAAGGAAACATTAAGACTCAGCTAGTAAATGTTTATGCAAATTGTAACACACAAAAGATAAGAGATTGCAGGGACTGCTGGTGTATGCTTTCACTCCCATAGGGAGGCAGAGGCAGGCAGATTTCTGAGTTCAAGGCCAGCCTGGTCTATATGTCTAGTTCCAGGACAGCCAGGACTACACAGAGAAGCCCTGTCTCAAAATCAAACCAACCAACCAATGAAATAACAGACTAGCCTTAAACTAAAATCTCAGGAGTACACCAGAAGAGGTCAAGATGAAAAGCTGAAGGGGATGGATGGATGTGGCAACTGAGTAAACTAAGAAAAGATAACCAGCAAGGCAATGGGTAGAGTAAGTGCAGGCTGTAATCCCAGCATGCCAGAGATGGAAGCAGGAGGACCAGCCTCAGCCACGTAGTGGGTTTGAGGCAAGCCAGGACTGCAAAAGACCCTTGTCAGAAAACAAAACCAAAAACAAAACGGAACATATAAAAGACAAAAGAAAAAAAAGTAACAATAAAACCCAGCCAAATCACCAATAAAATAAGAAAAAGCAGTACCCAGACCAATCTGTGAAAATGCTGGAATCAAAGCATGATCTTTCCAGCTACTGTGGTGTGTGTGAGTCAGAGCCTCTCAGCCTTGCACAGGCTGACAGAAAACGGTTGCAGGAACCAGAGCAGAAGCCAGGGCCTTTGGAGACCTAGGTGCAGATCCACTTGAACTTATGACTTTGAAAAAGATAAGGGCTCCTGGGGTACTAGAAGCCTTAAGAACAGCCAACTACATGTTCTCCAGTATGTCCTAGGGACCAGCAAGTGCCAAGGTCAAGGCTGTGGATATCCCACATCATCAGAAGGCACTGAAGAGACTGGCCAAGAAGCACAATACCCTTTGGTCTTGGTGTATGAAATGAAGTCACTCTCACAAACCTGGGAATAGGCCCACAGAAGGCTGCACAAAATGGACACATGCAACCAAGCATGTAGTTGTGCCATAACCAGAAAATAGTATTTCAGAGCCCTTCTCTGTCTTCTGGCTCTTAAATTCTTTGTGCCTCCTCTTCCTCCGTTTCCGGAGTCTCAGAGGCAGTGGTATAAATGTCCTGTTTAGGGATGAGCACTCAGCCATCCCTTTTCTCAGCCCCCTGAGCAGCCATAGGCCTCTGCCCTCACCACTGACACTGCACAAGGAGGCTTCTTTGATTAAAGCTGGGAGTAGTATCTCTTTATGAGTATAAACATATATTTAGAAGGCAGCTTGGCACCATGACTTTTTAACTAAATAACAGTATTAAGTTCACTGCTCTGCTATAGTTTATTTTTTATTTTATGTGTATGATTATTTTGCCTACATGTATATTACAACACAGAGGAGGGTTTTGGATCACCTGGAACTAGAGATAGGATGTTTGTGAGCCACTATGTGGGTGCTAGGATATAGACGTGGGTCCTCTGCAAGAGCAACAAGTGCTCTTAACCCCTGAGCCTTCTCTCTAGCTCCATCAGCCATGGGTTTTTGACCAGGTTTACAGTATTGGGTATGAATTCTCCTCTTGGGGAGCAGGCCTCAAATCCAGTCAGAGAGCAGTTGCTGTCCCCATAGCAGACAAGCCACCGTTACACCAGTGGGCACATCTTATCTGGTGGGTGGATGTTGCAGGCTGCTCTGGGACTTTTTAGGCCAAGGACTTGTGCTTCTTCTCAGTGCCTGTTGGCTATAGAAGACTTGTAATGACAGCGTGAATGAGGGACTTAATGAAGGCAGGTTAGACAAAGCCGAGTGTTGAGGAGAAACAAGTTTCTGTGTGGTCTTTGCACCTCAGTCTTCTTTAGTCCATTTCTATATTTCATGCTGCAAGTCAAGTGTGCTGGATCGGCTTTGAACTTGTTTTTGTTCTTTCTCTTTGTTCAGATAGTGTCTGCAGATCTTCATTGCCTAAAGAACAAAGTCTATGCTTTGGGCTGTGATATTTAAGGTCTTCTACAGTTGAGCCTTAACTCTCCTTATTAGTAATTTGCTCCTTTCTTCCTTCCCTCCTCCCTCCCTCCATCTTTTCATTCCTCCCCTTTTTGTTTTGGAGGGGAGCTCCTAGTATTGAACCCAGTGCTCTTACCCTGAGCCCGCCGACTCTTCCCTTGCTTTGCTTTCTTCTTGCCCCCAGATCTGATCATTCAGTTGTGCGGATTTTAAGATTTGCTTAGGTAGGAGCAGTTCAGAGGGTTTGACCCAGGTTTGGTTCCCAGCACCCATATGGTGATTCACAATTGTCTTTAACTCCATTTCCAAGAGATTTGACACCTTTTTCTGGTCTTGTCGGGCACTAGGCCTGTATGCACATACTTACATGTAAGCAAGACACTCATCTACCTAAATTCAATCTTTAAAAAACAAGATTTGGTTAGATAAATGTATTTTTTTCCAGACAGACAAAAGGAAGTAGTAAGCTGCTAAAGGCTAAAAATTCTTAGAAATAATAAAAACTAGAAGATCATTATTTAGTTAATATAATTAGGAGAGGTTATAGTAGTATTATATGATACAAGTTCATAACTAAACGTGCGGTTCCTCAGACTATCTTTTCTTACAGGATTACAAATAGGAGCAAAAGATAAACATTAGTTGAAATAAATTGAATGTTTTATGCAACAAGAATGGGCATGTCTTTAGACTTTTACTTATATTCGAAAGTAATATGCAATCTAAGTAATTGTAATTTTTTTGTTTCTCTTTTTAGGAATCAAGGAAGGACTGAGGTGAGATTTATATGAAAATTTTATTGAAATTATCAACTGGGCATGGTGGTGCATTCCTGTAATTCCAGCACTTGGGAGGAAGGGGTGGGTGGATCAGGAGTAGTTCCAGGCCAGCCTGGGCTACCTCAGTTCCTGTTTCACAAAGATCAGCAACAACGGCAAACCACAGTGAGAATATTTAATCGTTAGTAATAAGTGTTGCATTCTGGAAAAGTGTAATTGAAATGAATGTCTGATGGTCGGAAATATATAAAGGTATAAATGTTACTTGGATGAATGAATGGACTCTTCTAGTTCAGTCTGAGCATTTTTCTTTGCCCTAACTATTCCTCTTAGCATTGTGAAACAATATGGCTTTAGTAATACTTTAGCATTACTTCTGTGGGACAAAGACATTTGATGTGAATTTTGAGGATGTTAGATTTGAAACTATCAAGTCTTAATTCATATTGTGTATATGGTACCTATCATAATAATAACTGTATAGTTAATAATTCATGATCTTCCTGCCTAGTTGGAAAACCAGTGATTTTATAAATTATTTAAACATAAAATATACCTTATATTCATGCAAGAGTTTTTAAGCTCTTTAGAGTAGATAGCTTGCTCCTTACCCTTTTCAGATACAGTTGATTTCTCTGTATTAAAATACTCATTCAACAAATGTTTTCCTTCTATGTGCCAAGCATGTGCTAGGTCTTAGGGAATGTGTCAGTAAAAAAAAGTAACTTCAGTTTTTTTTTCTGGAAAGACTGCTTCAGTCACAGACCAGAGAAAACACTGGTAGACAAGCTCCATCATCTGACATATGGGGATAAATATTCTATTTATGGCTTAAGAATAAAGGATTTCATGGTGACATTTAAGAAATAAATGTTTAAGAGACTCACATCTTTAAAAAGTTTTTAAAAAATAATTTATAATCAAAATGTCTGTATAGGTACTTTAAATATAAATATCAATTTTAGTAAGCTTTGGGTTTTTTTGTTTTTGTTTTTGTTTTTTTTTTTTTTTTTTGTCCACTAGGTATCTTTTACTTTAAATGAGGATCTTGCAAATATTCATGATATCGGTGGGAAACCAGCTTCAGTCAGTGCGCCTAGAGAACATCCATTTGTCTTGCAAAGTGTTGGAGGACAGACATTAACAGTGTTTACTGAGAGCTCCTCAGGTAAGGGGGAATAGAATTATGTACTACGATTTCAGTCCATGTGTAGATTTTCTGTCTCATCCTGCACACCTGTTTGCTTTGTTTAAGGTCATTACCACCTATTGTTTTGTCTGTTTGTCTGTGTCATATCATGCAGTCTTTCTGCCCTTGTATTTTTCTTGTGATGAATGAAATTTTGGCCATTACCTGAGAAGAGATTAATACGCATGTGGGTATGAACTTACAGAACAAAACAGATGGGAGACTGTGGTGGTGAGCGGCTCTCCTCAGATTCTGGGCTTGCCGAGCTAAGGCAGCCCTTGCTTGCTTGGCTAAGTTGATGCAGAGCAAAGTTATGCTCTCTACAGTGCTTACTATTAGGAAATGTTTTAGCTTGCATTTCTGTGCCTGTGTGCTTTGTGTTTTGAAAAGTCTTTATAGTTGTTTATGAAGATTAACTTTTATTGTCATTAGCTTCCAGAATGAATGAAGTATGGTTTTTAAATTGTGTGTGACAGCAATGTGACATTGGTTCAGTTTGTGAATTAAATGTGGAGGAAAGCTTGCTGGCCTGTTTTCATTAGTCTTTTACTGTTATCTTTCACTGAATTCAGAACATTGCTGTTCAAGTGGCACTCCCTCTCCATTCAGTAGAATTAATTTTCTCCTAATTCAAAATTATTGGTTATGAAAAGAAAAAATTAATTTTGTTGTATTTCAAGCATTTTAAAGCAAACTGTAAGATATTATGTATGCCAAGAATGCCGTTGCTTTAAAAAAGCCTCACAAGCATTTTTGTCATGTTCGGATTTTAGTAACTGTGTGAACTGACCTATTAGATTTCCAGTAGCTGTATAAACTGATCTAGTCTTTGTTTCTTCCCTTTGATGGAGAATCTAAAACAATAATGACTATAACTTTAGGGACATGAAGCCAGAGCTAAAGGGTTGATTTTTACTTTATTATTATTATTATTATTATTATTATTATTATTATTATTATTGGTTTTTCAAGACAGAGTTTCTCGTGTAGCTTTGTGCCTGTCCTGGATCTCATTCTGTAGACCAGGCTGGCCTTGAACTCACAGAGATCCGCCTGGCTCTGCCTCCCGAGTGCTGGGACTAAAGGCGTGTGCCACCACTGCCCAGCTTTTTTACTTTTATTCTTTTGATGCTATATTAATTTGTTGTATCGTGTTCAGGGAAGTAGAAAATACACTTTTATGTTGGGGAAAATTCAGCCAATCAATAGCCATTTATAATATGTTCTATTGTTCAGGGCACAGTACATGTACAAACAGGCAGGCTGTGCTTAGTCTTTGGAATGAAGATGTTGAACCTGTGAGGCTTCTCGCCTTCTGTGATGAGCCATCAGAGGCAGAGGCTCGGGGAGGCTCTAACTTGCCTAGCAGAAAAAGTACCTTGTTTCTATTTTTTTGTAACTATGTGACTAGTGTTTCCAAAGAATGCTTTGGCTCTGGTTGTGATTCAGAAAACTAACATGTGTTGTCCTCAAAATTGTTCTTTAGTTTTCATCTTTTAAATTCTTCCTGAACATTTTGTGTTCCCGTTTTGGTAGCAAGTGTGCTCCCAGTGATATGGTTTCAGGCTTATCTTGGCACAGGGTATGGAAAAGGATGTAGATTGTTCTCTCCCGTTTCGTCTGCCTGTCTGTCTCATATCATGCAGTCTTTCTGCTCTTGTGTTTTTCTTGTGGTGAATGAAAATTTGACCATTACCTGAGAAGAACATAATTCCCATTTGGGTATGAACTTACAGAACAAAACAGATGGGAGAATGTGTGGACAGTGTGTTTGCATTATAGAACGGAAGGAACTTTTTGTAGCACAGAAACTTACTTTGTAGGTGGCATTTTTTTTTTTTTATAAGTCATTGCCCTTGACTTTCTTTGGACCTTTCTGTTCTTTAAGTTCTTCCTTTGTGAAATCTGGGTAATTATTTACACTTACATTATAGTGTACTCAAATGCTTAGACCAGTGCTTACCACCACTGAAAAGGAGAGACAGGTATGTAGATCCTTGGAGCTTGCTGACAAACCAGCTCAGCTGAATCTGTGAGCTCCAGGTCTGGTGAGAGACCTGTCTCAAAAAATAAGTTGTAAGGTGATTAAGAAAGATGCCTCAATCGATCTCTGGTCTCCACACATATGCATACATGTGCCTATGCACACGGAACCACATACGTATATACCATACCTACAAATAAGGTGGAAAAGTAATTGAGGAAGATAGCCCATGTTGACCTCTGCTCTCCAAACACATATCCACATACATGTATGCAAGCACATGCACAAATAAATGTTTAAAAATAAATATTTTTAGCCGGGTGGTGGTGGCGCACGCCTTTAATCCCAGCACTCGGGAGGCAGAGCCAGGTGGATCTCTGTGAGTTCGAGGCCAGCCTGGACTGACTACCAAGTGAGTCCCAGGAAAGGCGCAAAGCTACACAGAGAAACCCTGTCTCGAAAAACCATAAATAAATAAATAAATAAATAAATAAATAAATAAATAAATAAATATTTTTAAGCTCTATTTTAGGTAATATACCAGTCTATAAAATGTAGACTTTTATAAGAAAATTAGTGTTAAGTTCAGTATGTATAGAGTTTTAGTTTTAATAACTTTATGCCTTCTGTTAATGTAATTTTGTTGGTTTTGAGAGACTTTCTTTGAGCCATCTTTGAGTTTTATATATTTGAATGTCTGTGGGAGATGGAATTAGAGGGGACTAATAGTGTACTTTATAATGCTGTACTTTAATCAAAACTATCTTCATATCATTAACATTTTATCAACAAATTAATTTGTTCCTGGTTGGATGGTCGGCTTGTTATGGGTTAGCTCCTCTACCTCTGCATTTCTACTCCCACTGTATCAGCTCACACTTTTCACAACTGAGCTTCTCTGCTTTTCTTGAACTGGGACTCTCTTCTGGATAGATTAGGCAGGAAGAGAGCAGAGATTGTGCTGACAGTCTCTGGGGATGGGAGGGGATGGGAGGCCAACAGGAGTGCTTTCCAGGGTCTGGGCATGAGCATCCGGATGCGTGGTAAAACTGAGTTAGAAGATACTGAAAGTGGCAGGCAGGACTTCTTCCTTCCTTCCTTCCTTCCTTCCTTCCTTCCTTCCTTCCTTCCTTCCTTCCTTCCTTCCTTCCTTCCTTCCTTCCTTCCTTCCTAATCTCTTGGTAGCAGTTCATTAATTCAGCAGGTTGATGTTGCTGCCTACTTTGTGTGTGTCCTCTTCTAGGCTTAGGGAATTTAAGTGAGCAGTCCATCCTTTGTGGTGCTTGCTCCTTCTGGTAGAGGAGACAGCAATGAATAGTAAACTATCTCAGACTACAGGTTGTCTGGGAGATGGGATGAGGTGTATACACTGGTTGGTTGTTGTCAACTTGACATAAACTGTAGTCACCTGGCAAGAGGGAACCTTCAGTTGTGGGTTTGTCTTCATCAGATTGGCCTGTGGGGCATTTTCTTGATAAATACGTGGTGTGTGCAGGCCCAGTCCACTGGACAGCCCTCCCCTGGGCAGGTGGTCCTTGGTTGCAGAAAGAAGCAAGCCGAGCAGAACCAGGAAGGAAGCCAGTAAGGAGTACATCTCCATGGATCCTTCTCTGACTTCTCCATGACAGACTGGAGTTGTGAAGTGTAAGCCAGATAAACCCTCTCCTCCCTAACTTGCTTTCTGGTCATGGTGTTGATCACAGAAACAAAGCAAACTAGAAGCAGAGACTGGGGCATTGCTGTGATGGACATGACCATCTTTTGGGAGAGTGTGAAGGTGTTAGGAACTTGGGGCTGGAAAGCTGCTGAGTGCTTTTAGAGTTTAAAGAGCTGGTAGGGAGCTGTGAAGGCAAGAATGTTGAGAGTAGTGTACATGATGGAGGCCTGGCTTGTGAAGAAGTTTCAGAGGGAAGAGAAGACTATCATAAAGGCCATTTATGTGATACTTTGCATTAAGAGTCCGGAAATGAAACCTTTGCTTAACTGGGGCTGAAGAATCAGCTGTGATTAATAAGAGACTAGCATCATTGAGTGAAATCTTCTGGGAAGTGTTTCCTCAGGGTCAGCACAAAGATGCTGTGGTCTAGAGAGGGCCAAGGCTACAAATCAAGCAGGCAGCAGAACTTGGTAATGTGAGAGTCTCCCACGTGCTACTGGTTTTAGAGGCATGAAAGCTGCGAGATTGAAGCAGTTACGAGAGGAGCTGAAGGCAACACCACCAATCCGCTGTTAGCAGCCAGATGCTTTCAGGGTGGAGAAGAACATTTAACCACAAGTGTCCTAGGGTAAGAGCCGGCCTGCCATGTCCAGGCAGTAGCAGGAAGGTCAGGAGTAGATGAGTCTAAGGGAAGAGTCTAAGTGGGTTCTCAGGTTCAGAAGCCCCTGTGAAGATTTTGGGGTGTATTTAATGGAATGAGAAGCTGTGGGATGCATCAGGTGAGTCAGTTTACTTTGTAAAGGCTCATTCTGACTGGCTTGAGAAGAGCCCCATGCAAGCAAGACTAGAAGCAGGAGGCCATGACAGGCGTGGTCCAGTGTGGTAGCAGTGACAGAGGTCTAGTCTCGTACCTCGTGTCCAGCCCTGTATCAGTAAATCTCACAATCATGTAAATCACCTAAGTCCAGAAGACAGAGAACAAATTCACCTTTTTATTCCATATTCTCTATAAATTCAAGCTCTTTATTCTCTTGGCCACATTAGTTATTCGATTGCTTCCTCTTGTGCTTAGCCACAATCCTCACCTGGTCATCTTTAGTAGAAATAACACATGAACATGTTGACAACCTCTCCAGACTTGGCTGGGTCTCCACTCTCAGCTGCTCCCAGCTGCTAAGTCCCTTTTCTTTCTAACAGCTATCTGCAGAGCAGCCTCTGCTTTTCCTCTTGTTTGTCCTGTCGCGTGTGTGTGGTGCCTTTTGTAGACATGGCTTTTATGGAGCTAGCTTTTATTTGTAACCCTTACTGTCAATGATGTGGAGGAGAATGGCTCCCAGAGGCTCTTACATTTGAATATTTGGTCTCCAGTTGAGGGAACTGCTTGGGAAGGATTAGGTGTGGCCTTGTGGGAGGAGGTGTGTCACTGGGGGTGGGCTTTGAGGTTTCAAAAGATTCTCAACATCCCTAGTATGTTTCTGCCTCCTACTTGTGGATCAAGATGTGAGCTTCAGCTCTTAGGACTTTGCTTCACTACCATGAACTCTAACCCTCAGATTGTAAGCCAAATTAAATGCTTTCTTTTATAAGTTGTTTTGATCAGGGTGTTTTGTCAAAGCAATAGAAAAGTAATTACCTCACTTAGATTCAGTTGGCAGTAGATTTCCATAACTTATTTTGTCCCATATTTAAACTTTTTAGACTGAGGCTAGGTCTTAGGTTATACCCACAGTACCCAGTAGAATAGAATTGAACGGAGTGAATGCAGTGAAATATTTGGTGCCTGCTAAGAATCACGCATGCTCCAGAGATACTTTTCAGTGCTTTAGAATGAAACAGCTTATTAGCCACTTGCATAGCCTGCCTTTCTCCTTTGGAAGTTAACAGCTTGGCTGAAGATACTTGAGGTTCAGGACTGAATATAAAGTAATCTTATTACACTTTGCATTTGTTTATTGTAGTTTTGGATACACTTCCCTCCCCCCACTTTCTCTTTGCTAATCAACCTAGTTCAGCATTGTGCGCACTGAGGCTTACTTAGCTCTTCTACATATTTTCAAAAACCTATTCCCTAGATAAAGTAGCAGCCAAGATAATTGGCCCGGAAACATTTGCTTTGATACTGTATGGCAGCCCAGTATGGCTTAGACTACAAGTTTGAAGAAAATATTTAGGATGAAAAATCTCCTTGAGATGCTGAATTACTGTTCGCTTGAAATTTAAACTGTTACTGAGGAATTTGGAATCTGCTGTGGATGGTTCTGCCTTGCAAGGTAGTGAGCAAAGCTTGAAGTATGGTGTGCCTCTGTTTTAAATTAAAGTTTTGAGTGCTTATGGAGAACATTACTGCTGCATTTTACCCCATTGTGAAGAATGGGATATATGATACTTGATTTTGAGAGATTTGAATTCCAGCTCTTTGTATATGCATGTGAGCCTGTTAACACTCAAAATCTCATTAGATTGTTTTTCCACTGGTTTGAAACATGATCTCTGCTGTTTACTAAAGCTATAGATGTATATTACTAATTGCCCCAGAGACTTTTACTTAGCTTTGTTCTAAAAAGTTAGCAGAAGCTGGGAAACAGACATACTGCTGGACTTTTTTTTTCCTTTTCCTTCCTTCCTTCCTTCCTTCCTTCCTTCCTTCCTTCCTTCCTTCCTTCCTTCCTTCCTTCCTTCCTTCCTTTCTTTCTTTCTTTCTTTCTTTCTTTCTTTGTCTCTTTCTTTCTCTTTTTCTTTCTTTCTTTCTTTTCTCTTTCTCTCTTTTTCTCTCTCTTTCTTGCTCTTTCTCTCTTTTCTCTCTTTCTTTTTTTTCTTTCTTTCTCTCTTTTTTATCTTTCTCTTTCACTCTCTCTTTCTCTCTCTCTCTTTCTCTCTCTTTTTCTCTTTTCTTGAAACAGGATTTCTTTGTAACAGCCCTGGCTGTTCAGGAACTTGCTCTGTACATCAGGCTGGCCTTGAATTCATAGAGATCTACCTGCCTCTGCCTCACAAGTGCTGGGATTACAAGTGTGTGCTACTACTGCCCAGCTATGGCTCAAATTTTTGAATTTTTGACAGATTAGAATACTTATCAAAGGCCAAGTATGGTGGTCCGTGTTTGTAATTCCAGGAGAAGGAGAGTTCAAGGCCAGCCTGGTCTTCATAGGGAGTTCCAGGATAACTAGGGCTGCATAGAGGGGCCCTGTCTCAACCCCCTCTTCTCCCAAAAACAACAGCCACAAATCCAGACAAACAAATTCAGTGTCTGTGTTCCTCTTGGGCTAATCTTTCACTGGAGGCTGGGTTCTGGACTTGAGCTGGTGTTTGCACAGCGTATGTCCCTTAGCAGGACCCTGCCTTCCTGGACTTGAACTGGTGTTGGCAGTGCCACCTGTGTGGTTAGGTTTCTGAGAGTGCTTGTGTTCATTAGCAGCATTGGTGAGTTTCTCAGATGAGAATCTTAGTATTAGAAAGCTGCTGAGCTTAAGACACTGGGCACAAGCTCTTCAGACGTAATATTCTGGAGAAGCTGTCTTTGTTAAGTAGAGTTGAGGTGTTGTCTTTGAAAGGACGAGTGTTTCTCATTCAATTTTGAAAAAAATACTGCCCAGATACTAGAGTGCAAATGACTGGTTTATCAGTCAGTTGATTTGCTTTTTCAAACCAACTGAAAACAAATAGGCAGACTTACTCACACCCTGTGTGTCCATCCGCTAAGGCAGTCATGTTACCCAGGAGCAGCAGAAGTGCTTTGTGTGTGCCTTGCATTTGCCTTTACAGAATGCTAAAGTCTGTATACTTGAGGGAGACATCTGACGGGAAACCAACTTTAAAACAAACAAACAAACAAACCCCCCAGAGCCTGGAGTATACGGTAGTGAAGCAAACCGATGTGCAGATTGTTGTCACTGCCTTGATTTGTGGTGGCACCACCGCTTTTACCCACTGTTGCTAAGAGCAGTGAAAAGGCAATTCCATATTTTAATAAAGTAGTTCGGACCTGGTGGGTACCCAGAAGATCTGGAGGATCCCCTAGGGGTCGTTGGCCCCAGTTCTGAGGAATGCTAGCTTAGTGTGCTTTACATAAGCAGCCCTTCCTTATGTGTTACACTATAGAGGTACTGCTCCTCCTGCACTACTCGGTAGCAATCTTAGAGCAATAACATGCCTGTGTCCGTGTGGGGGAGAGGTTGCTGTGGATGGTGGTGGCACACGCCCTTAATTCTAGCGCTCGGGAGGCAGGGCAGGTGGATCTCTGTGAGTTCGAGACCAGTCTGGTCTACAGCCAGTGCTGCACAAAGAAACCCTGTCAAAAAAACAACAAACAAACAAAAAACCCCAAGACTGAAAATAAGGAGTATAGTGCATATTTTTACACTGGACCTGATTCATAGTCAGTTTCCTTTAAGTGTAATATTTCTCCTGACATTTTACTTGCCTAGCCATGTACTGTCAGTTTAATTCTCCCTAAAACTCTGTGGGGAGGGGGCTGGAGAGATGGCCCAGAGGTCCTGAGTTCAATTCCCAGCAACCACATGGTGGCTCACAACCATCTGTAATGAGATCTGGTGCCCTCTTCTGGCCTGCAGGCATACATGCAGGCAGAACACTGTATACACAATAAATAAATAAATCTTTAAAAAAACAAAACCTGGGTCCCTTGGGGAGGGACCTCAGGGGCTCCACCATGCAGATGAGAACTAAAGTTCTTAGGTATTCTGTGATTAGCCTTCTTAGTTGCTTCTGCTGAAATATTTGTTTAAAGCATCTCCCCGTGATTAAGAGATGGCTCTTTTGGTAAATTGCTTTCCAGCTGTGAGGACCTGAGTTCACATCCCCAGTGCCCCTGTAAAAAGTCAGGCATGGCGGCAGGTCTGTAATCCCAGCACTGGGTTAGCTTGAACCAAGTGGATTCCTGAAGCTTGATGGCTGTCTTAGTTAGAGCTCGCTCGCTCCTTCCTTCCTTCCTTCCTTCCTTCCTTCCTTCCTTCCTTCCTTCCTTCCTTCCTTCCTTCCTTCCGTTCTCTTTCTCCCTCTCCCTCCCCCCCTCTTGTTTATCAAGAGAGGGTTTCTTTTGTTTATTGAGACAGGGTTTCTCTGTGTATCTCTGGCTGTCCTGGAACTTGCTCTGTAGATCAGGCTGGCCTTGAACTCAAAGAGATCTGCCTGCCTCTACCTCACAAGTGCTGGGATTAAAGGTGTACACTACCACCAACAGGCTTAGTTAATGTTTCCCTTGATGTGGAAAGACAACATGACCATGGCAACTCTTATAAAGGAAGACATTTAATTGGCTTACAGTTCAGAGGTTTAGTCCATTATTATCATGGAGGGAAGCGTGGCAGTGTGCTGGCCGAAATGGTGCTGGAGAAGGAGCTGAGAATTCTACATCCTGACTGGCAGGCAGCAGGAAAAGACTGGTTTGAGCTTCTGAGACCTCACAGCTCACCCCCTAGTGACACACTTCCTCCAACAAGCCCACACCTCCTAATATGGCCACTCCTTATGGACCAAGTCTTCAAACATGAGTCTATAGATGTCATTCCTGCTCAAATGATCACAATGAAAAATGGCTAATCAACGTCGTTAGGTGAGCTCCTGGTTTGATGGAAGATCCTAACAAAAAGTAAGGTAGCAGAACTTCTGCTGCATCCTTGCTTCTGAGCCCCATGGCATTCTCTTTTGTCTCTCTGCTGTGTCCTTGCACAGCCCAGAGACTGACCCGTCTGGGGCAGTAAAGGAATGAAGAAAAGACGAGCATAAGGTCACACAGAAAAGCTGGAATTGGGTAGCCTGGACTCCAGTGGAGGAGCCTCAGCACCTAGGAAGCTCAGCATGTTTAATCTACACAGTTGAACGGAGAGGCAGACTTATTGCATACAGGAGAAGCAAGGAGGCGGGGTTTATGGTATACAGCTGAATGAGAAGGCAAGTTTAGCTAATCTTGGGTTCAAGCAGTCTTCATAGAGAAGCAGCCTTCTGGGGTGGACATTTCCTGCACACAGTATTATCATCTGTAGTGGACTAGAGGGAGGCTTTGACATCTCTCCAAGCCTCATTCTGGTGAAAGTCTGGATCTAAGGCTGTGGTCCTTAACATGGCCGTGACCATGTCAACAACACACACCACTCAGGCCTTCCTCCACTCCCCACATCCCTTCTTCCTGTATGTCACTTCTCAGTTAGCTCCAAGCCCTGTCTACTTTAGCAACTGTGCTGGGCTTTCTTGTTTCCCAGGTGACTAAGTGACAAGGCCCCCACAGGAGGAGGGAAGACCGGCTACTACTTCTTCCTGTGCCGTCTCCTCCCCATCAGAGCAGTCTCAGCACTTGTGAGGGGAACAAAGTGAGGGGATTATATTTCCTGAGCTGCCACCGAGGTTTGTGGTGGTTTTTTGTAGATTTATTGCCAGCTGCCTGAACTGTCTACTGTGGAACACTGAGCCTAATAGTAGAACTGTTCCTTTACTCAGTGCTTGAAAGAGAGTAAAAGGGAAGTCTGTGCAGTCCATACTCAAGTATGTGTTTAGAAATTAGAGCTGGCTTATGTGGTAGCTATAAACCAAGGACAGACTAAAAGAAAGAACCTGGAAACTAGAATAGTGTTAAATAATATTGGGAATGACAAATTCATTAAAATTTAATGACTTACTCTTGTTTTTTTTTTTTTTTTTCTTTTTTTTTTTTTTTTTGGTTTTTTCGAGACAGGGTTTCTCTGTGTAGCTTTGCGCCTTTCCTGGAGCTCACTTGGTAGCCCAGGCTGGCCTCGAACTCACAGAGATTCGCCTGGCTCTGCCTCCCGAGTGCTGGGATTAAAGGCGTGCGCCACCATGCCCGGCCTTACTCTTGTTTTTATGTATTTTATTATCGAAAATTGCTTTCTTTCTGCACCTTGTCCACTTGTGGGTATTTCTTCCCTTCTACTGCAGGAGGAAGCTTCTCTGATGAAGGCTGAGCGGGACACTGATCTGCTTCCCGGGGCCAGCAGAGCCAGCCCTCAATTTTTATGGTGTAGTAGTTTAAACCTTTAGGAAAGTTTAGAGACCAGTTTTTAACGTCTTCCGATTGTTGTGTTTTGTAAGTACTATAATATAGTCTGTTTTCAAGACTCTAGAGGATTTTAGATACACTGATTCCCATCTTTGTCTTCCTGGTCCCAGCCCCACAGCTGCTTCTCTAGAGGACTCTTGCTCTGGAGTTGCTGTATGAGCATGACTGAGTGTGCTTCTCTATATGTCTTTACAGTGTAACCAGAGAAAACCAGTATGGTTTTTGGAACTGAATTAAGTAGTGTCCTTTATATATCTAGCAATGATGGAAGTTCAGTGCTTAGATATGAGAGCTATTTTGGAAGTATAGAGTATGTACTCACAAGATTAGTTTTTCTTCTGGTTTTTTTGTTTTTTGTTTTTTGTTTTTCTTTTTTAGAATTTAGAACTGTAATTTGGTAGACATTTGTGATGTAACGTAGCTAGAGTTTTCCAGCCTTGCCCACAGTCAGGACAAATCTTTGTCACCCGCCAGTCCCACAGCTGCTCAGACCCAACCAAGTAAACACAGAGACTTATATTGCTTACAAACTGTATGGCCGTAGCAGGCTTCTTGCTAACTGTTCTTATAGCTTAAATTAATCCATTTCCATAAATCTATACCTTGCCACGTGGCTTGTGGCTCACCGGAGTCTTCACATGCTGCTGGTCATGGCGGTGGCTGGCAGTGTCTTTCTGCCTTAGCCTTCCGCTTCTCCAAATTCTTCTCTCTCCTTGTCCCACCTACTTCCTGCCTGGCCACTGGCCAATCAGTGTTTTATTTATTGACCAATCAGAGCAATTTGACATACAGACCATCCCACAGCAATGTAAGTTACACCAATGAGAAACTTAACAGTCCAGTGTTCCCAGTGAAACTGACTACTCGGCAGAATAGGAGAGAAGATGCTTACATTCTGTTTAGCCATGACAGCCGTGCATTTTTGTAATTTGGTAGTGCCGCCTCCTCTTCGTCATCTGTATTGTCATGATCCTACTGACAATGTTTTCATTGTGCATCAGTTAACATTTAGAATACTGTTCCTCAGAAGGCTCCATCTATCATTTCTGGCCCATCGTATTTTCCTAGTTAAATAAAAAGATTGCTTTATTTTGTTTTTATGTATGTGAATGTTTTGCCTTCATGTATGTTTTTGCACTATGTGTGTGCCTGGTCCTGAAGGAAGCCAGAGAGGGCATTGGATCCTCTGGAACTGGAGTTAACTTGGAACTTAAGTCAAAAAGCATTAACACATCTTTACTTTTATTGTATGTCATACTTACCTACTCTTTTTAAAAAAGATTTATTTTTTATTATATTATGTATAGGTAGGTATGTACATATGAATGTAGGTGCCATGGGGGCCAGAGGCATTGGATCCCCAGAGCTGGAGTTACAGACAGTTGTGAGCCATTCATCAGGGGTCTTAGGTCTTCTGGAAGAGCAGCAAGTACTCTTAAATGCTGAGTCATCTCTCTAGCCTCATATTTACCTTTTCTTGAAATACTTTGATACCTACCTTTGACCAAACCTGGCCATTTCCAGTTTGGTAAAACAAACCTGAAGAATTTAGAAAACTGTCACACCCAGGGAGAATGGCGGGGGATACAAAGATGCTTGTCTTCTCTCCTGTTGGTTTTCTTTAACTTCCAGTTCATGAAGTTGCTTCCAAGTTCTTAGGGATAAGTTAGCATCTTTACAGACCAAGTCAGCATGGACAAACTGGTTTCAAAAGAGAAGTTATTTCCTGGAGGTTTTGAAACTAAGTCATTGACTATTTAATTTTAAAACATTTTCATTTTTTAAAAAACATAGTTCTCTATTGATTCTTTGGGAATTTCACATCATGCACCCTAATCCTGCTCACCTCCCAGTCCCTCCATATCTACCACTCACCCCTGCAGCATGCCTCCCCAAAAGAACCTCCCCAGATTAATTGGAAAAAAACCCAAAAACAACAAAAAAGCCCACCCTCTCCCCTCCATCTTTCCAACACCATTCATTCATTCTAGTCACATCAGGAGCTGCGGTGTTTAAACATTTCATTTTAATTTTTCTGCTTTTACATTTGTCTTTTTGCCCTTTAGTTTTAATTTTACTTTATCTGTATGAGATTTTTGCCTGCATGTGCAGTGTGTGTGCAGTGTTGGAGCAGGCCAGAAGAGGGCTTCAGATCCCCTGGGACTGGAGTTACAGATGGTTGTGAACTGCCAAGTGAGTGCTGGGGATTAAACCCAGGTCCTCCGCAAAGAGCAGCCAGTGCTCTTAACTGTTGAGCCATCTCTCCAGCCCTAGTTACTTATTTTTAAAGCCTCCCTTGGGAGTGGTATTCAAATTGTGTTGTTGGTATTTTTCAAACATCAAGATTTACGTTACAGGCAGGATTCTTTCCCAGTTCTTTGAACAGCTGTGGTTTCTTTTATTGCTTTTCTGCCTTTTGAGGTAGAGTCTCACTCTGTAACCCAGGCTGTCCTGGAACTCTCTCTGTAGTTCAGGCTGGTCTCAAACTTATGGCAGTCTTTGTGCTTGAGCCCACTTACCTTACAGATGTGAGCCAACGTACCGTACTTTCTGTGCCTCATCATCTTTATTGTTCTTTTGGAGAAAGAGCCGCATGTAGTCCAGGCTGTCCTCCAGTTGTGTAGTGGAGAGTGATCTTCTGATGTCCTCTCCTCACCTTCCAAGGGCTGGATGACAGGTCTGTGCTATTGCCCCTACTTTCTCCCTGCATTCTTAGAAAATACCACGTGGCGAGCTTTCCTTGCTCTCTATTTGTATTACAGAAAGAAAAGGTGGCTTGTTTGGTTTCCTTCGTACTGTCATCACTTAGAGCTGTCTTCTGACACTGTTGGCATAGTAATTCCCTTGAAAGAAAAGAAAGACTCTACTATTGGCTTATTATTTTAAAAATGACACATACTGTTTATTTAATTTAAGAGCCTACATAGAATGTTGAGAGCTTTCAAGTAAATAAATAAAAATAAAAAAAATTGTAGCCCCTGTCCCCCAGCCACACTGGTCCCACTTTGAGTGGCCAGTGCTGTTCAGAGGCGGTGTGGAAGACAGTCACAGCGCAGCAGGGTTGGAAGGGAGGCTCTTTTTGCCTGCTCTTTACTGCAGTGGCTGTGCATTTCATCTTCTCTTGGCTTCTTGGCTTGAAAAAAAATCGAAGGGGTTTTTATTGAGGCATATGATTAAGTACTTAATTTATTATTAAACAATAGCCTATGAATAGAAAAAATAGATAACCTGTTATGGTCTTATTTTATTTACAATAGTGGATGTACACAAACTTACATTTACTCGGTTCAGTAAACCTACCACCATGGTAGTATGTTAATTTATTGATGAGAGAGATGATTTTACACAGTTGATCCAGATCATGCAGCCTGTAGACCTGAACATTTAATAATGATGTAAGTAGATTTTAGGGTGGACGTAAAGTCAGTTTTATGGAAAAAATAGCATTTTAAAAAAGAGAAATACATGGGAAGTTTAACTTTGGTTTTAGACCATTTTACATATATTCTAAAACAAACAGTCCAACCCTGGTATCCCTGCCCAGCTCCAGGAATGTATGGTAGATTTAACGTGGCTTAGGTGATGATAAACAAATTAATTTGGCTTGATTTCCTTCTTTAAGTTTTAAAAAAATTTTTTTTAATAGATTCTTATTCTATAGCCCAAACCAGCCTCAAACTTGGTATTCTGCCTTGGCTTATAGACGTGTCCAGTTGAGTAAATCAATTTTGGAAAGATGTCTAATTACACGTTTTATATTTGTGCCATTTCTTCATCATTACTCTGGTAAATTGTACTGCCTAAGACTGTGTGTGGCTGTATGTATCACTTCAATGCTATGCTTTTCGATGTACAAGCTATTGGCTGTAACTCCTTGAGGGCACAAAGGTTATATAGTGGGTAATGTGTTGAAGGAGCCAAGAGAAGTGATTGAACCCATTCAATTAATTCTTGTAGGGTTTCTAATGCTGTGAAGAGACACCATGACTAGGGCAACTCTTAAAAGGAAAAGATTTAATTGTGGTGGCTCATTTACAGTTTCAGAAGTTTAGTCCATTATCATCATGGTGGGAAGCATAGTGGTGTGCAGGCAGACATGGTGCTGGAGAAGGAGCTGAGAGTCCTACATCTGGATCAGCAGGCAGCTGGAAGTGAATGTCACACTACCTGGCTTGAGCATTTGAGACCTCAAAACCTGCCCCCAGTGACACACTTCCTCCAACAAGGCCACCCCTACTCCAGCAAGGCCACTCCTCCTAATAGTGCCACTCTTGGTGGGCCTATTGGGGACCATTTTCTTTCCTATTACCATAGCCATTGTGAATGCTCTTGTTTCTCTATCCCAACTCTCTGCAGTCTTTAGAAGTTTTTATGCTTTTAGGAGGCTACTCTTGAGGTTTTATCCTTATATTGATTTTTTTTTAATTTTTATCTTTTTATTAGATTTTTCTAATTGATTTTTAATTCTATTCTTATTGATTTTCAAGAGCTCTTTGTATATTCTACATCTATAGTCTCATGAGTTTTAGTCATTACTAATATTCTCCAAGTCAGTTATCAGTTTCTTATGTTTTAATCTTTTTTTTTTAATTTTTTAAATTATTTTATTTTATTTTACAATACCGTTCAGTTCTACATATCAGCCACAGGTTCCCCTATTCTCCCCCCTCCCACCCCCTCTCCTTACCCCCAGCCTACCCCCCATTCCCACCTCCACCAGGGCAAATCCTCCCCCAGGACTGCAATCAACCTGGTAGACTCAGTCCAGGCAGGTCCAGTCCCTTCCTCCCAGACTGAGCCAAGTGTCCCTGCATAAACTCCAGGTTTCAAACAGCCAACTCATGCAATGAGCACAGGACTCGGTCCCACTGCCTTGTTGCCTCCCAAACTGATCAAGCCAATCAACTGTCTCACCTATTCAGAGGGCCTGATCCAGCTGGGGGCCCCTCAGCCTTTGGTTCATAGTTCATGTGTTTCCATTCATTTGGCTATTTTTTTTTCAATAATTGAGTAAACCAAAATTTATTATAAGCCACAGTCGTCCTAGGGGACCTCCATGATATATATATATATATATATATATATATATATATATATATCCTCTATGGTTCTATGGGTTGTGGTCTGATTGTTCTTTATTTTATATCTAGAATCCACTTATGAGTGAGTACATACCATGACTGTCTTTCTGGGTTTGGGTTACCTCACTCAGGATGATTTTTTCTAGTTCCATCCATTTGCCTGCAAATTTCATGCTTTCATTGTTTTTCTCTGCTGAGTAGTACTCCATTGTGTATATGTACCACATTTTTTCCATCCATTCTTCTGTTGATGGGCATCTAGGTTGTTTCCAGGTTCTGGCTATTACAAATAGTGCTGCTATGAACATAGCTGAGCATGTATCTTCATGGTATGAATCAGCATTCCTTGGGTATATGCCCAAGAGTGGGATGGCTGGGTCTTGAGGTAGTTCGATTCCTAATTTTCTGAGAAACCGCCATACTGATTTCCACAGGGGTTGTACAAGTTTATATTCCCACCAACAGTGGAGGAGTGTTCCCTTTGCTCCACATCCTCTCCAACATTGGCTGTCATTGGTGTTTTTGATAGTAGCCATTCTGACAGGTGTAAGGTGGTATCTCAGAGTCATTTTGATTTGCATTTCTTTGATGATTAAGGATGTTGAGCATTTCTTTAAATGTCTTTCAGCCATTTTTATTTCTTGTTTTGTGAAATCTCTTTTTAGCTCTTTAGCCCATTTTTTAATTGGACTGTTCAGTATTTTGATGTCTAGTTTCTTGAGTTCTTTATATACTGTGGAGATCAATCCTCTGTCAGATGTGGGGTTGGTGAAGATCTTTTCCCATTCTGTTGGCTGTCTTTTTGTCTTATTGACTGTGTCTTTTGCCCTGCAAAAGCTTCTCAGTTTCTAGAGGTCCCATTTATTAATTGTTGTGTTCAGGGTCTGTGCTGTTGGTGTTTTATTTAGGAATTGGTCTCCGGTGCCAATGCGTTCAAGAGTGCTTCCTATTTTCTTTTCTATTAAGTTTAGTGTAACTGGATTTATGTTCATGTCTTTGATCCACTTGGACTTGAGTTTTGTGCATGGTGACAGATATGGATCTATTTGTAATCTTTTACATATTGACATCCACTTATGCCAGCAGCATTTGTTGAAGATACTTTCTTTTTTCCATTGTATAGTTTTGGCTCCTTTGTCAAAAACCAGGTGTTCATATGTGCATGGATTAATGTCAGGGTCTTCAATTCGATTCCATTGGTCTGTATGTCAGTTTTTATACCAGTACCAAGCTGTTTTTATTACTATAGCTCTATAATAGAGTTTGAGGTCAGGGATTGTGATGCCTCCAAAGGTTGCTTTATCGTATAGGATTCTTTTAGCTATCCTGGGTCTTTTGTTTTTCCATATGAAGTTGAGTATTTTTCTTTCCAAGTCTGTGAAGAATTGTGTTGGGATTTTGATGGGGATTGCATTGAATCTGTAGATTGCTTTTGGTAAGATTGCTATTTTTACTATGTTAATCCTACATATCCATGAGCATGGGAGACCCTTCCATTTTCTGATATCTTCTTCAATTTCTTTCTTTAGAGATTTAAAGTTCTTATCAAAAAGGTCTTTCACTTGTTTAGTTAGTGTTATCCCAAGGTATTTTATATTATTTGTGGCTATTGTAAAGGGTGATGTTTCTCTGACTTCTTTCTCAGCCCTTTTATCAATTGTGTATAGGAGGGCTACTGATTTTTTTGAGTTGATCTTGTATCCTGCCACTTTACTGAAGGAGTTTATCAGCTGTAGGAGTTCCCTGGTAGAGTTTTTGGGGTCACTTATGTATACTATCATATCATCTGCAAATAGTGAAAGTTTGACTTCTTCCTTGCCAATTTGTATCCCTTTGATCTCCTTTTGTTGTCTTATTGCTCTAGCTAGAACTTCTAGTACTATATTGAATAAATATGGGGAGAGTGGACAGCCTTGTCTTGTTCCTGAATTTAGTGGTATCACTTTGAGTTTCTCTCCATTTAATTTGATGTTTGCTGTTGGCTTGCTATAAATTGCTTTTATTATGTTTAGAAATGTTCCTTGTATTCCTGATCTTTCTAAGACCTTTATCATGAAGGGGTGTTGGATTTTGTGAAAGGCTTTTTCAGCAT
Source organism: Peromyscus leucopus (assembly GCF_004664715.2). Taxonomy (NCBI): domain Eukaryota; kingdom Metazoa; phylum Chordata; class Mammalia; order Rodentia; family Cricetidae; genus Peromyscus; species Peromyscus leucopus. The sequence continues at coordinate 47,340,633 of NC_051070.1, forward strand.
CTAAGGAGATGATCATGTGGTTTTTTTCTTTCAGTTTGTTTATATGGTGTATTACATTGACTGATTTTCGTATGTTGAACCATCCTTGCATCCCTGGGATGAATCCTACTTGGTCGTGATGGATGATTGTTTTGATGTATTCTTGGATTCGGTTTGCCAATATTTTGTTGAGTATTTTTGCATCAATGTTCATGAGGGAGATTGGTCTGTAGTTCTCTTTCTTTGTTGCATCTTTGTGTGGTTTGGGTATCAGGGTAATTAATTGTAGCCTCATAAAAAGAGTTTGGTAGTGTTCCTTCTGTTTCTATTGTGTGGAACACTTTGAAGAGTATTGGTATTAGTTCTTCTTTGGAAGTCTGGTAGAATTTTGCACTGAAACCATCTGGTCCTGGGCTTTTTTTGGTTGGGAGACTTTTGATAACTGTTTCTATTTCTTTAGGGGTCATTGGTTTATTTAAATGGTTTATCTGGTCTTGATTTAATTTTGGTATGTGGTATTTATCCAGAAAATTGTCCATTTCTTCCTGGTTTTCCATTTTTGTGGAGTACAGGTTTTTGAAGTATGATCTGATGATTCTCTGGATTTCCTCGATGTCTGTTGTTATGTCTCCCTTTTCATTTCTGATTTTGTGACTTTGGGTGCTCTCTCTTTGCCTTTTGGTTAATTTGGCTAGGGGTTTGTCTATCTTGTTGATTTTTTTCAAAGAACCAACTCTTTGTTTCATTGATTTTTTTTGTATTGTTCTCTTGTTTTCTATTTTGTTGATTTCAGCCCTCAATTTGATTATTTCCTGGCGTCTATTTCTCCTGGGTGAGTTTGTTTCTTTTTGTTCTAGAGCTTTCAGTTGTTCTGTTAATTCATTGGTATGGGATTGCTCCATCTTCTTTATGTGTGCATTTAGAGCTATGAATTTTCCTCTTAGCACTGCTTTCATAGTGTCCCATAAGTTTGGCTATGTTGTACTTTCATTTTCATTGAATTCTAGGAACTCTTTAATTTCGTTCTTTATTTCTTCCTTGACCCATTGATGTTTCAGGTTGGCATTATTCAGTTTCCATGAGTTTGTGGGTTTTCTATAATTTTTGTTGATGTTGAGGTCTAACTTTAAGGCATGGTGGTCTGATAAGATACAGGAGGTTATTCCAGTTTTTTTGTATCTGTTGAGATTTGTTTTGTGTCCAAGCATGTGGTCAATTTTTGAGAAGGTTCCATGTGTTAGGATGGAATGTTCTGTAGATATCTATTAGGTCCATTTGAGTCATAACATCTGTTAGGTCCTTTATTTCTTTGTTAAGTTTCAGTCTGGTAGATCTGTCTTTTGGTGAAAGTGGTGTGTTAAAATCTCCCACTACTAATGTGTGGGGTTTGATGTGCGTTTTAAACTTTAGTAGTGTTTCTTTTATGAATGTGGGTGCTTTTGTATTTGGAGCATAAATGTTTAGAATCGAGACGTCATCTTGGTGGATTTTTCCCGTGATAAATATGTAATGTCCATCCTGATCTCTTTTGATTGATTTTAGTTTGAAGTCTATTTTATTAGATATTAGAATAGCTACACCAGCTTGTTTCTTAGGTCCATTTGCTTGGAAAGCCTTTTTCCAGCCCTTTACTCGGAGGTAGTGTCTGTCTTTGAAGTTAAGGTGTGTTTCTTGTATGCAGCATATGGATGGGTCCTGTTTTCTTATCCATTCTGTTAGCCTGTGTCTTTTTATAGGTGAGTTGAGACCATTGATATTGATGGATATTAATGACCAGTGATTGTTAATTCCTGTTATTTTTTGTGGTTTTGTTGTGTTGTCCTTCTGTGGTGTATGTTGGTGTGGGATTATCTATTGCTTGATTTTTCATGGATGTGTTTAGCTTCTTTGGGTTGGATTTTCCCTTCTAGTGCTTTCTCTAGGGCTTGGTTTGTGGACAGGTATTGATTATATCTGGTTTTATCCTGGAATATTTTGTTTACTCCACCTATGGTGATTGAGAGTTTTGCTGGGTATAATAGTCTGGGTTGGCATCCGTGGTCTCTTAGTGTTTGCATGAGATTTGTCCATGATCTTCTAGCTTTCATAGTCTCTATTGAGGAGTCTGGTGTTATTCTGATGGGTTTGCCTTTATATGTTACTTGGTCTTTTTCCTTTGCGGCTCTTAATATTTTTTCTTTGTTCTGTGTGTTTAGTGTTTTGATTATTATGTGGCGAGGGGACTTTTTTTTTGGATCCAGCCTATTCGGTGTTCTGTAAGCTTCTTGTATCTTCATAGGTATTTCTTTCTTTAGGTTAGGAAAATTTTCTTCTATAATTTTGTTGAATATATTTTCTGTGCCTTTGAGTTGGTATTCTTCTTCTTCTTCTTCTTCTTCTTCTTCTTCTTCTTCTTCTTCTTCTTCTTCTTCTTCTTCTATCCCTATTATTCTTAGGTTTGGTCTTTTCATGGTGTCCCAAATTTCCTGGACATTTTGTGTTACGACTTTTTTGTCTTTGGTGTTTTCTTTGACTGACGAATCTATTTTCTCTATTGTGTCTTCTGTGTCAGAGATTGTCTGTTCCATCTCTTGCAATCGGTTGGTCATGCTTGTTTCTGTAGTTCCTGTTCGTTTAGTCAGGATTTCTATTTCCAGCATTCCCTCAGCATGTGTTTTCTTTATTGTCTCAAATTCATTTTTCAGATCTTGGAATGTTTCTTTCATCTGTTTAATTGCTTTTTCTTGGCTTTCTTTGATTTCTTTCCATTTTTTGTTCGTTTTTTCTTCCATTTCTTTAATGGAGTTTTTTTATTTCCTCTTTAATGGAGTTTTTCATTTCCTCTTTAAGGGAAGTTTTTATTTCCTCTTTGAGGGAATGTTTTATCTCTTCTTTAAGGGCCTCTATCATCTTCTTAAAGTCATTTTTAGGGTTGATTTCTTCTGTTTCTTCTGTCTTGGTATGTTCAGGTCTTGCAGGTATAGAATCACTAAGTTCTGGTGTTGCCATATAGGTCTTTATGTTGTTGCCTGTATTTTTGCACTGGCGTCTACTCATCTCTTCCTCTGTGCAGTGCAGGTGGTGTCTGTGTCTGAGAGTGCCTCTCTTGTTCTAATTTTTAGTCTTGGTTTAGTAGGGGTTCTTGGTTAAATTGGTGCTATTGGGCTATTTCTTCAGGGGCAGCTGATCTCAGTCGGTGAAGTATATACTTAGGATTCTGGTGATCTGGTTTGGTGGCTGGGTAGTGCCGCCTTCTGTGTTCCCAGGTCACGTTTTGTTCATTTGTCAACTCCTCAGCTGATCTTGTTTCTTCAGACTTCCAACTGTAGGCATCTGAATCCTCTCCCAGATGGGTTTCAGCTGAGCGGGGTAATCTCACCAACACCTCCAAGTTGTTGCGTTTCACAGGATCAGCAGCTGGGCCCTGGGTTATCCTCAGACGGAGTGTTCAGATTTGTTCTGGTTCCGTCCCACGGAGATAGCTTCTTCCCCAGGTGTTGGGATTAGAGGCGTCCCTGTTCCAAGCTGCGTCCTCTCCGTCGCCCGGCCTGTCTACCTCTGCGGTTCACCGCCACCGGGCCTGTATGTCCCTGTCAGGTGCTGCTGGGTCTGTTTGTCTCTGCGGGCCGCAGCCAGGACTGTATGTCTCTGCCAGCTGCCGCTGGGCCTGTATGTCTCTGCTGGCTGCCGCTGGGTCTGTCTGCTTATGCGGGCCGCCGCCAGGCCTGTATGTCTCTGCCAGCTGCCGCCACGGGCCTACCTACCTCTGAGGGCCGCCACCGCAGACCTACCTGCGTCTGCTTGTCTCCGCCGCTGGGCCCATCTACCTCTGTGGGCCCCTGCTGGGCCTGTATGTTGCTGCTGCCGCCACCACCAGGCCCGTCTACCTCTGCGGGCCGCCACCACAGGGCTACCTGCGTTTGCTTCCTTATATTGATATTTTAAAGCATTTACTAAGTACCCTCTTTTTCATAGCTATTTTTCTGAGCTTATTCTTTTAAAACAACATGGGGGTATTTACCATGACATAAAGCATACTTTTGTTAATTCATAGCAGCCTTCACTAAAGAAAACAATACACAGAGTGTTTTAAATGTGGCTTTTTACTGCTTTTAAAGAAAATTCTTCCACCTGGAAAGATGTCTTTTGTGCTCTGGTCCATGTTCACTCAGGTTCAGAAACTCAGGTATAGCAAAGGGAAACATGCAAACAAATTGAAGTGTGACTAGCTTCTCACTTGTATTTTTCAGAGGATTATTTTATAGGATTTTTCAAGGGAAAAAAATAAAATTGGATTTTCCACCCTCTAACCCCACTTTTTGAGTTTTTATTATGGTGAATTTTTTGAAGACATAAAAAGCAGAGAAAGTGTATGGAGAACGGCTGCCTCCTTTGTCCTGGAACTTCAAGGGTGTCAGGTCCCAAATGGCTGTGGTGCCTATTTAGTATACCAAAGTGTCTTCTTGGCCTCAGACTCACTCACTACCTGTGGTTCCTCTCAGCATTTCTCATCCCACCCCCTACCCTAAGCCCCTCCAGTCCAGGGGCTTCCCTTCCCCCAGCTTCTGATTCCTATGTAACCCAGCCACTTCAGCCATGTGCTCTCTTGATTCTCAGCTCTCTCTTGGTTCCCTCTATCACTCTCCCCTTCCCACTCTCCTCTCATGGCCTGGTTCAGTCTGGACCTTTTAGATGCCTCTGCTGTTCTCTCCCTCATAGCCACAATAGAAACCTCAGCCATACCTAGGCTGAGTACTGCATGGCATCACTTTGAGAAGATGCAGTTCATCGAGTCTTTCTTACTGCTTTGGTGGCATGATCATTCTACAGACTGAAGAAATTTGTATGATGAAAATGCTTAAGAGTAGAAAATGGTTTCTAGGGCAACCAAGGCACTGGTGTCACGTTTGAGATCATGCTGAGGGGGCTGCTGTTCACTGAATATTGGATTGTTTTTCCTTTGTCAGAGTAAAGTTAACAACGGGGGGGGGGGGGGGGTGCATGCCTTTGAGCCCAGCACTTGGGAGGCAGAGGCAGGCGGATCTCTGTGAGTTCGAAATGAGCCTGGTCTACAGAGTGAGTTCCAGGACAGGCTCCAAAAGTACACCGAGAAACCTTGTCTTGAAAAAACAGAAACAAACAAACAAACAAAAAGTTACTAACAGATATGTTTGGAAATGCAAAGTATTGCTAATCTAATATGACCAAAATCTAAGAAGGCTTTCCAATTAGAGGTTAACAACCAAATAAAGGATTCTATGAGACTTTGTATAATGAGTGTGTGTCTCAAGGAGGGGCAGTGTTTATAACTTTAGCAAACTCCAGTTTACAATATCAGTTTATTACTTGGAATATGAAAGATAATTGATCAAAAGAAGAGAGAAACTAATTTCTCTAAGTTTAAATTTAAAATAAATTTCTTTGGTCATTTTATATTCCATTATACAAAAACACTCAGTTAGCAGCTTAAGGTTCTGAAATGTAACCACAGTCTTGTCTTTCCCTACCATCTAGTAGGAGTGGAGAGCTGTGTGTGGCCTGGCCAGGGAGAAACGTTAGTGGTGAGCCAGTGGGTACTGAAAGCCTGCTGTGTTTGAAGAGAGCTGCAGCTGAGGTCTGTTCTGGTTGGCGTTTTAAAGCACATGTGTATCAGTGGTTGCCTGCACCCTTTCTTACAGATATACTCACTAGCTGTTCCAACAGATGCTTGCTGGTATCTTCCTCAACCCTTCCTTCTGAAGCCTTTCTTGAGAATGTTTTAGGAATGGAAGGAAGTATAGTCATCTCTCTTGATAGAAGAAAACCTTTCCCACCCAGGGTTGTTTACAGCTTTGGTATCTTGCATATGACCCTAGGATTTAATGGCTGTGGTGATGTAATAGATTTTTCCTTACTGTGTAACTTGTTCCATACTGTAATTTGGCCATTTATTCAGATGAATACCTATACTGTCGAACAAAGGGAAAACCGTGGTTTGGAGCGGTTTTCACTGCTTTCCTGCTGTGTCTTGGTGAACACTGATGTTTCTTGTATGCACAAGTGAAGGACAGGCTCCTGTGGTTTGGAACTGGCATAAATGATGTCTGTGCCCACCCATGCATGTCCCTTGGTTCTAGTATTTCTGTGTACCTGGGCCAGTTTCTACATTGTGGCATCTCTGTCTCTGCCTGAGAGAGCTATTTCTTCTGCCTGCCAGCCTGCCCACAGGGAGGGATGGACAGAGTGCAAGACTACTAACTCTTAACCCTGTGGACAGCCTGTCAGTCTGACCTGCAAAGAATTAGTGGGAGGAAATGCTCTTCCATTAACCCCAAGTTGGGATACTCAGAGAGTGTGTCCTGTGCTGCCTTCCAGAGTTCTGCCGCTGGATTAAGCAAGTTTCTACAGTGGGTTCGGCTAGCACTGGTTTTCTAGACTAGTCTCTCCATTGACTTCTTTTGTTCCTTTTCCCCAGTCTCTCCAGTGTTTCGGGACAGTCACCTCCAACTCCCTCACAAGTGCACTGCCCAACATTTCAGACCGTGTCTTACAGATGGCTTCTGGAGGAGTCAAGACAGGTCTTGGAGCATGTGTGTATGCGTTGGCTGGTTCTTTCTCTCCCCTCTCTCCCTTCTTTCCTCTCCTCACTTCCCCCTTCTTCGTGTGTGTGTGTGTGTGTGTGTGTGTGTGTGTGTGTGTGTGTTGGGGGGAGTCAGAAGACAACTTGTCAGAGAGCCACTTCTCTGCTTCTCCATGTGGGTTCTTGGGGTGGAGCTGGGTCACCGGGGATGAGTGCCTTCCTGGCTAAGCCATCTCCAGCACTACTTTGATGAGCTGGCCTCAAGTCCACAGGGATCGACTGCCTCTGCCTCCCAAGTGCTGGGATTAAAGGCGGGCACCACCTCACCCAACTTCTACTTTGAGTTTTAATTCATAGATCCACCGTTGCATTTTCTAGACTAATACTTTACATTGTCTCCCTCTAATGTACACTGCTTTTCACATTTTTAATCACGGGTTTTACATAGATACAGGTATTGTCTAGAAATATTATAATATTTCAGCTTCAGAAGCACTGTGTGTTAAGACAGACCAGAGAGTGCTAGCAACATATATTTTCCTTTTCTTTTTAAGTAAATAAGAAATGAGTTAGTTCTTTGAGACACATAGGCTGGTAACTTTATCATTTAATTTGAGGCTCCAATTAATTTTTCTTTCTCTAACTTAAAACTTTTAATATTTTTCTTCTGACATGACTTAGCAAGTGAAAGCACTTGTGAAAGTGAATGTCAGTTGAATCAGTGATGCAGGTAATTTATTTGAATTACTTTTGAGGAGTTTTTTCTTCTTGAAATGAAATCATTTCCACCAAATGACATTTTTCTACGCTAATGAGGTGCTTTGTACATGGAATATTTCCCCCTTGCAACTGCCTTTTTGAGTGAATTATATTCTAATAGATTCTGTAGCTTTGAAGTTGTTATTTCAGAAAGCTGGGGATATAGAGACTAAATACATGACAGCCTGGGGTTGGTATTCCCAAGCCCATCTGAGATGGCATCTGAGAGACTTGTTTTGAGACTAGAATGACAGCTTATGGGAGAAAAATAAAAAGGTGAGAATAAAGGGATTGGCTAGCCTGGAAACTAAGTATTTTGAAGAGACCTGGCTCCTGTTGTCCAGGGGTTTGACTATAGAAGATGATGAGAAAGGAAGTTTAGTGGAAGCAGAAGAGAAGGGAACAAACCAACCAACCAGCCCAGCAGAATTCTATTGGGGGAAGGAGAAAAGTGTCCGTGAGCGTCCAGCACCTCAGCGCTTCACACCAGCAAATAAAGCCTCTTGCATACGGAAGTGGCCTTTCCAGCGGGTGAGGGAGAGGAACTTGACCATGCCAGAGTGAAGGATGTGTAAGGAGGATGAGATGGAGGGTAGAGGTCACATCCAGGAGTTAGTCCAGCTGCTCTGCCTCCTGCTCTCCCCTCTAAGGAAAATGGTGCTTCTGCAGACTGTGAAGTCTCTGAAAGGGCATGGGGAGTGCAGAAGATTGGTGCTTCACAGATTAGGAGGTTGGTGCTGTGGTCTCACCATCTCCAAATACTGAGAAGTGCCACCAGAGTAAAGGGTTAGGGAGAAGAGAGACAACATTCAGCACTTGATTCCACCATGGTTTGGGGTTACCAGTTTCATATAAAAGCCAACCCAGTGTCATTTTGAAGTTAATTGTTACACAGCTACAGATATAATATAGTTCATCTCATTTCTTCTGAAGATTGAGGAATGTTTCTCACATTTGTGGGCAAAGTGTCCACAAAGTGGACACCCATTGTCTTTGTTCATTCTAATGGATAGTCTGTTTTACAGGATTCTATCTTGGCTTCTATCAGGCAGTGCACGGTACCTCGATTACCTTATGTCTGGATATTTGTGATTCTAACATTGTTTTAAATGCTTTTCTAAAAATGTCTACATTTCTGCCGGGCGGTGGTGGCGCACGCCTTTAATCCCAGCACTCGGGAGGCAGAGCCAGACGGATCTCTGTGAGTTCGAGGCCAGCCTGGGCTACCAAGTGAGTTCCAGGAAAGGCCCAAAGCTACACAGAGAAACCCTGTCTCAGAAAACAAAAACAAACAAACAAAAAAGTCTACATTTATGATGATTGTGTCTAGTTACTCTTCAGTGGAAACAATAGCTTTATAACTCAGTTTAGGTCCTTCCAGTTGTAATTACTAGTCTTCATTGGAGCTAATTTTAGTTGGCATATTGAGATTTTGTCCGACTGACCACTGATTAGGCTTACTTGGCTCTAGGGATAGTTTATAAGTAGTTTATAAGAGAGGGTGCCTGAGCTGACCTACTCTGGTGATCGGATGGCCAAACACCCTAACTGTCATGATTGAACCCTCATCCAGTGACTGATGGAAGCAGATGCAGAGATCCATGGCCAGGCCCCAGGTGGAGCTCCAGGAGTCCAATCCACAAGAGAGAGAGCAGGGATCATATGAGCAAGAGATACCGAGACCATGATTGGGAAAAGTACAGAGACACCTAAACTAGCCAAACTAGTGGAAACACATGAACTGTGAACCACCAGCTGAGGAGCCCCCATGGAACTGGACTGGGCCCTCTGGATAAGTGAGACAGTTGTTTAGCTTGAACTGTTTAGGGGGCCCCTAGGCAGTGAGACCATGGCCTGTCCTTAGTGCATGAGCCAGCTTTTTGGAACCTAGTGCCTATGCTGAGAAACTTTGCTCAGCCTAGGTGAAGGGAGGAGGGGCCTGGACCTGCTTCAACTGAATGTACCAGGCTGTGCTGACTCCTCAGGGGAGATCTTGCCTTGGAGGTGGTGGGAATAGGGGGTAGATTGGGGGGCAAGGCTGGGGGGTGGGAAGAGGGAGGACAGGAGAATCCATGACTGATGTAAAACGAATAGAAAATCTCTTAATAAAAAGAAAAGAAAAAATAAGTAGTAAGAATCATGTTCGATGAGCTTCATGTCAAACCAAATCATATATAAGTGGTAAGACTTTCATTCTAAAGAACTCTGCTTTATTGTGGTGGCTACTGAAGTGCTATGTAAGCTTTTCAGCAGTCAGATTTATGTGAAAATCATTGTCTATAGAAAAATCATTTCTGTAGAAACATAGGTATCTTTCTTGTAAAACTAATTTCATAGTACTATTAATATTTGTAAGCTTGCTACGTATGTTTTTTTTACATAGAAAATTTAAATATAGAATAGAGGATATTTATAAACTCTCCATATTCTGCCATTACCTTTACACACTAATGATAAATGGCTCATTCATTGTTAGTGGTTTACCTCTTTCAAATCTGCCTTATTTGGATTTTGTGAGAGCAAATCTGGGTTCTGTCTCTCACCTTGTAGTAATCACTTTAGTTTCGGGTTCTCAGGGATTCTCCTCACCAAGCCATTCCAAAGAATGATATTTAGGGATAATTAGCTCTGAGTGTAAGCTTCCTGACTTTGAATTTCTCAGTTTTTCATAATCCCAATCTTACCTATAGGTCAGTTTGACATTATTTAGTAGTTATAAAGAAAAGGTATATTTGCATTATGTTACTTTTTTTTTTCTAGTATAATTTTATTGAAAAGTTGTAGCTGGAGTTATCTCCAGTCCCGCCCTGACTGGCAGTCAATCAGATGCAAATAAGCACACAGATGCTTATATTATTTAAACTGTTTGGCCTGATGGCTCAGGTCTCACTATCTAGATCTTACATCTTAAGTTAACCCATTTCTATAAGTTGCCATGTGGCTCGTGGCTTACCGGTATCTTAACATCGTCTCATCGTGGTGGCTGGCAGTGTCTCCTTGACTCAGCCTTCCACTTCCCAGCATTCTCCTCCTCTTTGTCCCACCTACACTATCCTTCCTGCCTGACTACTGGCCAATCAGCATTTTATTTATCAATCAATCATAGCAACATATATTTATAGCATACAGGACATCCCACAGCAAATAGTAATTCACATTTCACTCTTACAGGGTACAATTTGCTAGTTTTCATGTATTTACAGTGGTACACCTGTCACAGCATCCCATTTTGGACCATTTTCATCTTATTAAAAATAATATTAGCAGTCACCCCTTAATCCCACTCCAACTCTCCTGCTGCTGTCTGTACTGTAGTTATCCATTCTGGAAACTTCATATATGTAGAATCACAGTATTTGGTCTTTTGTGATTGGCACTGTGTTAATTACTCTTCTATTGCTGTGATAGAATGCCATGACCAAAAGCAACTTAAGGAAAAGTTCGTTTTGGCTTATGGTCCCAGAGGAAAAGAATCCTTCACCGGCTCCTGGACATGGAAAGCTTTTGGGATTTATCTTTGATACTTTACAGTTTCAGTAGGGTAGTTTTTGTGTGTGAGTACGTTGCTCCTCTAAGCTGCAACCTCTAACCTGAAGCCATAGGATTCATTGAGCTTTGTGACTGTTGATTGCTGTTTTTCTTCAGTCACAAGACACTTTCAGACATCGCTTTAAGTGTTGTCTCTGTCTCTACTTTTCATCCTCCCTCTGAAATCCTGACTGAACAAATGTCTTAAACATATGCTCAGTTGTTTCATTATGTCTTCTGCATATCCTAATTTTTTTTTTTTGCTTTTCCCCCATGCTATATACTCAGCAAAATTTATTGTTTCATATTCTAGCTTTACTGAATGATTTTTTTAACTTACGTCTAGCCAGGTATTAAACATATCCGATGATGTTTAAGTTCTGTCTATTGTGTTTTTAGAGTTTCAAGATATCTTAGCTGATTACTACTGTGTTCCTCACAACATAGTTATTTCATAGTCTGTGTTTGAGAATTCTAATCTCTGACATCAAAGTTCTTTCCTCCAGATAGGACTTGCCTTACTTCCATCAGCCACTTGAGATCATTACCAGTTCATTGTTGGGTAAGAAAACACACCAAAATGGAGCTTAAAATAAATGATGCAACATTCCCATGGATGCGTGGGTATCTGATTAGGCTGGGAGATCTGTGAGTTGGTCACGCAACTGTGCCCAGCTGTGAGTTGGCTACGGTGCTGCTTTTGACTTCCTCCCTCACAGTCAGGTTCAGTGTTGCAGGGGTACCTTGGTCTTCCTTCGTGCTCTGCAGTACTTTCTGAGTGTTCAGTGTCTGACCCAGCATCTCTATCTGGCATCATAGTGTGGGTAGGGTCTTTTAGCTGCAGTTGATTAGTTTCATCTAGTCACAGTGTCAGCCCAATTCCAGAAGGAAATAATCCCCCACTTCTTTCTCTCACTTTTTCTTCCTTTCTGGGTTTCCCCCTTTTGTGTGTGGCTGCAGATTATTTATTGTAATCCCCTCTCATTTTTATTATTCAAAACCCTGGGAAATTCAACAACTAATTGTCCTGTTGTCTTAGTGCCTGTGAATTTGGGGAGTAGAGCAGAGCAGTTGTACTTTGAATTCATAGGCATTTTCCTGGGAAATTATATCTAAGTTGTATCACGCATAGAATGTGTTGAATTTAGTCCAGTATAGGTTTGGTGCACATACGTGTTTATTATTCTCAGTGTTTTTCTGAAGTTTAAAATTTTAAAACTAAAACAGAGGAAAATGCTCTAAGGGATTTCATTAAATTATTTTGTTTAGCAAATAATTATTTTCTAAATTTATACCAAATTGATTTTTTTAATCCAGGCCCTTCAAGAAGCAGGCATTAAGCAAGATGAGATTCATTGTGCAGGAATTTCTTAGGAAAGTGGATTGACCCCCATTTGTTTGTTTATTTGGGGTGTGTGTGTGTGTGAATTCATGTGTGTGCATGTGGGGGTGGAGCTGTGTATGTGTGCATGTGGAGACCAGAGGTCAATACTGGGTGTCTTCCTTATACCTGTCCTCAGTTTTTGAAGACAAGGTCTCTCACTGAGCTGAGAGCTGGCCAGTTCCACAGGGATTTCTCTGCCTTGCCATCCCTAGCCTTACACAGACATGCTGCTGGGTATGGCTTTGTACATGTGTCCTGCAGACAATAAATCAGAGTAAAAAAACTTAGTCAAGAGTTTTTGACTTGGGGATTCTCTGAATGAATAATAATGCTTCAAATGTGTCTATTACTCATATATGGCCATTTTTCCCCTAATGCTCTTAAAAACAATTATTAGGTGGACTGCTTTACTTCTGAATTAATTATATTGCTGATAAATACTGTTTCAGAAGTGGAGTTGGGTGGAGGTAAGAAACAGCATTCTACTTTTTAAAGGGGAGGGAGAGAATGTAGGTAGGGAGAGTGTGTATTGTAGAGAGTGGGCTTTGAAGCTGACTGCTGAGTCAGAACTTCGTTACTCACTGGGATCTGCATTGGCTTGCTCTTTGCTAGACTGCAGTTTCACCATCTGTAAACTGAAGGTAGAATTAGCAAGTATTAACCAAAGTGCATGGTAGGAGTTCATGAAGAGTAGATGTAAGTGGCATTTTCTCCTACTTTTCAGAATTCTTTTGTTTTTATATTTATCACCATACGTTATTCTCCTACATATGTAATAGTAGCCCATGGTGATGTAGGCTAGAATTTTTGACAGGCAAGAGCCTTGGACTATGAAGACAATTTTAAATAAGTGTCTATTGTAGCTGTTTTTTCTTGTTTTGTTTTGTTTTTTTTGAGACAGGGTTTCTCTGCGTAGCTTTGCACCTTTCCTGGAGCTCACTTGGTAGCCCAGGCTGGCCTTAAACTCACAGAGATCCGCCTGGCTCTGCCTCCCGAGTGCTGGGATTAAAGGCCGGAGCCACCACTGCCCGGCTATTGTAGCTGTTTTTAAAATGTGGTCTAAAAAATGAATTTCTGCTGGACGGTGGTGGCACACACCTTTAATCCCAGCACTTAGGAGGCAGAGCCAGGCGGATCTCTGTGAGTTCGAGGCCAGCCTGGTCTACAGAGCCATATCCAAGACAGGCACCAAAACCACACAGAGAAACCCTTTAGGGGAAAAAAAAAAAAAGAACTTCTTTGGAACATTTTAAATTACAACAAAACATAATAGTGATCTACTGTTATTTGTAAGGGAAGGGTGTGTGATCAGTTGGCACTGTCCTTGTCCTGAGATTGATCAGAACGAGGCTACTTAGCCTCCCCCATTGAGCCCTTCAGAATGACAGCATTGTTCAGTCTTTATTGTGCCTTGGTTATTTAATAAACTCAAGGTGACTAGAAACTAAAGGTGCCCATGTCAAGACCATACCTCAGCTTTTATTGGTCTTTGCTCCTGCCTTCCATTTCTTAGTTTTCCTAATTTTAAGATGCTTTCTGTTTCTAGTGATCTCTTTACATGCATTTTTCTATTTGGGCCTTCAAATGATTTAAAGATATTTGTCTTTTGGGTGACTTTAAAATAAGGTTTTTAAAATAACAATAGTTTTATTTATAAATAATGACTATATGTTTAGAAGTAACTTAAAAGAGAATCCACTAACCTGTAGATGAGTGGGGTGATTCCTTTAATGCATTAAGTCTTAAACACATTCCAACCATTGTTTTTTAGACACCCCCTTCCCCCCACCCTCTGCCTCCTTCCCCTCACTTTTTCCCCCTCCCTCCCCTACTCCCTCTCTCTCCTTTGCCTGCATTTTGAAAAACACTGCCTGGTTGCAGTCAAATTCAGCTTCCATCCTTTTATGGTGGGAGCTGACCCAGATGGCTGTCACAGCAAGTTCTGCTGCTCATGGGCCCTGTGTTTTCTGCACTGGGACCTAGGGATAAGGTTGGCTGCAGACAAAACAAAGCACTACCTGGAGCCAGCAAGATGGCTGCCAAGCCTGAAGATCTGAGTTCAATCCCTAGGACCTACGTGATAGAAGGACTGACTCACATACACATGAGCTCATATGCAAATAAAAATGAATTAATTAAAAAGCCTATGTAGATTTTAGCATCAGTGCCCTTGTATTTTATATGTGCAAAATCTAGATGTCTCTGTTCTTGATGTTTCTGTTGACATGTTATTGGATGCCTAATTGTTTGAATCACTTACTACAATTGATTGATTTGGAAAACTGGAGCAAACCGTGCAGGCCACTAGGGAACGCATGGCTGCCCCACTGAGCTGCCTCTTGGCACCTTGTCTGTAGAGGCAGCCCTCAATGCAGCTTCCTCTGTGCCTTCTGTGCTGTTTCTAGCCCTTACTAGTTCAGTGTGTGCATTCAGTATTCTTTATTCTTTACTGAGTGGTGTGAAACTGCATTCAAAGTGCTTTATGAAGTGTTTTAAAAATTTTGATACTGTAAGGATACAGAATTGTATCCCCTTTCTCTACCTCAGTAATTCTCCTCTACCACAGATATGGAGGCATTGCATGAAATTTACTGTATCTCAGATATGTAGCGTTGTTCTTGGGTTTACTTTGCACATACTTTTTCCTCCCTTCCTTTGATTAAAGGTATTCTACTCAAATTCCCTGAAGGAATTTTTAATTGAGTTTTAGAAATTAGTTTCATAGTTATTCCCAGTTGTAGTTGTTTCTTCTCAACTTAATCCAGGGATGATTCTGTGTATAAATGGAAAAATTTCCTGCCTTGCAATGGTTTCTTTCCTTTTGTGGCTAGACTTACTATTTTAGAGATTTGGGGGGGGGGGGGTTGTGTTTTTTTTTTTTTTTTTGGTTTTTTTTTTTTGTTTGTTTTTTTGTTTTTGGTTTTTTTCAAGATAGGGTTTCTCTGCGTAGCTTTGCGCCTTTCCTGGGACTCAGTTGGTAGCCCAGGCTGGCCTCGAACTCACAGAGATCCGCCTGGCTCTGCCTCCCGAGTCCTGGGATTAAAGGTGTACGCCACCACCGCCCGGCTTGTAGGTTTTTTTTTTTTTTAAAGATTTATTTATGAATTTCTTGCCTGCATATATGTCTGTGTGCCACATGCATGCTTGGTGCCTGCCAAGGTCAGAAGAGGGCATTAGATCCCTTGGAACTAGAGTTATAGATAGTTGTGAGCCGCCATGTGGGTGGTGGGAATTGAACCCATAATCTTCTGCAAGAGCACCATGTACTCTTAACCACTTAGCCATCTCTCCAGCCTCTTAAGGCTCTTTGTTGTTGTGCGTGCGTGTGTACAAGCGCCCGTGGAGGTCAGAAGAGAAGAGAAGGCTAAATTCCCTGGAGCTGCAGTTATAGGTGGTTGGAAGATACCTGCTGTGAGTACTGGGAGTTGAACTCTGATCCTATGCACAAGTAGCAAAGCACTGTGACTGCTGAGCCATCTCTCCAACCCCTGGCTAGACTTCTCATCCTGCCTGGTCTCTTTTCCTTCTGCAGTCGTGGCCCCAGTCGGACGTGGATTCTTTGTCCTCATTTGTCTTTCAGCATACTTATCAAGGCAAACTGAATTCCTATTATAAAAGCTAAGGCCTGACCTGATCTAATGAACAGAGGTCCTGACCTTCCTCCAGTGTTGCCTTGACATTTGCAAGCCTCGTGTTCTTGGTCAGGTTTCTAACTCAGGTCTTCGTGTCTAGTCCGAAGGCAGTATTGTGGAGTGACTAAGAACTTGGTGCGTAAAGGTTGCTCGCCAGCTGTAGGACTGGACAAGTTGTCCTCGTCTGTGGGTCTCTGTTTCTTCTGTAAAATAAGAGTGCTGAAGCCTTCGGCTACTTCAGATTGAATGGACTGGCCAGCATCTCGAGGCATCAGTGACTTAGATACATTTCCCCACTCTGATGGATGGAATTCTAAGCTGGAAAGTCCTCTCTCCCCTGCTTCGGTCACCAGCTGCCTCTTGCCATTGTTTGTAGCTTCTGCTCTCATGGTTTCTAGCCTGAGTGCTGTACTTAACCATCATGTCTGAATCTTGTTAGTACAATAGAGGCAAGAGGAAGAAGGCAGAGGACTCAGCTGCCTTTCTCCTCTTTAAGGAGTGTCATCTGTGCCTATATGCCATCGGTAAGAACATGGCCAACCCATAGAACCTCCCAGCCCTAGAACAGCAGGAAATACAGGGTTAACCTAGCTCAGTTAGATTCCTAGCAGAGGAAGAGAAGGTGGTTCTGGGAAGTAATGAGCAGTCTCTTCTTTGGAGACTGTCATGTTCAGTACTTTGAAAAAGACAATGCTTATGTGAAAAAAATAGAAAAGGAAGTTTGGTTGTTTAGGACAAAGTTGCAGCATGTTTAATACACTTTAAAACCCTTTGTACATGGTGATTCTTATGGGAGTTGTTTTAATTTTTGACATTAGTATGCACATTTTAGGAAGACTATTAACACATACTTGTCAGTTTTTGTAAGGCTTATTATTTATTTGTTTGTTTATGTAGATGAGTACTTTATTTGCAATACAGAATAAGGCATCAGATCCCATAATAGGTTGTTGTGAGCCCCATGTGGGTGCTGGGAATTGAACTCAGTCCCTCTGGGAGAGCAGCCAATGTTCTTAACCCCTCTCCAGCCCCATATTTGTCAGTTTTAAGTAATAAAAACTTCTGCTATTGATTATACATATTTGTCTTTTAAGGAAAAGTTGGTATTTACTATCTTTTATAAAGAATCAAATTATAATGACATATATTGCAAAAGGGGTATGTGAAAAATTATTCAATTCCAGTGGAATTGCAAGGTTGCATCACTTTTGAATTAAAATTACTTTTATTATATTTTTTAAAATAAAAAACATGAACATAAATATTAACAATTTTTGTGACATTAATAAGCTAAATAATTTTTCTGAAATTGTTTTGTCTGCAAAACAGCTCTTTAACCTCTTTGCTTTTTTTTTTTTTTTTTTCTAAAAAGCTACTAAGTGCTGGAAAAGTATAGTTTAATATGTTACCCACTTGCTAAAGAAAAGATGCTTGCCTTGGGAGCAAAAAAGACAGTGCTTATAAATATTTACTGCTGTGCCTAATACTGCACCTTAGCAGTGTCGTGCATTTTAATGTCCCCTCTCTTAGGGAGTCACATTCCCAGCACCTCCTACTTTTCCTGACTTGTTTGGATTAATTCACATGCTTTCCCCAGAAGAGCAATCTTTTATAATGTAATGTGCTCTGTACCCCATACTGCCATGATACTTGAAACAACCAGACATGACCTCTGCAGGACAGAGTGAGGTGGTCATGGTTCTCTTGTTGGAAAACCATTAGCTTCTGAGGGGTTTTAGCTTTTTGCAGGATTGGTAATTCCTACTTGGGTTTTAAAATCCTCAACTCCCTTTTCTAACTTGAACTTGTCATGAAAAAGCTGCACTTTAATATACTTAGTTTAACAAAATAAGAGTCTAGAGAGGTGATGCAGGAGTTAAGAACACTTGTTGGTTGTTTTTTATTCTTTTACCCTTTGTTCTTTTGGAGGGCCTGCCACCCAACTCCCAGATAAATCACACAGAGGCTTGGCTTATTTCTAGCCAACTTTTCCTAACTTAAATTATCCCGTCTACCTTTTGCCTCTGGGCTTTTACCTTTCTCGATTTCTGTAAATCCTTCTTATCGGGTGTCTGGCTGTGGCTGGGTGACTGGGTGGGTGGCTGTCCCCTTCTTTTCTCGCTTTCGCGATATACACACATATACACACACATACACACACATACATACACACACACTCAGCATTCACTCTCACTGACACACGTACATATAAGTAAATCTATAATACAACTTTTAAAAATAAAATGAATTAAAAGTAATTGTGCTTGAGTTTTTAAAATTCTGTCCTGCAGTTAAAGAGACAGTGTGGTACCAAACAGTTAGTTGGTGTTGGTGGCGTAGGGATGAGTGTACATTTCTAGGGATGAGTGTACATTTCTTCCAGAATGAACATAAGGAATGACTTTATTTCACACATAGATAGCCTTTGAGTTTGACAATACATAGTAGCCATTGTCTACTGCCAAAGCTGTACAGAGCAGTTTGCTGTTTCAACATCAACTGTTAGTGACTTTTATTTCTTTTATAAACACTGATGCTTTTGTTCTGCAAGCGGTATAGTAGAATCTCCCTTTTCTTACTCATAAAGTACATTTTGCCAACACTCAGGTCATCTTCTACTCAGATTCCAGAGTTTTCACTGAGACTCAAAGGGGGAAGGAAATACAACCAGAGACCAAAATGACGTTTTAATGTGTCCTTCTGGTTTTCAAGGTCACTGAATTTTATATACTGCTCTCAATGTGGTATTTTTAGGTTGTATTGTAACAGACACATTTCATAAATTCCTGTGGTTGTGTTTTCTGTTTTGCAAACTATCCCTACTAACTTTTTAAACTATTTTACAGCATGTTAACTATAATTAATAATGTACACTTTGAAGTGTTTTCACAACAGAAAGATATGTGAGGCAGTATATATATATTAATCAGTTCTATTAGTCATTCCACAGTGCTCACATACTTCAAAACACCGTGTTATATACCATATATATTTTTTGTCCACTAAAAAATATAAGAATTCATTTCAAAATATTCACATATATATGGAAAAATACAGAGAAAAATCAAAATGGGTTTATCAAAATGTAAGATCACAGTATCTTCAGTAATAACTTAATTTTTAAAAGATTCATTAAATGACATACCTAAAGTGAATGCAAAATCATTTAGTTATTTGTAAAACTAAATTAAATGATGAAAGATTCAAATTCAAGGAAGTATTGAAATTAAAATTAGTTATTCAGCATTTCTTAAGAATTCTAAAAAAAAGAGTTAATGAACATTTGTTATAAGGAAGCAAAATCAATGGAGTATAATTAAGATTAAATTAGTAGGCTAGCTCAATTTCATACTTTAATGTAGAAGAATTTGTGCCTAGTGTCCTAGAGGAAATTAATCAAAATTACTTGTATAAAGTTGAACCTACCATCAAAAAGAAATTAAGTAGATCTTTGTATCTAACTATTAAAATTGTTTTGATATGTGACCAGATGTACTAGGGTCCTGCACTTGGAAAAATCTGTCATGATGTTGTAAAAGAATACAGTCGAGTTGCCTCATTCTTTGATATCTAATAAATTTCCCTTTTTGTTTTTGCCATTCTTTAATATCTAACTCGGTACTTCACATACATAATGCCTCAGTTACACACACACACACACACACACACACACACACACACACACACACACACACACACACACACACACACACACACACACCCTGCAGTCAGTGCTGGAGATCAAACCCTGGGCCTTGCCTGTGCTAGGCAGGCCCTCTGCCAGAGTCATCCTCAGCCCCAGATAAACACATTTATGGTAGAGGAGTTTAGTTAGATATAGATAACATAATAGTATGCAAGATACATTTAAGTGACTTGTTTGACAGTAACATTTTAACCAATTATGTGTTTTTGTCAAGAAAAGATGAATATTGTTACCTCTCACAGATTATTTCAGGTAAATTTAGATTTTTATCTTAGATGTATCTGTGCCCAGCAAGTGCTTATTTATTACTTCCCCCTTGTGTTTGTTGACAGAGCAAATGGATTTTAATAAATAGCTTAAACAAAATATGATTAGGAAGCCAGCTACAGAAGAAGTCGTGTGTTTTGGAGCTGTGCACATACATTCTCTGAGTTACAAGCTGTGTTGGATGGTCCGTGTTACATCTCTGCTTACGAGCATGATTGTTATGACTCAGGCACTAATTTTAACCTCAGCCAATACCTTTGCATTGTGAGGTATTTGCTCATAACTCATTAAATAGGCATAGCTTTTAGATTGCTTTATCATCTGCATTGTTTCCACTGAATTTAAAAATGATAATAAGATAATGCTAACTTCTTTTGTTGTAAATTTTTATATAGGGCTAGAAAGTCAGTCTGAAGAAAAAAAATTTTTTTTAATTCTTCTGTTTATTTTACATCCCAGCCACAGCCTCTCTCTCATCCTCTTCTCCCAGTTCCTCTTCCCCCATCTCCCCCCACCCCCAATCCTCCTCCTCTTCCGTCTTCATCCAGGAATCATGTGTGCTTTTAATAATAAAATGAAGTCTCTTTTTCCTATATTTTTGTCTTAAAATATTTCACTTCTTTGCATAAGCAAACATATGTTTATTAAAAGTTCTGTTTTCCATTTATGTCTGAATAGAAAGCCTAACTTAGCAACCCTGCCTTCTCCATGGCTGATATTTGTGATTAGGAAGATGCCCTTGCACTGGCTAAAATTATAAATGCTTTGCCTGGAAGTCCGTGAAGTAGAGGCATTTACACAGCTTACCATTCAAACTTTATCGTGAGGACAGTAAAAGTTTGAAAGGAGTAAGGATGGACTTACTATCCTCTAAGATAGTTTGTAGAAGTTAATAGAATATGATTCCAGAACTCTGGAGAATTTCATTTGAGCATATTTTGCTCACAACATAAGAAAAATATTTTTTATAATACAGTTAATGTGGGTTCTAAAAGACTAACCTTTTTAGCAAACCTGATATGTAAAAAATTTAGATTCATAAATAGACAAATTTTGGGTATTCTTTAGTCTTATGAGATGAATGATTCACCTCATGTTCTTTAAATGACATGACATGACATTAAAAATGTTATTTGCTGTTCCAAAATTCAATTTTTCACTTAACATTTTACAAGAATACTTGTATTGTGAACGTGTACAAGTAAGACAGACTGTATCTGATATCCTATATTCACATGGAGTTTGTAAATGTCTGTTTTGTGCTAGGTTCCTGGTTAGGTACTGGGGACCTGAGTGGCCTTGTTCACATGTGCATTTCTTGCTACATCTGGAGCCACTAGATTTGGGCTGTGGACTTCAGCTCTTGATAACTGTGTTTGAAGTAGGATGGGATTCTTAACCCATCTTTCTCTGTCATCTGTGAGAAGAGTGACTGTCCATTTGTGTGAGGATTAATTGAGATACATAGCGTAATATTTGCATATAGTAAAACACATCAAGGCAGTCCTGGTCACTCATACCTGGAACTCAGCTCTAGGAAGCTCGAGGCAGGAGGGTCATCAGGAGTCTGAGGCCAGCCTAGGCTACAGGGTAAGTCCCTGTCTCAAAACAAAAACCAGACAACAAGAACTTAATTGAATGTTACCTTTTTGTTAGTAGTGTCTCAAAAGTAGCACTTAAAACTATACCAGAAACACCCGGAACTGGTTTATTCAGTATTTTCGTCATTAGGCTGGGCCAGTAAGTCATCAACTTTGTGTCATTTGAAGTCTTGTGTTTCATTTATTCTTCATGCTGCACAGATACTTTAAAACACAGCAGAAAGCCATAAGCACATTGTTTGTCATAATTTAAAGTTGGGTGCTAGAATCACTGTGTGGGCTCATTCCAAATAACAGGAGAACGTATGCGTAGGTCCTGGTAACTGCAGTAAATGCTGCCCCTTACCACCTTCCTTTACAAAGACAAAGGTGCTTGTCAGTTCTTTGTAAGGTTTGCTTTTAAGAGAGAATTTCCACACTTGTTGAAACAAAACTGTCGGGAAAGCTTTGCTCTCAGGAAGATACCTTGAGTGAAGATCCTTGTAAATGTTGCTAGAAAACTAAAATTTAAAACTAGATACTTTTACCCACAGCACAACATTTAAGTACTTGCATCAATATACAGTTCATTTTGAATTTGCAAAGGTACATTTCTAAAGAAGGGTAAGGGTAACCGATGTAGTCTTGTTTTCTTGTGCACTATTGATTGATGTAATTACTGTTATGCCTTAAAGTTTGAGGACTTAAATCCAGATATGAATATTCATCTAAAGAGCTACATAAACATGTGCCTGATTCCTTTGGTGGTTCATAACAGCAGCAGTAACTTCGTTATGAAAGGTCAATTCTCTCATGAAGTCATGGGAAGAAGCCTTTGCAGTTCTGAGACCTGTTCAGCTGCATCTCCTCTAACAGATTGTCAGTGTGTCTTTATTATCTGGAGTGAGATCTTGATAGAGAAAACCTGACTCAGACATGAAATCACTACCGGTTTTAAGTCCTAATTAAGCCACTTATATTTTATTATGAAAATTGGATACTTTAGGAAAAGCATTTTTTTCTTAGTGTAACATCAGAGAAAATGATGTAGTTTACATCGAGTGTTTTAGTGTGAGTTTTTGAAGGACTTTGCACAGTAGCCTTTAACGGGTTCTTTTATAGTCTGTACGGGCAACTTTTATATTACCTTAGATCATGTAAGTCAGAGTCAGTTATAGTTAATAATCATTAATTAATATTGAACTTTATTCTAAATTTATGTGTAATCAAGATGTGGGAGTATATGCTAAACTATGTAAGCTCAGCCAAGATAACCAGCAGTTTTTGTTGGTTTATTATAATTAAGGTTGAATTATAGTTATTTTAAAGGTTGCTTCCCCGCCCCTTTTTCTTTTCTTTTCTTTTTTTTTTTTTCCTTTGTCTTTTTTTGAGAGAGTCTCACTTAGTATCCCTGGCTGGCCTCAAACTTGTGTTAATCCTCCTGCCTCAGCCGTCCCAACTGCTGGGATTCAAGGATGAGTCACCACTCCCAGCTTGTTTATTTTAAATGTAAGACAGTTTGTTCTTAGAAACCATAGGAATGATGTAGGTGAAACCACAGGAGTGGTGAAGGTGCCTTTTGCAGAGTAAGTAGGCAAGGTGTGCACTCACATTTAGAGGAGAGCTGGAAGATTAGTCCTCAGATAGTCATTCATAAAGTAAGGTTTAAAATTTCTTTAAATATTAGCCCGAAATAGAAAAACAAAATCAGCACAACTCTGTGACTTTGATTTTAGCATCAGAACAGGTATTTTTTAGTATGACATAACAGAAATTGAGTAGTAGTTGGTGTTGACTTTGTTGGGTTTTGAGATTCTGAAGTTATTTTTACATAATAGATTTTTAAAGGACCAGTACAGCTGTTTTGTAAGAGTTTTGTTGATTTAACGGTCATTTAATATTTTGAGCTTGAAAACTGAGCAGATAGAGTGATTGTGAAAATGGATTCTTCATTCTGACACCATGTACTCAGCTGGGACCATGCTACCCAGGCCGTGCTGGAGCGCAGTGTGCTGGGAAATACAGTCGTTAATTTCTGTCCCTTGCCGGACCAGTAAAGTGCTATAGACATGCACAATCGTCAAGTGGCACTAGTTGTTTTTAAAGTGACACATGTAACTTTTATTACAATCATTAATACAAGCAAAGAAGCTAGCAGTGATTTTTATTATTTTTTATTGTTATCAAGCTGTTTCCTAGGAATTTTCAGCAAAATATCAATTTAGCCGTAATTCTAGTATGAAATACAGGAGCTGTAATAAAGCTTTTGGTGCCTGCTATTTAAAAAGTCAAATCAGCAGCTCGAATATATTTTACAGTCCCATTTTGGTTCACTCTCACTCTGCTTTAAGTAGCTCTGTACATTTATTTTGCTCTCCATGTTTATTTTACCAGTTCAGCTTCTTTGTAGATTTTTGCTGTAAGTAGAAAGGATTTTTGAATTGTATGTTGTTAACATTTGCTATAGTGAATGATAGATGCAAGTACCCAAGACATTCTCATTGAAAGACAGACAGCTTAAGGAAAAAATAAATAAATAGCAAAAGCATTGTCTTTATTTACAGTGTAGAAGAGCACAGCTTCACCGTAGGTGGAAGTGTGACGGCAGAACACCCCAGAGAAGGACATCTTTAGTGATAGATTTACATACCGTTAGTTAGCTCACAGTACTTGATTAGCAGCCGGGCTCTGGGACAAGCTAGCTGGGCACATTGTCTGATTCTGTGGCTTCTGAAGCTTGCTGGCTGCATGCTTGTTGCCTTTGTTCGTGAGACAGGTAATTACTTGATAAAATGAAGTGCATCACTGTGAACAATTGACCCTTTGGAGCAGTCCAGGCTGGTCAGCAGTCTAAAACCACACTTTAAAGCCATCATTATGGCTTCAAACTTAAGAGTTTCCAAGGTGCAGACAAAGGTGTTGTCTTCCTTTAGTACAAGTCGGGTGCCGTTCTCAGACTTGATGAAGTATTTAAATTGGATGATATTTGACGACACAGAAAACTCTTCTGGAAACCCATCCAGCCTGCTTTTGGACACCAGGACAATGCGAGATTTTATTTTTGATATGAAATCAGGAGCATTACAGAAGATTCTCAATCCTTGTGAACGATCGTGGTTATCTGTTATTTCCAAGAAAGTAGTCTCTCGAGGTGTCAGCTGTTCTTTTTCCCACCTGGATTTCACTTCCTCTGCCAGCCCCTTGAGCTGGAAGAATTCTGCTTCCTGAGCAAGAAGTTGATTTTCTCGAAACCCTTCGGGCAATAGAAGTTCTCCATTTCGTAGGAAGTTTAGGACATGCCTGAAGAGGAGACCGTCCCTGTCTATGAAGTAATGGCCATCAGCATCAAAAGGACAGAGAATTTTCCCATTTACGATACCTTCAAGGAAAGTGTCTGGGTACTTGGTCAGGGTTTGCTTTTGAGTAATGTATAAATATCCACCAACGTTGAGGGTCATCAGTGTGGATTTGCAGTTCTTGCCTTGCTCAGCATCTTCCAGGCTGTTGTGCCTGCCTTCATACTCCCTTTCTTTTTCTCTTCTGATGAGTTTACGCTCCATTTTCAAGATACTATTTCAGCCTGTTCTTCTTGGCTTGGAGATTTTGTCTTTGCTTTTAAAAAGGAAACACTAGCACAGAAGCACGCCTTTCTCCCTCCGTCCCAGGCTGGCGATGCGATGAAATGCTGGCAGCAGTGGCGCTGTGCTGGCAGCTGGGTTTGCAGTAGGTGGCGCCCGCCGTGTCAGCTCTGCGTGCAGGGGCTTCTGGAGTAAGAGGGGGAGAGATTTGCATTTAACTGTGTCGGGGAGGGATTTCTGTGTCTGTTCTCCGAGGAAGGAAGCCTTGATACTCAGGGTAAATTCTCTTTCCTCGGCCAGGTACATCACCGTTCTGCTTTGTTTCCGAGTAAATGGTAATTGCTCTCCGTTTCTAGAGGTCTAAGTCATAGCTTAGTCAGGCAAGGCTAATGCTGAGTTATATTGCCACCTTTTGGAAAGGGCCATGTGTTGGAACCCGAGGTGAAAGAAACTGCCCATATAGAATTTTCTCCTATGAAAGTCCACTGTTTTCAGTGATGGAGACCCAGACAAAAATATTTAGGCTCACTGTTGTGACACTGCATTTGAATTTTAGTTGAATTTGTGTGTTTTGGATTTGGGTCTCTTTGTTAAATGAGAAAAAAATTAGCATAACTTCTTTTCACAAAAGGTGTTTTTTTAATTAGCATAACTTCTTTTCACAGAAGGTTATTTTTTTATTATTTTTTACTTCAGAATTTAAAAACAATCATGTAGTCTCTGGTATTCATTCCCATTTGTTGGTTCAGATCTCCTATGGGAAATCCATGAGCTTGTTCCCCCCCCCCCCCCCCCCCCCGTCAGTGCTCAGCAGGCTGGGTACTACAGAGGGTACCGCAGCCATAGCACGCGCTTGGGGTGGGAAAACGGAGACGTGGAGATTCTAAATACCTCCTCGGTGGGAGGGAGTGCCATGGGGCATTTAGGTTTTGTTTGTTCTTTCACAGAATGATAAAATAGTGAGTGGAATGCCTCCCTGTCCCTCTATCCCTAAAATTGCCTTCCAGAGCATTTCACGATTCTGAGTTTATACTCCTAAAATCAAGGGCCCGGTAATAGGAAGTCTGGGTGTTTCCCAGCGTTATTAGTTGAGCAGCCTGTCTACTAAATTACCCCTAGGAACACTGTTGTTCTTAGAGTAAGACTTTGGCTTTAATATGAAAGTCACTTATATTTCTATACATTAATGGTTATTTTTAAGTTATGTGTGTCTTGTTAAAGGTATTAGAATAGGTTCTCCTTTAAAAATGTCCAACTTTTACTTTCTGTAATCAGGGTTAATTTTTTATTAGATATTTTTTAAAAATTGTATCTCCTAGCAGATAATGAATTTAACATTTAATACCGAGGTTATCAAAAGCTAATTGAAATTGGGCTAGAAATTCAAGGCATAATCATTTTTTTTAAGCTGATGATGACATTCAACTTCTGTTCTACCAAAGATAAAATTGCATTCCAGAGAGCTTTTAGTTTTTTCCTGGGATTTTGCACCTTGCTTTGATGAAAGCCATAAACTAACGTGTCCTTCTCAGCCCTGCAGCGTTTAAGAAGAGTGTGTGTGCTCTTACAATCTTACAGCGGGTGCATGCATAATGTGTGTGTGCGTGTGTGCGTGTGCGTGTATGTGAAGAGGGGAAAGGAGAGAGAGTGTATTTTAGAATCAAATCTTTTCTATGGTTTGACTTATTTTAACAACTGAATAGTTGGGTGTAGGGTACAAATTTGGAAATCATGGAGTTTTTGTTATTACAAGTGAATAACATCAACAAGAGACGTGCAATCCTTTTTTGTGAACTAACAGGACACCAGAATCAATACAGTATGGTCATACTTTAGGGATAGGTTTCCTGGTGTGGCTGTGCTTCCTTAGCCTGTCTGTAGATGCCTTTATTGGACAGCCTTGCTACTGTTTCTGCTAGAAAACGGGCTTCCATGGGGTGGTGAGCAGGTAGGAGCACAGGCAGGTCTGCTGTCTTCTACCTGAAGTTCACGTGTGGTTTCTGCTGCGAGAGTTTCACCGCCACTCATGAGCACTGTTTCTTCCATCTTGCCTTCTGTGTTGTGTTATTCTATTTCTTGTTTTTGAGACAGTCTCACTCTAACCTACCCAGTCCTCAGAGTCTTGGTACTCCCCCTTCTTCTTTCTGCCTCTTCAGTGCTGGGGTTGCAGCTATGATACCTGGCTTTCAGGTTTGCTGGGATACAGTCCGAGGACTCATCTACCATGTGCCTCTTACCCAGAATACTTCCTCACTTCACTGTGGTGGCGTGGTGTGTTTGCCAACGGGCCTGCCACTAGTATTGTGACTGAAACCCTCTAATGGGATATGAATCAACGGAACTTTCCTTTTGTGTCTTGTCTGCCATCTTGCATCTTTAAAAAAGAAACTGGTATCCCCAGTAGATGCCACCTTATCCATCTGACTGCCATTTCAGCCAGATGATTCCAGTCATGGAATTACAGGCTTCCTTTGATCCTTGCTGCCTGTGGTACACTTGCCAGCTTGGCTTCTTGTGGACTCTTATAATTGTATTATCTGCAATAGATACCTGTTGTAGGTAGTCAGTCCGCTCTAAAACTATAAAATAGTGCCTGTGTAACAATACCAGAGATAGTCCCTATTTATGTGACTTATTTCTCTGCCTCACTACAGCTACAAAGTGGAATTAGTCTAGTGATTCTGTTATGAGAGACTAAACCATACATGAAGATTGGCTCCTAGGTGCCTCTGACCACCAGCTAACTCCATAGGCGGGAAGCATCATTGTGAAGAGTAGAGCCCCCTCTTTTGTTACAACATGAGTTGGATTGGATCACACATGGTAGAACATGCCCTTATTTATCCCTAGCACTCAGAAGCTGAGGCCAGAAGATCCTGAGTTCAAGGCCAGCCTGGGCTACATAGTAAGGTCCTATCTCACAATTTAAAAAAGGAAAGAAAGAAAAATACTAATATAGAGAGATAACCTCTTCAACACTGTAATCATGAATCTTACAAAAAGAATGGTTGAGCAACTTCAAGAATTTAAATGGATTGTTGGTTTAAGCATTTCCTATAGTGAAATAGGCCCAATGCCTAACCAAATTCTAGCAAGACTTCCCATTTGAGCTAATACTCATCTACTGTCTATAGAAGACAGAATTTATTTTAGGCTGATAATGGGAGGGATTCTCATCTTTTCTACCAACTTTTAATGGGAGTGATTAACACTGGACATGGTTATAATACTTGCATGCTCTATTTGTATGTTGATTGACAGATACAAGGAGAGGCCAGTGCCCCCAGACTCAACAATTCCCTCTTCCATGAGATCCAGACACTGCATTTCAGGAAGTAGCAGTGGTCTTAGGAGCTTCCATTAATAGAAAGATACCCCGCCCCCACATTCTGTACCCCTGCCAGATCTTTTGGTTATTTTTGCACACTTGCTTGTATTCCTTGTTCTTTGAGATGGTGAGTTCCCGTGAGCTTAGAATGAGAAGGGAAAATAACTGTGGCTGTCAGTTTGTACTTGATCTCCTTGGTACCTCGCTGACTGTGACTACTCTGTTTCCAGTCTGTTGATATGTGCTTTGACTTCACTGTGCCCTCACAAGCCAAGTTTCTTGTTTTGACATGTGGCTTGTTTCTGCATAGCCTCCTGTTAAAGCATTGGCTGTGAGAGGCATTCATACTGCTATTCCCTATGAATATTTTATGTTAGCCCTTTCGTGTATTAAAAAATAAAGCACCACTGAATCAAGGTTTTTTTCCATGTGAGTCTAGTTCTGTTTGCATGTCAAAGTTTAGTTGCATTTTGAAATATAAAATTCATCTGCATTGTGTGTATCTGGAACTCATCTTACTGACACATGGACAGTATCAGCTAACTGGCCATAGTATCACACAAGCTATGCTGAAGACCAGAACCTTCTAGAACTCACTGGGCATAATCTCTGGCCAGAAGAGCATGTGGATGTGTCATGCATGCCTCATGAACACTCACACATGACTTTTGCAGTACTCTTCTCCGTGGAAGCCAAAGGGATGTGTGACTACTTGGGCAAGTTTTTTAGCCTTCTTTTAAGAGTACAGAAAACAGGAGTGTTTTATCAAAAGAACAAATAAAAATGACAGACTAGCTGAGAAGATCGGGTAAAATTCCATTCTACATTTTTGCTTTTTGCTTACAGAAACAATCTTGACAGCTTTTAAACCTTATATATTCCTACTGTGTATACTTTGTAGATGAATTGTTCAATAAAACTTAGGTTTTATAAGTAGAATTTAAACTTTAAAATTATTTTTAATGAAAAGTGGGTTTTGTTTTAATATTTATTTGGTATGTGATGTGTGTGGGCATACAGGCCACAGCACTCATATGGAGATCAGAGGACAATTATGAGAGTTGGCTGTCTCCTTCCTCAGGATCCTATACCTCCTGGGACTTGAACTCAGCTTACCAAGCTTAGTAGCAAACACTAGCAAACGTGATGAGCCAGCTCACCAGCTCCTTGTTTCTATGTGTGGCCACTTGAAGTTTTTATTTTACCCCGACTGGCAAAACATCTCTGTCAGTCATCAGCTTGACTCTAAAGTTAGAACGTTGTACAGACCTCATCTTTGTGGTTCTCTGTGGCAAAGTCAAGTTTCACTACTTCTTTGAGAAGTAGTTATTGTGTTAATAGCCACATATACTATCTCTAAATGAACTGTGATTTTGAACACTTTCATAAAGTTTGTGTGTAGTGGATTAGAGATGGAGAAGTCTCACTAACATTTTTTTTTCACATTTAACATTTCTAAAATTGTCTTAAAGTCATTGGCTTGCCAAACATTAATGCCAGCATTTTGTTTCCTTAGTGGCACATTACATAATGATGACTACTGAAATTGATGTCATTTTTAAGCAACTCTGAGACACTCCTTTCATATCTCAGGAAAATCAAGACAGGAGACTGTTGAGGGGTGAAATGAAAGACAACGAGCAGAGAGACACTGAAAGAAGGAAAGCTGGCTGCTGTACTCAACTATAAACTAGCAAGTGCCCTGAGAGCACCCCCTCCCCCCCTCCCTCCCTCCCTCCCTCCCTTCCTCCCTCCCTCCCTCCCTTCCACACAGCACAGCTGAAGCAGGGCTTGGAAGGGAGTCCAGCACACCCGAAAAACTCCCCAGGGGCAAGCTGATATCAACCAGAAGAACCAACAGTTAAGGAAATGGTGCTCTGAGGAGGAGGGTCTTATCTATTGTTTTGTTTCCAGGTAGGGTTTCTCTGTGTAGTCAGTCCCAGCTGTCCTGGAACCAGGCTGGTCTTGAACAGAGGGATCTGCTGGGATTAAAGGCATATGCCACCACTCCCTGCCTAAGAAGGGGTTATAACTTAAAGTAGGTTGGGTTTTTGTTATTTGTTTTGGGTTTTATTTACTTGGTTTTTTAAGAAAGGAGAGAATTCTTTTTGCTCACAGTTGCAGGGATTTCAGCCTGTGCTTGGCTAGCTCTGCTGCTTTGGGCCAAGGTAAGCTGGAAAGCATGGTACTTACCTCATGGTAGACAAGAATCAGGGCTCTCAAAGGAGGTCTAACCCCAGTAGTTGGAAGAACTAAATCTTAATACTATCTTGAAAATCATAGAGAGCTCACCTACTGTCGCTAATTACACATGGTAAAGAGAACAAGAGTTATTTGGGGCTAGTGAGATGGCTCAGCAGTTTCGAGTGCTGGCTGTACTTCCAGAGGAGCCAAGTTCGATTTCCAGTGCCCACATGAT
Source organism: Peromyscus leucopus (assembly GCF_004664715.2). Taxonomy (NCBI): domain Eukaryota; kingdom Metazoa; phylum Chordata; class Mammalia; order Rodentia; family Cricetidae; genus Peromyscus; species Peromyscus leucopus. Next base: position 47,371,331 of record NC_051070.1, read on the forward strand.
GGGTAACAACTGACTATAACTCCAGTCCCAGGGAATTCAGTGCCTTCTAATTTCAAATATAGCTGCTGTAGCTAGATATCGGGGCCTAATACAAACCATAGGTTGAGTGTTCGTGAAACTTAAGATCTGAAATCCAAAGTGGGTTTTGAAGTTTTGCATTGTGGATTTCTGAATTAGGAGTGCTCAACTGGTAAAACTTATGCATATTTCAAATCCATAGAAGTCCAAACTTCTGTCCCCATGTATTTTGAGTGTAGATATTCAGCCTATCCTGTGTTACAGTGACTTTCCTGCCCCTGTGTTACTACAACAAAGTATTCCTGCATATAAAAACAGCATTTATTTTTCTAAGTCTGTTTTGTTCCTAGATTTTATTTGCTTTATTTTGTATGTGTGTGGTGTGTGTGCACAGGTATGTGTATTTACATGTATGGGTACATGTGTGTGTGTACATGCATATGAATACCTAAGATTGGTGTTGGGTCTTTCTGCCTTGCACTCTACTTTGTTTACTAAGGCACTGAACCTGAACTTACCAGTTGGGCTAGGCTAGCTAGCTGCTGATTTCTCCTGTCTGTGCCTCTTGAGTGCTGAGACTACAGGCAGGCTGCTTTGCCTATCTGGCTTGTATTCTTACCCTTGGATGCGTGTGCTTGTGTATGTGTGTGCGTATGTGTACTAGTGCCTGTATGTGTGGGGGCTCACATACCACGGATCATATGTGGAGCACAGAGGACCACCTCAGATGTTGGTCCTTGCTTTTTACCTTGTTTTAAATAGTTTCTTTTGTTGTTCACCACTGTGTACAACAAGCTAGTGATGGGATTCTCCTGTCACTGCCTCCCATCTTGCCTAGGATCTTTGGGATTATATACATGGACTACCTCATCTAGTTTACATAGGCCTGTTGAAATTTGGCTCTTCGTGCTCACATGGCGCAAGTACTTTCCCACTGAGCCATCTCCCCAGCCTCTTACATTCTTGAAAACAATTTTGGGAGTGGAAATTGTCTCATTATGTCCACATCTTTGTTTAGGAGATTTTTGTGTTGACTTAATCATTTATTGTCTCAAGTCTAGTGGGACAATTACTTGCTAACTTAGTTTTATATTCTATAATTAAATAATGCAAATGTGGGAGTTTTACAACATTCACTATGTTATTCTTTGACAAAAAAAAAATAAAAATCTGTTTATGGTCTCTAGGATGCCAGGACTGTCCAAACTTCTTCACATATTTGATACCATTTTTCATACCCTTAACCGACCACTTTCCTTTCTGCTCCTAGACCAGCCTGTCACCAGCAGGTACTCTTAGGCAGGCAGGCTACCAGCATCTGTGTGCATGCCTGTGCCTCCCATCCCTCTTTCTCCCCGTCCATGAAGAAAAAGAGCAGTATGTGTGAATGAGGGAGTTGGGTTCTTATTTAGATCCTGAGCCTAGTTCTCAATTGTAGTTTTAGGTTTTTATTTTAAATTGGGAATTCTCAACACATTGATTTGAATGGTATTATAAGAAAGCATGTATTATCTCAAATTCTGAAGGTCAGGTAAGATCAAATATCAACTCACAAATTAATGATGAATAATACCTTTCACCTTTTAATAAAAAGAGGGAATACTGAATTCACTTAAATAGTTTGTTAAGGTGCCAAGTGGCCCCACCCAGATATATCCCCAGGGGGAACAACTGCTAGGAAAATGTACTAAATGAGAAGAGAGGAGACTACTGGAAATATTAGAAATCATTTACCTTTTAGGTGCTTGTGATTGGTAGAAGTTCTTTTGTTCTCTTCAAAGATGGTAGGCTCAGGAGTGACTTGTGAGAGTCACTTCAGAAGTCTTGAAGATCAGCTCCAAGTCTAGTAACTAGATTACTGAACTGTGTTGTAGCTGGAGTTGGAAGTGTCTTCAAAGATGTCCACATGCAGATGGGTCCCACGTAGTCTTGTGGAAATGAATAGCCAACTTCTGGATGCCTGAGGACTTCCTAACCTCGCTGATCTCATTGTTCACGTGCCAGTGCTAACATGTACCCTTCCTGCTTACTTAGTAATTCAGCTTGCTCAAGCTAGAGTAGCTTTAACTATTCACTTCCCCTCCAGTCTTCAAAATGGTACTGGGAGCCTACAAATCTGTGTTTGGGGTATGTTTTGTTTATTTACTCTTAATTTTCTTTCTGCTCCCATTATACTTATTAGAGTCTTTTGGCTATAAAACAAGAACAGAAATGGATAAACCAATCTGACCAAAGAGTTGGACAGGTTAGAAAAAAATCTAGGTGTTTGTCTTTTGAGACAAGGTTTCTCCATGTAACCACCCTGGCTGTCCTCGAACTCATTTTGTAGACCAGGCTGGCCTTGACTCACAGAACTCCACCTGCCTCTGCTTTCCTGAGTGCTAGGATTAAGGTATGAGCCATCACATCAGCTGAGTGGTACTTTACTTTTATCATCCATAGAAAAGTTGAACAAGTGCCCAGACCTAGGGAAGGGAAGAAAAGGACTGAGTGATTCAGGCTCTCAATAGAATGAGCTTGTTTGTGTGTCCTCTTTGCAGACTGCAGACATGACCCTGTAGTCTTAGGCATTGGTGCTTTGAGTTTCTGAGCTGAAAATTCCAAGTACAAAAGAGTGTCTAGGCTTATCAAAAACTACTGCCACTGCTGTTCAGCCACCTCCAATTCCCTTATCATCCCTACCATCTCTCTTTCCAGTTGTCAAGGTTTCCAGCAAAGCTCTTTGTGATTCTCCAGTTGGACGTGATTTCTCTCTGTATTGAACTCAGTACTGTGTGTCAGCTGTGTAGTGCTATGGGATGGTCTGTATGTTAAATTGTTCTGATTGGTCAATAAATAAAACACTGATTGGCCAGTGGCTAGGCAGGAAGTATAGGCGGGACTAACAGAGAAGAGAAAAGAAAGAACAGGAAGACAGAAGGAGACACTGCCAGCCACCACCATGACAAGCAGCATGTGAAGACGGTAAGCCACGAGCCATGTGGCAAGGTATAGATTTATAGAAATGGATTAATTTAAGATATAAGAACAGTTAGCAAGAAGCCTGCCACAGCCATACAGTTTGTAACCAATATAAGCCTCTGTGTTTACTTGGTTGGGTCTGAGCGGCTGTGCTACTGGCGGGTGACAGAGATCACCCTGACTTTGTCCTGACTGTGGGCAAGGCAGGAAAACTCTAGCTACAGTGTAGCACTTGTGGTCCTACTTAGTGTAGTCACTTTGTACAATAGAATCCCATAGGTGATATGGGAGGACCATGGTCAGTTAAATTAGATGGTAGGAAATTATTTCATTAGCAAGTTTCAGGGCTACACAGAGAGTCCTGACTCAAAACAAACACACCATGATTAATATGTATTCCTGTGTTGTATTTTAGGACTTGTGTTTAGCTGCTTGTTTAGGAATGTAAGATAAAACTTTGCTTTGATTGTAGGGTGGATGCCAGTTGACCATCTGCTTTCTCTTTCTTGTGGAAATTAAACCTATAATTTAAACGATCAGTTTTGGTTTCTTCAGTCACAAAGTAAGAACTTAGATACTGTAGTAACACTAATCAATTTGTATAGATAGATGCTTATCATCTGTCTCCATGTTCATAGTAGATTTTGAAAGTATTTTTTAAAAGCAATTCACCTTTACAAGTCTTTAACAGAAGACTTACATAGAAACAGCCCCAGGTGCCACACCCCTTCTCTTAATTTAATAAGTTGATCTGATCCGTAATCAAATTATATAATTACTTAAACTAACATCAACAAGTTTGAGCAGAAGTATGTGGGAGTACTTGAGATTAACCTACTACCCACTAGTGTATGGCGAGCTGTGGACATCTGTCACTGTATTTAATAATGGGTAAATGAGTGCCTGTATTAATCTGGAAATAAAGAGATATGTTCAATGCTTCCATTATATTGAATTTGCTTGTATACTCTTTTTTCCCCATCCTACTAAACCTGAATATGGGGAGAGTTGTGTGAGCTCAGCTCTTTTCCTCACATTCTCCAAAAATTTCTTGTTTCCAGTGTTTTACATATCCATAAATAAGTCACATCAGGGCCTAGAGTGCTGGCCTGGCAGGAAAGAACACTGATGCTCTTCCAGAGGACCAGAGTTCATATCTCAGCACCACATCTGGTACCCATGACCACCTAGAACTTAGCTCCAAGGCATCAGACTCCCTCTTCTGGCCTCTCTGGGCACTTGCACACATGTGTCATGTACATACACATACACAGTTTTCAAGTTACTATCCCAGAAGTCCAGTGTTCTGTTCCCAGCATCAGTGTCAGGAGGCTCACAACCACCTGTGGCTCCTGCCCCAGAGGAGCTGAGGCCTCTGACCTCTGTGAGCACCTGCACACACAGTCACGTACTCACATAGGCATATGCAGATATATAAATAGGAATTCAATTTAAGTTAAATAAAAGAAATTATTTGGGGATTTCTATATTTCTTTTTCATTTAAAACAAAGCAGCATTTTTTAATCCCAATACTTGGGAAACAGAAACAGGTGGCTTTCTGTAAGTTCTAGGTCAGTCATGGCGACATAGATGACCTTGTCTCAAAAACAAAACAAAAGGCAATGTAAATGTATTGAGTTATTTTTTTGTAAATTCACAAACTAATTTGTTTTGGGTATGTTGTGTGCTGATACATACATACATACATACATACATACATACATACATACATACATATCATGGAATGTCAAAATCATGCTGCTTCTATACTTTTAAGAATGTACAGCCGGGCGGTGGTGGCGCACGCCTTTAATCCCAGCACTCGGGAGGCAGAGGCAGGCGGATCTTTCTGAGTTCGAGGCCAGCCTGGTCTTTAAAGTGAGTTCCAGGAAAGGCGCAAAGCTACACAGAGAAACCCTGTCTCGAAAAACCAAAAAAAATAAAAAATAAAAAAAAGAATGTACAACACAGAGCAGACATTTGAAAATGAGTGCGCTTGTCTCTGCATTCCCTGACCACATCTATATCTGATGTGCTTTGCATGACATCTTGGGCAATAGGCACTTGATAAGTATGTATTAAGAGTAAAAAGGATTATTTTTCAAATATTCACCTTCTTTCAGATTGGTCCAAAAGTTAGTTTTAAGTAAAGATTCCTGTGTTGATGTATACAGTTTGTAATTACCAGCCGTGATGTACAAGTGAGTGCTGTAAGCTAGAATTTCATGTTTAATACCTTCCCCTTGAACTGATGCATGGTTCAGTGGGGAAAATACAAGAGCATGTTCCTATGAGAGTTTGAGAAGTACATGTTAACATTAAACAACAAGCAGGCAAGTCATATTTGGGGCGCCATGCCCAAAATAAGTTGGCCTCTTAAATTTAAGAGAGGGAATAAGGGAAGCAGAGCATTCACTAACACCAGCCAGTTGATGGGAAAATTCCTTGCTAATGATTAAGACTTTCCCTAGCTTGAGAAGCATTTGAAAGCAGTTTTAAGTGTGAAAGGATGGTATGGTAAACAGAAAAGGATGGTCTAGGGAAGGGAATGATACTGCCCTGTGTGAGTAACCTTGACTGAAGAATAGAAAGTATCGGTCAAGTTGAAGTGAGCAGCGCCTTCAACTTCTTCCCACCCTTTAAGAATTAAATTCAGTGTATCCTCTTGGAGTAAGTACTGCTAAATAAGTGGGGAGCATTAACAAATGGTATTAAAGGTAGCATTGATTTTAGCATTCAACATTAGTAAATACTTGGATTTGTGGTTGATGTATTATCAAGATTCTATCCTAGACTTACTTTGTTTTAGAAAAGCATTTTTTGGCCAGGTGGTGGTGTCGCATACCTTTAATCCCAGCAATCGGTATCCAGAGCCAGGCAGATCTCTGTGAGTTCGAGGCCAGCCTGGGCTACCGAGTGAGTTCCAGGAAAGGCACAAAGCTACAGAGAAACCCTGTCTCAGAGAAAAAAAGAAAAGAAATGAAAAGCATCTTTTACTGTGTATTGTTGGACTTTTCCTCATACACTCAGGATACAGAATACATCAGAATTTTCCAGATTTTATTATTGTGAGACTGGATCGGGTTCTTGTTTTGGACTCTCAGTTTTATCCAAGAGATCAGCTTGGATATAAGATTTGTGTTTGCTTTGAGAAAATTCAAAGTTTACTCCTACTAACTCCACTCGTGACAGTGACTTCTTTTCAGGTTTAAAATGTAAAGGATTGTGACTTGTATAGTATTTCTTTCCTGGCACACTGTAGAGTGAAATATGTGTGGGTCTTGTCATTGTGCTTTCCAGCACTTCTTATCCTCCACTAAAGATGTTTTTTGTTTTGAGGTACTCTGGGAATATTTAATTCAGATGGTATGTTTCATAATTAGTATTTAAGAGCACAGGATATAACTCCTTGAATTTTGGAGACAAAAATCTAGGAAAGTCACGGGAAGATTTTCCAGTATGATCTGTGTAATGTGGTTCCGTGTGAGTCTGCATTTTATTTGGTGTGTCACTGTTCGTATAGCAAACGGGTGCTGCTTGAAAGACAGTGCTGTATCTTAATCATCTTTGATTCTCCAATGCCCACATGACGCCTTTGTGTGGTAGTCATTTACATCAATGGAATGAATGAAGTAAGTCACCTTGAAGAGATGAATTGGTGCATTCCTGGTTAGTCAGAGGATTTTCTTAGTCCCTTCTCAGAGCTCAGGGCAATTCTCATGGAAATGACTGACCAGGAGCTGTTTCTAACCACAGTTTTAGATTTTCAGGTTGTCCTAAAGCTGCTGTCTGTGAGAGGCAGTCATATGCCTCTTACATAGTAGGCCATGCCCATCAGCTTCACTCTGCCACGGTGCCTGATGCCAGTGGGCTTGCAAGGTTCAGGCTTTTATTTCCTTTTCTATTTCTCCTGGTTTTAAGTCAGGGTCACTATAAGAAAGAAAATTGCATTTCTGTTTAGACAGATAATTCAAAGTAGATTCACTGTTTGCTTATAATAGTCTTGCTGTGTAGCCCAGGCTGGCCCAAAATGTATATCCTCTTTATCTTCCTCCCCAGTGCTATGACTACAAACATGCTCATTCCTCAGCTTACAGATTCACGTTGACACACTCTTTATCATTTAGGATCCAGAGTACACAGTATAACCTAGGTAATGAGTTGCCCAGTTCACAGTATTTTCTTAGCTGGCTGTTCTCCCCACAAGGTGTTCTAGGATATCATTCATGTGTATGTACGGATCTTTGATTTAGTGCTTTAGATTTACTGTATTTCTAGAAGTTACTTGTGTTACAGATGGAATCCTCCACCTTTTTATTTGGTTATATGCCCTTTTACTCTGAGTGTGTTTGAAAGCTGTTGTTGACAAGGGACAGTGCAGCTCAAGGAACAAGCCAGAAAGTCTCCAGTTTGCAGCTTGTTAAGAATGAGGTTTCTCAGCCCGGCAGTGGTGGCGCACGCCTTTAATCCCAGCACTCGGGAGGCAGAGGCAGGCGGATCTCTGTGAGTTCGAGGCCAGCCTGGGCTACCAAGTGAGTTCCAGGAACGGCGCAAAGCTACATAGAGAAACCCTGTCTCGAAAAACCAAAAAAAAAAAAAAAAGAATGAGGTTTCTCTATTCTGATAAATGATTTTGCTATCAACTTAATACTATCCTTTTGTTTCCTGGTATTCTGTGAATTATGTTTTAGTTACGTGTCAAAATGCCATCTTGGAAATGATGAATGTTATCTCTGAATACAGTTTTTCTCTTCTCATTCAAGATAAACTGTCATTGGAAGGAATAGTGGTACAGAGAGCCGAATGCCGACCTGCTGCCAGTGAAAACTACATGAGATTAAAGAGGTTGGTGTTTTGTAACTTTAAAGTGATACTTGATATTTTTCTTGGGGCTTAGGATACTTACATTAGATTGCTTATTGGCTGCATGCAAACCATAGTTTTGTTTGTAATGTTTGCTTTCTGCACTTTGGTTTCAAAACCAAGTAGTAAGCCGGGCGGTGGTGGCGCACGCCTTTAATCCCAGCTCTCGCGAGGCAGAGGCAGGCGGATCTCTGTGAGTTCGAGGCCAGCCTGGTCTCCAAAGTGAGTTCCAGGAAAGGTGCAAAGCTACACAGAGAAACCCTGTCTTGAAAAAAACAAAACAAAAACAAACAAAAAAACCAAGTAGTAAATGCGGCATAATGACACGCACTTTTAATCCCAACGGATCTCTGTGAGTGAGGCTAGCTGGTTTACATAGTGAGTTCCAGGGCTACAGAGTGATACCCTGTCTCAAAAACAAAACAGAAGCAAGTAATAACTGAGTGTCTTCAGAGAACTGTCAGAACCCGGCTATTGGAGTTACCTTAACCTACTGTATTAATGCATTCTGAAATCAAAGTTAGTATTTTTTCCTAGTTGTACTTATGTAAGCTGGGGTCCATGCACTCATGCATGTGTGTGCACATTTGGTTATATGAGTGTGGTGTGTGGGTCAAAGGTCATCCATGAATGGTGTCCTCAGGTACTTTCCACCTTGTCTTGTTTGTTTTGTGGTGGTGGCTTGATTTGGTTTGGTTTTAGAGACCTTGTCTTTTGAGACAGGGGTCTCTTGCCATAGAGCTTGCTGCCTTAACTGAGCTTGCTGGCCTGCAGTTGGGGATTTGTCTCCACCTCTCAGCACCGGGAGAGTATTGAAACCTTGTTTGGGTTCTGAAGAGCAAACTCAAATCCTCATACTTCGCAAATGCTTTTCTTAGGAAGCCATCCTCCCTACCCATGAATCTTGATTCTCTGATGGCATGTTTCAGAGGTCTTCAATTTTCCTGCAATGAATATGTATCAGACTACTGTCTGAAGAAGCAAGTATGGTTGTCAGAGTAGCATCTTGCTTTCGATCTATTCAGAATTTTATGAAGTTATGTATTGTTAATGAGATTGTTACTTCAGCCCCCAACTTTAATTTGCCATTAACATTTTGTAATTACTGTTTAAAGACAATGACTTTGAGTGAGCATTTTCCCCCAAACTTTGAAGAAATGCTTTTTATACCAGTTTCATGATTAGTATTTAATAGATTTCAGCACCATGAGATTAGAATTGCTCATCCACCCATCCATCTACCCATTCATTCATTCTGCACTGTCTGCCAGGTGCGTTTTTAGGTACCAGAGAAACAGTCGTGCATGGGATAGACACTGTTGCTAAGCAACTTCCCCGAGGGCTGGTTGTAACCACACAGTGCTGCTCCTTGAGAAAGTGCTGTGTTCAAGAAGTGGCCTCCTAGTGTCCAGCATTCTTACTGGGAGGCTGTAGTTGAACTTAGCATCTCTAAGGTCATATTTCCTCCCTTTTCTTGATTGCATTAGATGCTGTTTCCTAGGAGTGGCACAAAAATGCTAGATGCTCTTTTGTTCTTTTGTCTAAGCATTCCCCTAATTTAAATGCCTCCCCGGGGCAAGTAAAAGAATGACAGTCAAAATGAAAATTAGCTTTGTAAAACTGTCAAAAGATAGCGCAGTCTTTGTTTGCAGCCTATAAAGTTTATGCTATAATACAAGCCTTTTTGAAAAATGATCTTCAGGTAACTGCAAATGTTGAAAAGTACAAAATTAGGTGTTGGACCACTTGTTGAGATCTCTTTTTGTGGTCTTGATTTTCCTTAAAGGACTTATCTGAGGATGAGAGCAGGTGGGCCACCCGCTGTGTTTGTAAAATATCTGCCTTATTTTTGCCAAAATGAAAATTATGTAGCTTTAAAAATAAGCCATGCGTCCAAGGATTCCTATTTTAGCCTTAAGTGACTGAAGGCAAAGAGCACAGTGATTCAGGAAGTGCTGATCATGTGTATCACAGAGTAGCTGGTGTCCCTTTTGAAAAAGGCTGGTAGTATTTTAACTAAGTAGGAAAAGATGAAGGTGGGAAGAACCTTCAGAATAGAAGTCATTAAGACACAAGGATTGTATGGTCTGTAAGCCTAGATGTGGGAATTGTGTAAGATGACAGGTGCTTTTCTGTCATGAACTCTGTGCACACTCAGACATTGTATACTGTTTGTCCAGTGTGTCAGAAACAACTCCAGACCTCTGCCTCAGAACCCGTCACCAGCATTCTTTTAGCTCAGCTAATGCCACATCCACCTCACTGTCTTTCCTTGGTCCAAAACCCTTCTACCCCACAGCCAATGTCTCAGAAAATCTTGCAGATTGTACCTTCAAAATCCTTGTTTCTGTATTCCAAACTTGCCTTAAACAAGCCACAGAAGTGGCCTTGCTTTCTCATCTCAAAGACTATTGCAGTTGCTGTCCGCTAGAGTCCCGCTTCCCACCCTAGTCTCTTAGCACAGTAGCCAGCTCTGTAGCAGGTCTTTTAAACTCTTGAGTCATGCCATTCCTTAGCTCCTGGCGTCTCAAGTGTTTCCTGTCTTGCTCAGAATAAAATCCAAGTCTTTGCAATGGTCAGTGGAGGCCTCCACAGTCACTCTGTACTCTGTGTGCTTCCTCTCCATCCTTGGCTCTTCTCCCGCTCTCCACCCATTTTGCATCACCTGCCCCCACCCCTAACAGTCTGTGAGAACTTGCCTTGCTCTCGTACCGGGCCTTTGTGCTGTGGTTTTCAGCCTCCAGCAGCCTTTCTTCTTTTTCAAGTATCTGCTCTAGTACACCTTTTTATTAAGGCCCGCCTTGACCACCCTACCTCATTCTCTACTGTGTTTCCTTCATTGTGTTTCTTCATTCCTATCTCTCCTCCTAAACTGTAACGTTTTACCTAGCTTGTCTTTTGCCTTCTCCCTCCTGCAGTTAAACCTCTCACAAGAACTGGGGGTTTTCTAGTTTTTTTACTTTAGATTTGCTGTATATCTGTTTAATTCTTTCTCACACACATTTAAAATATTTCACACACATAATAATCAGTAAATACTTGGTAAGTGAAAGAATGACAGAAAAATGGGCTTGAAAATTAATAAGAGCTTCACCTGCCATGTAGGAAGGTACTGGAGAAGTTTTTCACTGGGTAGACTGTGAAGAGATTTGTATTTAACTGAATCATTCTGACCATAGGCTAAAGATTAGACAAAGGGAAGGAAGCTAGCGACTAGATACCCAGACATAGAGCATCTGCTTCAGAAGGGAGGAGAGACGCTGTGTTTGGGGCATTATTCTGAGGCAGAGTCCGGGACAAGAGAACTGAAACTTGGGTGCTTATGAGATGACTGATTTCTCTAGCTGGCCTGGATGTATGTCCTACCATGACTAAGTCAGATTGGCTCCATTCCATCCTGTGTATCACACAGGAAGGAGTATACCCATGAAAGAGGAGGGACCGGATGGTTTTTGTAATTTCCATACCCATCTTAATGTAAATCCTAGCTGACAGCTTACCAAGAAGACTTAAAGCAGAAACTACTTAGCATTACAAGGGCAGTACCAGGGATTAAACTAGCAAAATAGGGAAAGAGTGTAAGTCGTAAGATGTGTCTCTTATATTTCACTTGCAGTTATTTAGTGTTGAGTGTATGCTTCGATCCCTGAGGTGAAGCTCAGTGTGTTCTTAAATCAGAAGATGCTGTTGTTGCTCCAGAGAGTTTACAGTCTTTGAACCTGAAAAAACACACATGCACCTGCTTCTGTAAGAACATGGTTATTGCCATTGTAGCAGGGAGAAGAGAAGTATGCTGGTGCTGTTGAAGGAGAAATGGAAAGGCAGATGTAGGTGGCATTAAACAGAAGTGACTTGGCATGTGGACTATCCCCCAGCTCAGCACCACACATATGATCGGGTTCCTCAGACACCCTTAGGAGTCCTCTCTCCTTAGTGCCATTCACGTGTTCTGAGAATCTGGCTTCATTTTCAACTGCTCCTCTAGAGACATGCTTAGATCACACTTCAAGGAGATAGTCCAGATGTGCCTGGGGTTTTCCCATCACATGCCTTTATTACATATATGCTGCATTCTCTACCTGCAGTGTCTGTGCCTCTGCACCTTTATACGCAACCCAGGTGTTGCATCCTTCAGCAAAATCTCTTCACAGTTCCCATCCCCACCCAACTTGGGATCTGCCATTCTTCTTTTGAACATTGCCATGTCCTTATTTTTAATGGGTGTGTAAGTAAGTGTCCATGCCTTGTTTTCTGTTGCGCTTGGAGGATTCATCGTCTGTCACATTCTGATCATCATGATAGCAAGGACTGCATTATCTTTCCTTCCTCTCTACTGTTCTTTTTGGTTATTGTATTTGTGGTTTGTTGAATAGTGTATTCTGAATAACAAATAGCCAAAAATATATGTAAGAGTGAAGTGGATTAAAGTGGAAAAGAATTGTCAAAATGACATACAGGAACATGGGAATCATAGACACCCAGCTTCTGTATTTCTTTTACTCAGCACTATTCTCAAAGCCTGGACTTTTTCAGTTTTGTACATATGTATATATATGTGTGTATAACTGTGTGCATGCATACACATACACCTTTGAACAGGAGAATGTGATTGCAAAAATTAGATAAACACTTTGAGAATTTTATTTTAGTAATAAGTTCTTATAACTCTTAAATTTTGGTTGGTAAATTTTCCAGTTATGAAGATTACATATCCATAGAATGTAAGTTAATAAGATTCTGTTGTTTCTTTAGATAAAGGTGAAGTTCAATACGTAATGCTTGAAAATAAAGATGGGCAGAAGAGATGTCTCAGTGGTTCAGAGTGCATACTGCCCCTCTGTATGGACTGAGCTTGGCTCCAGCACCCACAAGTGAGGGGCTCCCAACTGGGTATAAGTGCACCTCTGGCGGATCTGAAGCCTCTCACCTCTGTGAACACCTGCACTCATTTGCACACACACCCATGTGCCCATATTTTTAATAAATAAAATAAAGTCAGGGTTTATACATAAAAAGACAGCGTTAGAGTATGTACTTTGCATGTGGAGACCTTGCGTTCACTCCCTAGCACTACTGTGTGCATATGTAGTTTAAAAAAAAAAAGACTAGTTTTCCATTTGTAGAAAATAAAGCCCTCACACACTCATGGTTTTTTGAGGCAGGATCTTGATCCATATCTCAGGCATCTCGGTTCTCCTGCCTCAACCAGTGCTGGGGTTACAGGCTTGTGCCACTACCATGACTAGCTGAGTAAGCCTTAATATCAAAGACTTTCCTTCCTTGAGGTAGGTCAGTAATTTTAAAATTTAATTAGTGAATTTTTACTGTATTATATTTTAGTGAATAGCAGTTGAGCTAAATGCTTTTAGTAACATAAGTGGCTATATTACAAAGTATAATGTTATAAATAATGTATTTATAAACAGTGTTCTTTAAGAATAATCAGCTGTATTTTAGAAAAATTTGATTTTAGTAATCAATTCTTATTATATAGCTCTGTTATTGAATTTTGGCTGATAAATTGTTCAGTTATGAAAATTATATATACATTAAATATAAGTTAGCAAGATCCTGTCATTTATATAAAGATAGACGTTGAAATGGTACTAGTATTATAGTATACCTCAGGAATAGTGAAACCCTTAACAAACGGAATTCAGGCCAAGAGAGAAACGACGCTGCTGTGGTCTCCTTCTGTTGATCCAGCACACAGTGGACTTGTGCGTGAATCCCGATGGCCACTAGACCATGGAGAAAATAAACACCACTGCCTGTTACTAGTTCTGTTTGCTGGCCTTAAAGCCTTAGACTCAGCTTTTCACGTGGCCAGGAAAGACCTTCCATGCTTTGGTGCTTCTCTGTATTTGATCTCAGTGTTTTAGTAGCAAGAGACTTATGTTGAGTTGGTGAATATTTTTACATCAGTTCATAGTGATGTGTTAAAGTTGATCTAATTTTGCTTTATTGAGTGTAACTTTTATTTTTATCTGTTGAATTCATCTTTAATATAGTTAAAGTATATGATCAGCATATTTATAGTTTGTAGCCAGATTTTTCTTTGGGCCGCCAGTTCACAAAACAATGACATGGAGACTTATTAATAATTATGAAAAGCTTGGCTTGTAGCTTAGGCTTATTTCTAACTAGCTCATATAACTTAAATTAACCCATTTCTATTCATCTGCATGCTGCCACGTGGCTCATGGCTTTTACCTGTCCTGCATGGCTTGCTCCTTCTATGTCGTACTAGCAACTCCACCTTTCTTTTTCCCAGAGCTCTCTGTCCACAAGTCTCTGCTATACCTCCTGCCTAGCTATCGGCCATTTAGCTTTTTATTAAAACAATCACAATGACATGTCTTTACACAGTGTAATCAGATATCTCAACAGTAGTTTATGTTTCACTTTGTCAGCTACAGAGGGACATTCCAGTCGGAGGAGATATGGCATTGGGACCTTTTACATGCTTATGTAACCACCTCATTTAAGAGCACTTGCTTTCAGGGGTTGAAAAGATGTCTCAATGGGTAAGGTGCTTGCCAGAGAGCCCGAGTTTGGTTCCCAAGAACAGCGTGGTTGAAGGAGAGAACAATTTTTTTAAGATTTATTTTTAATTCTGTCAACATTTGTGGGTTTTCTTCAGAAAAACCTAAGAAAACCCTTTTTCTCTGGGAACCTGTGAAGGATGGAGAAGAAAAAATTTTGAGCCTCCTTTTGTGTCAAGAACCTACGTGGGGGCCAGGCGGTGGTGGTGCACACCTTAATTCCAAGCACTTGGGAGACAGAGGGAGGTGGATCTCTGTGAGTTCCAGGCCAGCCTGGTCTACAGAGTTCCATAACAGCCAGGGCTACACACAGAGGAACCCTGTCTCGAAAAACCAAAAAAAAAGATCCTAGATAGGAAAGTAAGCTGCATTTTACAGTCCTTCCTGATAGAGGTTCCTATGCTGTACCTGCCCGGATTCCTGTTATTGCCTCTGTGGTTATAGATATCTTTGACCAGGCTGGAGAGATGGCTCAGTGGATCAGAGCACTGGCTGCTCTTCTAGAGGACCTAAGTTCAATTCCCAGCACCCACGTGGCAGCTCATAACTATCTGTAACCCAAGTTCCAGGGGATCTTACACCCTCACACCAATGCTCATTAAATAAAATAATAAAATAAATTATTAAAATAAAAACAAACCTCCAGAGACACAACACATTCTAAATAAAATATATAATTAAAAAAAATAAAGATATCTTTGACCATCTTGCTGCAAGTAACTACAGTTCCAGAGGATCTGATGCCTTCTTTTGGCCTACATAGGTGCCTACACTCAGGCATACACATAAATAAAATAAATCTTAAGATATTTATATACTTTTGGTTTATGATTTTATTAGAATGATGATCATGCATATGTACACACATACGTGCAAGGTGAATTTAAAATAAGTTTGCCATATCATTTATTATTCAAAACAATATATTTTTAAAATTTTAACTTGTGGGCTGGAGATGTGGCTCAGTGGTTAAGAGCACTGTCTGCTCCTCCAGAAGACCCAGGTTCAATTCCCAGCACCCATGGGGCAGCTCACAATTGTCTATAACTCCAGCTTCAGGGTATTTGACATCTTCATACATACATACATACAGGCAAAATACCAATGAACATAAAAATAAATAAATCATTAAAAATTTTTAACTTGTATTATATCATGTGTGAGGGGTGTGTATGCACATGTGCACTTGAGTGCACAGTCATCATGTGGAGGTCAGAGAACAATGTGCAGGAGACCGTTGTTTCCTTACACTGTGGTCCCAGGAATTGAATTCAGGTCGTACGGCTTTGTAGTAGGCACTTTACCTACTGAGTCATATCCCTGTTTCTCAAAGCAAGATACCTTAGCTGGGGCGTGGTGGTGCAAGCCTTTAATCCCAGCACTAAGGAGACAGATGGATCTCTGTGAGTTCTAAGACAACCAGGGTTATACACAGAGAAACCCTGTCTCAAAAACCAAAACCAAAAAACAAAAATTTTAAAAAAAAAAATTTAAGAAAAAGAAAAAAGAAAAAAAATCTTCGGGAGGCAGAGGCAGATGGATCTCTGAGTTCAAGGCCAGCCTGATCTACAAAACTAGTTCTAAGACAGCCAAGGCTACACAAAGAAACTTGTTTGGAATGCCCCCCATCCCCAGAAAAAGGATACCTTGACTAGAGAGTTGGCTCAGTGGTTAAGAGAACTTGCTGCGTGCAGGGGACCCAGGTTTGGTTCCCAGCACCCACGTCAGGTGGCTGAAAACTACATGTAACTTCAGTTTCAGAAAATCTGATGCTTTCTTTTGACCTGTATGGTTGTCTGCATGTATATATACTGAAGCACACACATAAACACAAACAAAATATTTATATACTTTTGATCTGATGTGTGATTGCTTGTGTTTGTTTGGATTTCTGAAGATGGGTCTCGTGTAACCCAGGCTTGCCTTGAACTCCTGTCCCTCCCGTCCCTGTTTCCTGAATACTGACAGTAGAAGTGTGTGCCATGTATCTAGATTGATGTGACTCTGGAGATTGAACCTAAGTCTTTATAATGCTAGACAAGAACTTTACCACCTGAGCTACTTCCCAGGTCCCCTGTGGGGAGCCATCCCACCCCCGCTTTTCCTCAGGGTACTCTTGAGCAGGAGCAGCAGGAAATACTAGTTAGAAGTATAGAGGAGAGAGAAACAGATAGAAAATACGGGATAGCTTCCAGAGGGCCTAGATCCTAGTCCATCGGGCCTGACTGTCTCTGCCAAAGGGCTTTTCAAGGAATGCCAAGGGGTGGGGCAAAAGACCTCCCCCAGCACAGCCAGTTGCAGACCATCTCAGACACCTGGTACTCAGGCCCGTGGTCCAATCATCCTCTTTATGCAAACCTGCTGGGTAAAGCCACAAGGAACCTGAATGGGCTCCAACAGTCCCCTTTGTTTTTGCTCTGTAGCCCAGGATAGCCTCAAAATTGTGGCAATCTTCCTATCACAGTATACTTTCGAAAATGAAAATAGGTACTGATCAGAGAGAATGATTTAAAGGCATGTGAACTGTAACTGTTCCAAGAAAAATGGGACCTGTAGTCTCTCACTTCTAAGTAGCCTAGGCAAACTGAAAAGCCAGTCTTGAGGACAGAAGCCAAAAGATGGGAGTCAAATATTTATACTAAAATACTAGATGAGAGCTAAACCAGTCCAGGTGAGCTATGAATGCTTTCATTTGCGTGTTGGGAAACCCAGTACAAACTGGTTTCAAAAAATAAATTACATTGACTGGCATAACAGTACAATGTATGGTGGACTTCTGCATTGCCTTCATTTGGAGGTTCAGCGTATGATCAGCATGCCAGCTCCAATTCTAATTTTGAGAGTCTTTCTCCAGATTGAGAGCTTTCTTGGGTCTGTCCTTAGGCTCTCTTTTCTTCTAGTAGTCAGATAGCTGCCATTTGGTTCCTGCCTTTTTGTTCATATGGGGCACCTGAAGTTGAAATGACACTATATATATCATAATACAATATTATATAATGTGTATATGTGTTTTCATGTGTGTGACTGTGGAGGCCTGAAGTTGACATCCAGTGCATTCCACAATCACTCCTCTATTTATTGAGATAGGATCTCTCAGTGAACCCACAGCTCATCAGTTCACTTGTCTAGCTAGTCAGACAGCTTGCTCTAGGAAAATATTCATTCCTCAAGAGAAGTAACCAAGAATATGGACTGTCAGCCAGGTGGTGGTGCACACCTTTAATCCCAACACAAATGAGGCAGAGGCAGGTGGATCTCTTGAGTTCAAGGCCAGCCTGGTCTACAGAGTGAGTTCCAGGATGGCCAGGGCTGTTATACAGAGAAATCCTGTCTGGAAAAAATCATGGGGGGGAGGGGGAAATGGCTGAGTGGAATGAATGTTCTACCAGAAAGCATGTCAGTAATAGGGAACATTCATTCCACTGAGATAGTCATACTTTTGATTACTTCCCTTGGGGAAAGGACCATTTTATTTTAAGTATGATCAAGACTTCCATTAGAAAATCATTCTGGGACTGGAGAGATGGTTCAGAGTAAGAGCACTGGCTCCTCTTCCAGAGGTGCTAGGTTTGATTCCCAGCACCCATATGGTGGCTCACAACCATTTCTGACTTCAGTCCCATGGGATCCAACACTCCCGTCTGATCTCTGCAAGTACCATGTGTGTGCATGAAACACATACATACATATATGTAGGCAAAATACCCATAACACATGAATAGATAGAAAAGAACTTTGGACTTTTTGGTGTCTTGGTAATTAGATAGTTAGAGTTTGAGCTCTGGGGTCAGACTGCATACTCTGAGACCAGCTCCCTGCCTACTGCCTGTTTCCTTGTTGTTTTTTGTTTTGTTTTGTTTTAATCTGTAAAAAGGACAGTGGCATTTTTCTCAGTGTGAATACTTTACAATTGCAAATGTTCACTGTTAACGTTATGGCCTTTAACCATGCAAGAATGGCTACCCTAGCTCTGAAAGTTGCCCTGACCCCATCTGTTGTTGTGGGTTTTTACTCTTTTGGGGGCCCACTACCCAGCTCCCAAATCAATCACACACAGAAGCTTATACTTAATTATAAATGTCTGGCCTTAGCTTGGCTTGTTGCTAGCCCACTTTACTTAACTAGTTATCAGGTCTAACTTTTGCCTTTCGGCTTTTACCTTTCTCTGTTTCTATTTCTGTATACCTTTCATTATTTCTTATTCTGTGGCTTGCTATGTAGCTGTATAGCTGGCCCCTGGTGTCCTCCTTCTTTGGCTACTTCCTTCTCATTCTCTCCTCCCAGCTTTCTCCTTCTATATATTTTCTCTGACTGCCAGCCCCACCTATTTCTCTCTCCTGCCTCTCCATTGGCCATTCAGCTCTTTATTAGACCATCAGGTGTTTTAGACAGGCACAGTAGCAAAGCTTCACAGAGTTAAACAAATGCAATATAAACAAAAGTAACACACCTTAAAATATTCCCAAAAACCCGTCCAGTTTATCTCATGATAGAGGATGCAGAGGGGTGCTTTTTAAATTGTTTTGTATGCATGGGTGTTTTTCATGCATGAACGTCTATTCGCCACATGTGTGCCTGGTGCCCATAGATACCAGAAGAGGACATCAAATTCCCTGCAACTGGAGTTACAGATGGTTGTGAGCCACCATCAGGCTGCTAGGAACTGAACCCAGGTCTTCTGGAAAAGTAGCCCGTGCTCTTACCACTGAGCTGTCTCTCAGCCCCAACTTTCTAACAATTAAGTATGCTAATGCAATCAAGTTGACCTTAGTACATAGAGAATAAGTGCTAAGAGAGTGTCTTAGGGTTTTATTGCTGTGAAAAGACACCATGCATGACCTCAGCAACTTTTATAAAAGGAAAACATTTAATAGGGGCTTGTTTACAGTTTCAGAGGTTTAGTCCATTATCATGACAGGGAGCATGCCAGGAGACATGATGCTTCAGGAGCAGCTGAGAGTTCTACATTTAGATCAGCAGAAGGAGACTGTGTGCCATACTGGGCATAGCTTGAGCATATGAGACCTCAAAGCCTACCCCTACAATGGCACACTTTCTCCAACAAGGCCACACCTCCAATAGTGCCACTCCCTATGGGCCAAGCATTCAGACACATGAGTCTGTGGGGCCATTCCTGTTCAATCCAGCACAGAGAGGAAATCTGAAGATTTTGCAGTGGAGTTCTAAGGTCCTCTCTTCAAAAGAGAAATTCAAACGACAGAACTGCCTGGATAGTCTCCAGTTGATTCTGGAGCTGGATTAACTCTATCATCTCATCACCATGCTCTCTCTATCCAAGGATTTCTTGTTACTGTTACTGTTACTGCATATGGGTAGATGCCAGACAACTAGGGGATTTGAACATACAGTCTTGCTGATAGATGCTTAAAATGTCTCTCAGAAGTCTAAAGAAGTCTTGATGGTTTCCTGAGTCATGTTTAGAAATGGTCTTGTCATTCTCCAGGCAGTGATAAAGTGCCCAAGTGTGTAATTTTTTAAATATGTAGCTATAAATCTTTATGGTTAAAGATTTTTTTTTAAGGCTGGGAACTCTGTCCTTCTGAAGCACTAATGGAAAATAAAGGCAGCTAAGTCTTTTCTGCCATCAGGGTGCTTCTTTCTGTTCCTGCATCCTCTTCCCCTTGTCTATTTGCAAATGAAGAACAGTGTGAAGAAGCTGGTTTGAGATTATAACATAATTACATCATTTACCCCCTTAAAACACTAGAACAGCCAGGTATGTGGTACACGTCTTTAATCCAAGCATGGCTGGTAAAGGCAGGTGAATCTCTGTGAGTTCAAGTCCAGTCTGTCTACATGGTGAGTTCCTGGACAGCCAGAGCTAAAGAGAGAGTCTGTCTCACCCACAAAGAAGGACTAAATTATGCTGTTTAGGGCAAGAAAGATACCTAGGAGATCTTGAGGGCAACGCTCGCCCCTTTTTCAGCTCTCAGGGAACAGACCATGGCAGTGTCCACAAGTTCACTGCTGCAGACTGCTCCAGGAGGTTTGCTTCTGTTAGGAGATGACGGTTTCCAAGTGAGTGCAG
Source organism: Peromyscus leucopus (assembly GCF_004664715.2). Classification (NCBI taxonomy): domain Eukaryota; kingdom Metazoa; phylum Chordata; class Mammalia; order Rodentia; family Cricetidae; genus Peromyscus; species Peromyscus leucopus. The sequence continues at coordinate 47,391,768 of NC_051070.1, forward strand.
ACACTTTTAGGAAAATATATTCAAACGCGAGCTCATGGCCTAAACAACAACCTGAGGATTTATGTAAGTGATTATCTTCTTTCAGGTCATCCAGTGTCTTTCAGCGTGTAAGCGCTGTTTCACCCTGAGCATCTCTGGTCTTTCAAACTCCCACGCTCAGCTTGTTCTTTTTGTTCCTCTGCTGGTACCAAATGTGATTCCTCTCTTGTAGAACCCAGATGTGTGGTTTTTGGTTTGGGGTTTTGTTGTTGTTGTTGTTTAATGTGGGAGTATAAGTCCTTTAAAATCAAATGTTTTTTTAAAGGCCAGAGAACAGAAAGAGCCTCTGTGTTCTGGCCCCATATTGCTGCCAAGTGTGCGCTGGATCAAGACCAGTCACTTTCTGCCCCCACACACATCGTGTGCTCTCCTGACCTGCTCTCCAGGGTCCTCATCTGGTTTCTACTTGCCAGGCTCCATTCCTTCCCATGCAGCCCAGGTGTCAGAAGCTTCTTGATAGCTGCCCCACACAAGGCAGACACCACCTCCCCAGTTCTTGGTGCATGTCCCCTAATTAACACTAGTCACATTTGCTTTTTATTTTACTTCTGTTACTGTCGTCTCTCTTGATTACGAGTTCTTTGAGTTTAGGAACTGGTTCTCATTCGTCCAGTGAAAACTAGCAAAGGTTAATATTTGAACAAATTTAAGGTTTATAGTTCTACTTTGACTGATGAATATACAGAATGGTATGTTTAAAGGCATTTGTCTGCATTTACAAGTTAAAGTGTTAAGTTCAGTGCAGCATTATTGCCATGTAGCAGTTTCCCAGAGCCTCACAGCTTTGCAGAATGAAAATACCTCAGTATAAGTCTGTCTTTGTTCACTCACAGCTGAAAGTCAACAGGACTAACCTGAGGCAAAACTCGATAGAATGATTGTCTTTATTATCTGGCCATCTCCTTTTTCACCTTCCTACTTAGCAATGTCTATATTTAGACATTGACTTTTTATCTCAATCTGATCTTTTTATTCTGTCAAACTGAGCACTTGATTTTAAACCTCCTATTACTGAGTGTTGAAATCCCTGCTCAAGGTATTTGAGTGGGCAGTTTTCCATGGGAGGAAGAGAAGTCGCTGGATTTTGACCATTTATAGATTGGCCCCAGACAAAACCTAATCGGTTTGGTTTACTGGAAGGTTTGTCACCAGGACAACCATCTCTGCCTCTGGCCGGTGAGCAGTGCTGGCCCTGATGCATTTATTGAAAATCTGTTCTAAAGACTTACAACTATCTATTGAAGGTGGTCTCTATAGGTGACCACGTTTCCTTAGGTGGAACCAAAACCATTTCTGGCTAGTCCATCTGGTGTCATTACAGATCAGAATAAGGAGTTTATCCCTCAGATGTTTTTATTTTTATGTTAGAAAATTGTGGTAATTTACAAGTGTAGTTAAGGAAGACATTACTACCATATGCCAGGAGATGGTCACGATAATTAGTGTGAAGCATTGCTGTCTTAGATGTGAATATGGCTTCCATGTGGCACCACCACTACAAAATGGGCAGACTTGGGAGGGCACTGCACTCCCCAGTGTTGCAGACCTGTGCTCTCTTTGTGGAATACATAAAGTATGGTGTGCTTCTCCTGGTCCTTGTAGGCACTAAGGTTTTCATCCTTTAGACTAGGATTCCCTGAAGCTTTTCGGACTAGAAAAAGATGTCATAGGCTCCCTTGTTAATTAGTGTGGATCCTGTTCAGTACAGTGAGTCAGTAAGCTACTCAGTGCCTGGGACCACCAAATGTTGTCAGTCAAGTCTTTAACTTACCAGTGGGATGAGCTTAATTTATACTTTGAGATGGTCAGAACTCAGTCTTTGCATTTTGTTATCCCCAAAGTGCAAGCTGTGACTCTTAAACATCATTGTCTGCGTGAGACTCCAAAGTAGTTGTCTTGAGGTGTTGTAAAGAGAACTTTTAAAGCAGTTACTCAGTTTGTAAGTAGAGAAAAAGATTGATTTTTTAAAAAAATGATTGATTAGTGGAAATGACTTTTGAGCAGGTCAACCTGCGTGGCAGATCTCTCTTAAATGGCTTCATGTCTCCTGAATCCATTCTTTTCATTTACTGTCCTCTTAGAAAAACTTATTTCCACTTTCTCTAGTGAGAAAATTGAGTTGTGGAAAAATTAAATGATTCTCTTAGGCTCACATTTTGTAAATGGCAAAGCTGGAATTTGAACCAATATCGAATGGAATCCAAGACACTATTGACTGACAGGTTACCTCTTCCAGGTCTAGTGGTTTCAAAATACTGTCTAGTGTGCTAGGAAAAAAGAAGGAAGCTTGCACACTCCTTCCTCTCTTAGATGGCTCTTGCTCTAAAGTCCTCAGAACTTAAACCAATATTATTAGTGCCATGACTGTTGGATTACCAAGTAAATAGTAAAAACAGTAATATAAGATATATAATTATTTCCATTTGGAATTTTTACCCAGTTTCTGATCTTGCAAATTTAAATGAAGTTTGATATCATAACTGAAGTTAGAGCTACATATATTGGCGGGAAAGTAGTAGAATAGAACAGCAAATGGCTTTGTCTATGTGATTGATTTATTTATTTATTTATTTATTTATTTATGTCTATGTCAAATCTGGAATGCTTTAGTAATTTTGATGAAATAGTGTCATTTTGAAGTTACTCATTGATCCATTTCTAGTAAAGATAGTCATTAGAAATGTGTCTGACAGCTAATAGGTCTAAAGTATTTTCTGAATAAAAAAAGGAATAAAAGTTGTAAGTCTGGGGCTTAACCAATTAGAGTCTCCTGGGCTTCCCAGGACTTTGGTCATTATTAGTCTTTCCTTTTTAACTTATGACATGTCACATTGACTAACATACTTCCATTCCTTCCCCATGTGTCATAGCTCCTGAGCATTACTTATTACTCATTGGTCAACAGATATTTTGCTAAGTGTCTAAGCATATTAAGCCATGGAACATTAGAAAACCAACCAAAGATACTGCTTTTGGAAAATTGATTAAGCTGGTGTAGTGTCCTGTTTTTATGCGATGTAAGAGATTGGCATAGGCAGTAAATAGTAGAGTTCATAAGTCCACTGATACAGTAAAGTCAGGTGGGGAGTCTAGACATGGGGGGGAGTCCAGGTGGGAACAGCAGAGCACAAGTGTAGATGTAACAGTCTTATTAAGTAAGAAACACAGAGCCAAATGCAGAGTTAAAGCCCAAGAGGTCAGAGCAGTAGCTGAGAGCTGATACTAAAACCCTTTCTTACCCTTCACTGCCATCCTTCCCCTGAGAAAGAGACCTACTTCCTGTGTGTCTGTCTTTTTATTGACTTTCTGTTCTGCCTTCTTATTGGTTGTAAACCCAACCACATGACCTCCTCGTCACTGTCACAGACCTATAGGTCTCTATGGTTGGTATTGAGATTAAAGGCGTGTGTCTCCATGCTGGCTGTATCCTTGAACACAGACACCAGGACAACCATCTCTGCCTCTGGCAGCCTGTCATGTGATCAGGATTAAGGACATGTGCTACCACTGCCAGACTTCTGCTATGGCTTGCTATTAGCTCTGACCCCCAGGTAACTTTATTTATTAACATACAAATAAAATCACATTTCAGTACAAATAAAATATCACCATACACAGGCAAAGCAGTAGGAATGGTACTTTGTAACCATCATGAGTAAATAGATGAAGGAACACGTTAAGGCAGCAGCCTGTGAGTAAAGCTGGCTGTAGAGTGTGTCATTGCTGGGCTGACGGCTAGCCTCCATCTACTGGTAGTCCCTGGTGAGTGTCCTTTACTATATAGGAATTTCCTAGGTCTCCTCTAGGCTTTATCCTTGACACACCCTCCTCATTCAGTAACTCACTTAAATTGTGTATGTGTGTATTATGTATGTATGTGCACCATGTGTGCCTGGTGCCTGTGGAGACCAGAAGAGAACACTGGATCTCGTGGAACTGGGGATGGTTGTGAATTACCATGAGTGCTGGAATTTGAACGCAGGTGCTCTGTAAGAGCAACCAGTACTCTTAATCAAAATATTTTCTTTTTTAAGATTTATTTTTGGACTGGAGAGATGGCTCAGAGGTTGAGAGCACTGGCTGGTCTTCCAGAGGTCCTGAGTTCAGTTCCCAGCAGCCACATGGTGACTCACAACCATCTGTAATGAGATCTGGTGCCCTCTTCTGGCTTGCAGTGATATTACAGTCATAACACTGTATACATGACAAATAAATAAATATATATTTTAAAAACTGCTTCATTTAAAAAAAAAAAAAAGATTTATTTTTATTTAATGTGCTTGCATGCAGTGCCCTTGGAGGCCAGAAGAGGACATCAGATCCTCTGGAACTGTAGTTACAGACAGTTGTGACTTTACCATATGGGTGCTAGGAATAGGACCCCAGTGTTCTGGAAGGGAAGCCAGTGTTCTTAACCATGGAGCTATTTCTTTAGTCTTCCTTTAGGTGCACTTATCTCTGTAACTCTTTGCACCCTACATTTTATCCATTTAAAATACATCAGTATAGATACACATCTATATATGTGTGTATACATGTGTGTAGTGTGTGCATGTGTGGAAACGTGTGTGTCCTCCTGAGACCAATCTCCTGAGTTTCATATTCGTGTGGTTTGCATTCCCCTTGACCAAAGGTTCTCAACTTGTGAGTTGAAGGGGTTGTATATCAGATATTCATATTATTACAATTCATAACAGTAACAAAATTACAGTTATGAAGTAGCAATGAAATAATTTTATTATTAGGGGGTCACCACAACATGAGGAACTGCATTAAAGGGTCTCAGCCTTAGGAAGGTTGAGAACCACTGCCCTTGACTGTCATACTTGGATGGCTGTCATTTTGCATACCTAAACCCACCCTAGAATCCTATTGTAACACTAAGTAAGCTGTAGGTTTTGTTTCTCAGTAGATTAACTGTGACAGCAGTACATCAGATCAAGCACTGGGCTCTTGCAGGTAGAAGCCAGTGTGATGCACAGGAGGAATGCCATGAATCAACGCTCATCCTGTGCTGCATGGTGGGTTTGAGGCCAACCTGGGCTACATAGCAAGATTCTTGCATTAAGTAAATTGATTTGTTTTTAATTTAAAGAATTTGCAAGGTCATACATGTTCCGACCCTCAGGACTTTGTGGTCGGATCTTGAGACTTCTTCAGCCTCCTCTCATTCATTGGCAGCAGCCCAGGAGACCACTTCTGTCTGCCAAACAGCACAGTCTCATCTCCAGTTTCTTCTGCATGGGAAAAGCCTTTTGCCAGATCTTCAAGTGGCAGCCTCCTTCCTATCGTGCAGTTCCTCCGTTCACATTGCCCTCCCTGCCCTCCAGGCTGAAATGATGTAGCCTTCCTCTCAGTGCAGCTTCCTAGTTCCTTGCTGTCTTAACAGTCACTGTTGTGTTGCTGTGAAGAGACACCAGGACCAAGGCAACTCTTCTGTTCATTATCATCATGACAGAGAGTGTGGTGTTAAACCAGTAGAGAGGACGGGGGAGACATTGCTGAGTCTGGTGTGGCCTTTGAAACCTCAAAGTACACACACACACACACACACACACACACACACACACACACACACACACACGACATACTTCCTCCAGCAAGGCCACATCTAATCCTTGTCAAATAATGCTACTCCCTGATGGCTAAGCATTCAAATACATGAGCCTGTAGGGGCCATTCTCATTCAGAGCACCACACCTGCCATGCTACTTCTCAGTTTTATTATTAACACTTTAATAATAAAATTAACATAACTACCTTTGTTAGTTATGACTAATGCATTGTGTGCTCATCAACTAATATGAAGTATAACGTGTGGAGTGCATGAAAAATACTTGTTACATGAATACATGTTGCTTATGATCTTGTTTTTAAATGGTGTGTGTGTGTTTGTCTTGTCTGTTTTGTGATTATGTGAAGATGTGTGCAGAGGCCAGAGTTCTATCCCCTGGAGCTGGAATTGAGGCACTTGAAATGTGTGCGCCCTTGAGGTGGGTGCCTGGAATTGAACTCTGGTTCCCTGGAAGAGTGGTGCATGCTCTTACCTACTGAGCCATCTTCATCCCCTTGACTTTCTTAAGACTTTTCTTTTAGGCATGTATGGGGGTGTGCTCCATGTATACGGCGCTTGTGGAGCGTCAGACCCTCTCAGAGCTGGAGTGACAGGTGATTGTGAGCTGCCCGTTGTAACACTGGGATCCTCTAAAAGTGCTGTGAACTACTGAGCTATCTCTCCAGCCTCTTGATAATTTAAAGTTTGTAGTCTTCGGTTTGCTTTTTAGGTTTCTGTATGTCCCGGCCTAGCTTTCACTTGAGATTCTCCTGCCTTAGTCACTTCAGTGTTGGGATTATTACAGATGTACCACCATGTCCAACTTAGTCTGATTTGATAATCAAGTTATAGGCTTTTCTTCTTTTATCAAATCCTAATGGTTTTACCCTGCTGAGCCATCTCTCTACCCCTCCTCCAAAGTTAATTCTTCAATCTTAATAAGAATGTATTTTCATAATAACATTTGACCAGGCAGTGGTGGCACACGCCTTTAACCCCAGCACTTGGGAGGCAGAGGCAGGTAGATCTCTGTGAGTTCGAGGCCAGCCTGGGCTACCAAGTGAGTTCCAGGAAAGGCACAAAGCTACACAGAGAAACCCTGTCTCAAAAAAACAAAAAATAAATATATATATTTGGTGTGACATATTATGTGATATATACATGTGCTGTCGTGCTGTAGTTGTAATCTTAAGTGTCCCCCAAAGATCTGTGTCTGAGGTTTGATTGCCCAGAGGTGTGTCGTGAGGTAGGGAAACCTAAGTGCAGCCTTGTGAGAGGTAGGGCTTTTGCCAAGAACATGTGGCCTCAAAAAAGGTACTAGGGTACCAGCTGTCTTCCTCCCCTCTTTTGCATTGCGGCCATAAAGTGAGTGGTTCTGCCCTTCACTCACTCCTTATGATGATGTCCAAGCTAATCTTGGACCAAAACCTCTAGAATTATGGCACAGAACTTTTCTCTTTGTAAGTTGAATGTGCCATGTATGTCTTATAATAATGGAAAACTAGCACAGTTTGACAGGAAATTAAAGATATCCATACCTGTTGAAACCAAAGTTAATACTACACAGCAGAATTCCACCCCACCCCTGAATCAGTATTTTATATTGTTAATAATATGGAGCACAGTTTTCCACCATTAGTTGTCAGTATTCTATACCATAAAATGAATGGTGTCCATAGCCAAGCTTCACAAGTTCATGCAATAACCCTCAAAGTAAGTCTTGTGCATTTATTATGTAGCAGCAGTCAGGGATGAACAGATGAGGAAGACACTAATCTTAGAGTTGCTCACTCTAGATAATTGTATCTGATATTCAGTGTTCCACATAATTAAATATATTTGTATAGTCCATCTACTTCATGGAGTAGTTACACCATTAGCCTTTAAAACTTCATTTCGTAGTCCAGAATGACGCAGGTGTATAGAGAAAACTTACTGCATACATTTGCACACACGCACCCCTCAGAAGCCTAACATAAACAAGAAATACTTTAATTTGTGAGTCTGTTGTTTACCACAATTGTCTACTACACACATCAGTTTGGGAGGGGGTGGGTGTGGTGATGGACGGACAAATGCTATTGTTCACAGAATTTTCGGTTCTTATTATATAATTACATTGGGTGCCATCTGGCTTTTTCCTGTAGCACGTTAATTACTCATGGTTCTTCTGTTTCTGTTATTAGTGCACTTTGGCTTAGCTGCTTTTTAAGTACAATCTTTAAGTGTTTGTTTTTTCATCATAAAATGTTATCCTTTGGGGTGAAATTCATGGAATCCTGCCTATGTAGGCTCTAAATGGTGAATAAATGGTGGTACAATGTACTTATTCAGATATATATAAAATAACTACTGGTAATCATGTTAAAGAAATAATTTACTTTTTCATGAATAGTTTGTTCTAAAAATTATCTCTTGGTTTTTCTGTTACTATGTTTTCTTTCTTGAATTTTATAGGAATAAGTTGTTTATATTAATTTATATTTTTTTAACTTTGGAAGATTGAAGGTATTTGTCCAGTAAGATATACAATTAATAAGCTCAAAGAGCTGGCAAGAAAAACACAAATAAGGATAATTACCATTCCTTTGTGGATATTTGAGAAAGGGTCTCATGTTATAGACCCAATTAGCCTGAAAATTACTGTGTAGCCCACGCTGGCCTCAAGTTCATGGCAGTTCTCTCTTCACTTACTAGCTATTGCTGTCTCCAGCAAAGGTTTCCTGTATACTTCTTAAATGATCTAATGAAAATAACTGTAATGGGTCTTTGTAAACAGTGTGCACACCTTATATACAGACTTCATTGAGAACCAAGCCTAGCCTTCCTTCTCTTTAGCTCATGTTTTCATATGAATGAGCACCTGTGTTTGAACTGCGCTCTGGGTGCTTCCGAGTACTGTCAAGAATAGCATATAGTCTTTTCAAGTGAGTCCTGGGTATTACAGTTCACGTGTTCTTTTCCTTCTCTTCTGCAGGTCGTCCGTTTTTCTCTCAGAGCTGCCATTTTTATCATGTTAGCAGTCTCTTGCAGCCCTCTCCTTTTTGGGAGGTATGGGTGGAGACAGGGTTTCTCTGTGTAGTCCTGCCTTTCCTGGAACTTACTCTGTAGACCAGGCTGGCCTCGAACTCAGAGATCCGCCTGCCTCTGCCTCCCAAGTGCTGGGATTAAAGGTGTGCGCCACCAATGCTGGCTTTTCTTTTCTGATTTACTGTTTTTAATTCCTGGGAGCTAGGAATCCAATGTGTGTTAAAGAGGACTGCATAAGTTCTGAGCTGAGTGCTCAGAGCTGCCATACTAAGCCTTGTGACATCTGTTTTGGTTGCTGAGATGGTTTCTGAAATTCTTTTTGGTTCTGGTGAAGGCACATGTCATTCATAGTATCTAATAAGTCACAAAATGAAAGAAGGTTGTCTCAGCTTAAGACCCTTCATTAGGGTAACTTGGTCTTTGTGATAATGATACATTTGTGCCATCTTTCTGTAACTTGGCTATGTAATAAAGTATTGCTAAGTAAATATCCTGACGTCTTTCCCAGTGCTTGGCTAGGAAACTGAACCGTGCAAGCAAACAAGCTCTTACTATTAAGCTGCTGATTTCCAGAGTCGATTTCTCTGCTGATCATTAAAATTTCTATCATGGCCAAAGCAGGCAGCTTTAAAGTCTAGTTTTGTTTTGACTGGTGGCCAAACCCTGTGCCTCGTGTGTGAGCCAGGCGATGCTCGACTGTTGTTTTGCACTGCTCTCCCCATATCAGGGTATTTTATAGTTGGTCCGGTGAACATTCCTTAACTCTCCAGCTGCATTGTGAGCCACCGTCTTTTGTAGGCACTGTCCATGATTGTATCTACAAAACACAAGAAAGATAAGATCTCTCTTTGAAGGGCTTGCCAAGTACAGGCTTTTTCAAGCTTTTGTGTGAGGATGCAGATCAGCTCAGGTCTGTATCTGGAATGTAGGTTCCAGAACCAGCAGCAGAAGTCTGAGCTGGAAGTAGACACAGTAGTTCACAGACAATCTGAAGAATGTGATATAGGTGGCCCTTAGAGTGTGTAAGAGCTACTGACATAAAGTCTAAAACGTAAAGACTTCTTAACAGGTTACCGGTATGCTTTCAAATAATAAGCAGACAAGAATAAAACAATGTTCTATTTAACCCAAATTCTATTTCTTCTGCAAGCTAAACTGTAGTCATATGCTACAGAATTTTTTTTACGAGAGACCATAAAATTATCATCATCCCTTAAAATTATCACTTCTTTAAATTGTAGCTCTCTTAGTTGGTGAAGTACACTGATGTTCACACAATGACAAAGTGAGCTGATAATATATTTCTCAGAAGTGTCCAAGCTGTTCTTGAAGTCATCCTCCTGCCTAAGGCTTCAAAATGTTTGGAGTGTAGGTGCCCACCCTCTTGCCCACCCAGAGGTTTGTTTATTTATTTGTTTGTTTGTTGGTTGGTTGGTTTCTCTGTGTGGTTTTGGAACCTATCCTGGATCTCTCTCTGTAGACCAGGCTGGCCTCAAACTCACAGAGATCCGCCTGGCTCTGCCTCCTGAGTGCTGGGATTAAAGGCTGTGCCACCACCACCCGGTCCAGAAGTTTATTTTTTTTAACTGCCTCACCACAGTTAATCTTTGCCCTAAAGAACAGCACTGGTCTCTTAACATGTTTCCTCCCAAAGACAGTAGTGAGTAGAAGGTTAGAGCAAAGACAGGAACATTCAGGGACTTTTGAAGTGCAGTGTCAGAATATATATTGAAAGGTACACTGCCAGAAATTGTATTACTATTTTCTTCCACAGAGAGGATTCTAGGTAGCTAGCGGAGACTTAGTTGTATTATGGATCTTTTTGTGCTGTACAAAGTCTATTCCAAGCGGTGGGGTTACCCATCCAAAACTATCTGTGGGGCCATAGAGCATGTCACAGGGGTGGAGCTTTCCTCCTTGTAGGTGCTTGGTTTGAGCAACCCTCCCTTCAGAAGCTGATGCCATTCCTATACATAGTGGGGCCCGTTTCCTAGTCACCTTTGCTTCTCCGTCACTCTGGTGTCCTATCAGAAAGAGTAGCATTTTGCTTCTTGCAGCTTAATACATGTCAATATTATCTAGTATATGTTAATGTTTAGGATATTACAGTTCCCAGTATTATTCATTTTCTTTTCTCAAGTTTTATTACTTGTTTGGTCTTCCATGTCGATTTAAAGACAATTTTTACCAAATTAATAAAGCTCCAGTAAAAACTTTTGTTTTCAAGCCAGGATATTGAGAGAAATGTGCTGTTTGACTATTTCATCTTAATCATGTAGAAATACAGCTGCCTGATCCAAGCTTTCTTTTGAGTCTTCCTGTAGTGCAAACCCTTGGTAGAAAGTTGAGCGTTTTTGCTAAGAATTGGCCTTATCGTAATTGCTTTCCTTTTAATAAATATGGCACAGCTGGAATGTAGAAAAACTACTTGGGATTCTCACACTATTGGCATGTAATGCTTTTTCCAGTTGTTTCTCTCTTTCCTTAAGTTATATCACTATTAACCTATAAATGTGTATTGACATTTTTTAAAAAATCTCACTAGCATATGAAACCTAGAAGAGTATATAATCATTTGACGTAAAATATGTTCTCATAGTTATTTCAATAAAAATGTAAAATAAAGCGGACTATTGATCAGATACAGACAAAAACTTGATTTTGAGTTTCAGTTTATTGATTTCTTTACCCTAAGAAAAACAAGATTGAGCACTGCAGAACTGCAGGTGTGCAGACCGGTTTTCTAAAACAGACCCGTGGTCCCACAGGGCATACGTGTGTGGACATTTACCCAGCCACGAACTTTCAGCACATGACCGTGACGCTTCGCTACAAACATGTGCAGAGAGCATGCAGTGGGCTTCCTCTCCAGTGCCCCTGCCTTGTCTGCTTTCACTGAAGAGTTCTCTGGAAGTTTTATAATGCACTTTAAACAATTTGTAGAGCAGTAGTTAATGTCTGTTACCTGATGGCTTCTGGACTCTGAATGTATTAAGTAGAGTGTAATTGAATAACATGGTGGATCGTTGACGTTATGCTCACTTTGTAAGTAGCTGGGGACCACTGCTGCAGTAGAGAGATGAATAAAGTACTTGGGGAAATAGGACGTTGTGGATCGAGGGACAGCTTCCCTGGGGACATGCAGCCCAAGAAGGCATTGCCATGGGAGATGAGGACCAGGACTAACAAAAGGCTTCCTGAGTGAACATCCTTAGAGGCTCCAGAAGGTTTCTTTGGGAGCTGTCCGTTCTGCCTTGCCTTCCCCTCTGTATCATGTCAAGGCTTTTGCTGTAGGCTCCTGCAGTACACTGCCCAGGTAGTGCTGGCCCCAGCCCTTTGGAAGTTCGTGTCGCGTGTCTGCTCCCTACACTCACAGCCCATTCTTCCGTCAGTCAGCTCTGGGGCGTTGCTTTCTTGCTCACTTGTCCTAGCTCATTCTCCTTACTCTTCCTGCTGGACATGATGTGCAGTTTAAAACCAGTTCTTTGCTACAGCCCTCCAGTCTAATAGCTGGCTCCCGATAGCTTAGCTGGGTATTCGGGCCTTCTTCAGCCTCACTTCTGTCCTCTGTTCTGTCTGTTCCTCTCCTGCTTTCTTTCTTTCTCACACTCTCTTGTTCTCTTCTCTTACTTTCTCTCTTAGGACTTCTGAGGTTTCCTCAGCTTTCATGGAATTGGTCACCTTCTCCTGTGTCCCAATTCTCCTTCCTTTTGCACAGTAAATGCCTACTGAGGACATCCTCCTCCTAAAGCAAGCCTCGCCTTAGTCCTCCAGACAATCACTCCGCCTTCTCTGTGGGTGTGTTCCCTTCCTATTGCAGCTCTCCTCCATGGTCTTGCTTGGCTCTCTGGACGGACTGGCCTGTGACAGTCTGTTGGGAGATGGGAGATGTGTGGAGTTAGTCTGAAAAGGGGCTTTTTTTTTTATTAGAAGAGCGTGACTGGTAAGACGGAAGCACGAATGCGTATTTCAGAGGAATTGCGGAGTGTTGATAGAATGCTTTGTGGTGTGGGAGAGAGGCAGCTCCAGTGTATGTATTGGGAAACGTGGATGAATGGTTGATGAGGTCCTGTTCTGGAAAAGTGAGAGGTGGGAGGTTGAGAGGAGAATTTCTAACGGGGCAGTGTGCACCAGTCTGGGATAAGTAGAATAGGGTTTACAAGACCTAACAAAGAAATTTAGAAGGATAAATTAAAGAACTAAATAAGCTAAAGAACTTATAAGCTGACACACTTAACCAAAGATGAGACAAAAATGCCAGGTGGTGACATTGGCAGCACACACCTTTAATCCCAACACTCAGGAGGCAAAGCCAGGTGGATCTCTGTGAGTTCGAGGCCAGCCTGGTCTACAGAGCAAGATCCAGGACAGGCACCAAAACTACAGAGAAACCCTGTCTTGAAAAACAGAGAAACAAACAAAACCAAGAATACCACTGCCTTATATTTGTGGAAGTCAGTAAATTTTGTTTATTGCCAGTCTCCATAGTCCCGGTGGTTTTGGAGGAAATCTAACTAAAGCAAGTCCTAGTAATGTGTCTGTCTAGTATGAGGTGCTGTAGTTCTTAGCGATACATTCCATGTAATTAAGACAGTGCTTCACTTAGAACTAGATTTTTGTAGTGTTATAGCATCAAAAGATCACAATATAACATTGAATGAAATAGCAGCTTTTGTTACTTAGGAGTCCGTGAAGAATGACTATAAAATCATAAGAAATGGCAAAAATCCTTAGATTTTCTTAGTTTGCAACTTTTGTATGGGACGAATTATTTAGCATGGAAATTTAACTGCTTCAGGTCAAATCCAAATCCAGCATTTGTCTTTTGAAATTGTTTCTCAGGTGTTTATCTCCAGCTTTTATTTTTACTGTTTAAAGTTTACTTTCTTCTAATAAGAAAAACATGTGCACAAAGCCTCCTTTTAGCCTCCTATGTATCCCCTCAATGAAGAGAGAGCCAGAGACCATATGGCTGAAGGCTGTGGGGGCCCTTTGCCTATTCGCAGTCCTGTTTGGCAATCTTGGAGGTTTTCCCCATGTAATATCAATATCAGTGCCTCAGCAGCTGGTCCTAAATAGAGCTCTCTCCCTTGAAAGCTACCTCCTTCTCTAATTTTTTTCTTCCTGACTTGATTAGGCTTTAGTTAGCACGAAAATCTCTTTTAATTTTTCAAACAGCATGCTAAAATTTGCATTTTCTTTTAAGAAACTCTTTATGAATCTCAGCCCACATTAGTGGCTATACACTGCCAGATATTTCCCATCTATTCCAGCATTTATATTTTCACTGAGTCACTAATGAATTAGCCTCTTGCTATATTTGCTTAGTCACCATAGCAACAGCCCTTGGTTAGTATACACCTGGGTAACTTCCTGCAGTTTGACGTGATGCACAGCCAACAATTCTGATTTCCACTTATAGGCAACTGGAATTTTGTAGATGGTGCTTTTTAATTTACTGAAGAGAAGTTGTTTGATTCTACTGCTATCTTGTGTTGGTACGCATCACATAGTCATAGAGTGTAGAAATTTTAATTTAGAAAAATGATTCAGACTTTTGTAGCTAGCTAGAGAAATAGTACTTCTCTCATTGTAAACACCTTATTTGATCTCTAGCCTTAACATTTTTAAGAGTCAGAGAAATTGGGGGTTACAAATTGAGGCTGCTTAATAGCCTAGGTATTTAACTTAACTTCAAATAATTCTGGTTATAAGTCTTCGGTGTCTTTGTTTTGTTTTTTGAGACAAAGTCTCATTCTATAGCCCAGGCAGTCTTCACACTCACTATATGATCCAAGTTAGCCTGGAATTCTCAGTTCTTTGCTTGAGGCGTATACCACCACACACAAAAAGCCTTCAGGTTTTTTTGTTTTATTTTATGTGTATGAGTATTTTGCCTGAATGTATGTATGTGTATGCCCATGTAGACCAGAAGAAGGCATCAGACCCCCTGGAAATGGAGTCAATAGATGTTTCTGAGCCACCATATGAGTGCTCAGAATTGAATCTTGGTCCTATGCAAGAGCATCAAGTGCTCTTTAACCACTGAGCCTTCTCTTCAGCCCCCAAGCCTTTAGTTTTTAATGTAATAAAAGATGAAAAATGAAGATACTTCTCACCACAGTAATGTGTTGTGGGATGTTCTCTATGCTGTGAATGTATTGCTATGATTGATTGATTGATTGATAAAACACTTGTTTGTCCAGTAGCCAGGCAGGAAGTATAAGCAGGACTAGCAGAGAGAAGAATTCTGGGAACAAGAAGGCTGAGTCAGAGTGACGCTGCCAGCCACCACGATGAGAAGCAGATGTTAAGATAACAGTAAGCCACGAGCTACCTGGCAACTTATAGGTTAATAGAAATAGGTTAATTTAAGATATAAGAACAGTTAGCAAGAAGCCTGCCACACCCATACAATTTGTAAATATTATAAGTCTCTGTGTTTACTTGGTTGGGTTTGAGCGGCTGCGGGACTGGCAAGTGAGAGAGATTTGTCCTGACTGTGGACCAAACAGGACCAGAAAAACTCTAGCTACAGTAATGTTTTCCATCTTCCTGCTGTCACGTTTGTGTTAGATCAGCCTCTTTCAATCTCATTTTACGTCCTTTCTTATACTTCTCAGTCTCGCTATATGGCCCTAGTTGGCCAAGAACCCAAAGAGGTCCAACTGCCTCTGTCTCTGAAGTGCTGGGATTACAGGCTTTGTGCCGTCATACCTGGTAGCCTGCTTAATTAAGTGCACACTTCTCTTGAGTCTGTTTCCACTATGTAAATGAGATTCCTTCAGATTACATGTAGTGCAAATATGTCCTTCAGAAAACACATGTTCTCTAATAGACATTTTTTGGGGGAGAAGATAGTAAGTTATTCATGGTAGCATTTATAATTTGAAGAATCTAGTCTATCTTAAATGACATAAAGAACATCAGTGTGCCATCTGCTATGAAATCTCCAAAGGCTAATTTTATTTAAACCTTCGTGCTCCTTTCATATATAAATTGCTCTTTTAAACATTCTCTTATACTTTTAAGCCACACAGTTTATATGAATTATTTCCATAAAAGTCCACATTCCTTTAATATTGTCATTTTGATCCTTACTGATTTCCTTCATGGCTTTAAATAAAAAGAGAAAAAATAGGCATGTTTTAGACTGTTCAGTCACATGTGTGTTCTTGTACTTTGTATCTTTTCATTTGTTCCTGCCTAACTTGGTTATTGGGTAGATTGTACCAGGAGACCAGAGCTTTAGCTGTGGTTGTTACTAGAACTTTATCCTGTTCTATGGACATGGACTTTGCCCTTGCCTTCAGACAGCATGAAAGCCTTGAGTCAGTTGTAGAGGAATCTAGAGAAAGGAACTTGGTATAAAAATGTTGCAAGTTGACTAATTTGGCAAAAGTTGCAAGAACTTTTACCTTCCTACTTTCCTCCTGGAAATCAACCTGAGTTGATTTTCCTGAGTCAACCAACCTCATTAATCAGTTTTCTGCCCCCCACCCCATAATAGGTTTCTCCACTGACGTGGTAAGCCAGATCCAGCCAAATTGAAAACTTACAACAACAGGTTTATTTGAGCAAAGCAACTCCCGAACCGGTTCTCCAGTCCTAGAGATCGAGGCTGGAGAAGCCACACGCCCAGACTGAAACAGGAAGATTATATATATGGTTATAGGCAAGGGATGATGATGTGTCTACCACAAGCGTATGGTCAGAAGCTGAGCGCTCTGGGGGGTGGGGGGGTGGGGGACTTGGGCAAGCAACTAGCAACTTGAGGGGAGGAAGCTGCAGTGGCTGCCAAGAATGCAGAACTGAGCTTTTTGATGTCTTCCCTTTGTTGGGAGATCTCAGAGTGGTATGGGTTTGGAAAGATGGGGGTGGGCTTTCTGGATTATGTAGGGGCGAGCTAGAGGTTCCAACACTCACGTTGGTCACATACACTGTTGTATACCAAAGCAGCATTTGCAAAATTCTGCATTAGTGACCCAGCTCACTATACCAGCAGCTCAGAAAAGTAGGCTATTGCTCGTCACTTCGTGGCTTGCCTTATGGCTCCATGTAGCTATATTGTAATTTTTACTGTCTGTATCTTGTTGCTGCAGAAAACTTTGCATTTAGGACAAACAGGATGAACCATTTCTACAGTGCTTTCCTGCTTCTACTATTAGCATGAAAAATATTATTTAGTTGGACCCATGCAGTTTCTAGCTCTATGAAGAAAATTATGTAGTCTTCATGGATAATGTTTTAATATGGGGGAAATGCTTTAGACTAATTGTTGGTCAAAGTAATCTGTATGTTTCAGGATCTTCCACTCAGATATATGTGTTTACTTTCATTAAATTCAGGCACATTCTAGTCACTACTGGTTAAAAACCATTGAGACTTGACTTGAGTGTCCCAAAGGATTGAATGTTTAAATTATATCAAATATGTCGACTCCAGTGAGCCAGTCATGGTTGTACATGCCTGTAATCCCAACATTGATGGGGCTGATATAGGATTACCAACCTGGACTCAAGTGAAACTAAGTGTCTAAAAAAGCTTTAAAAAAAAAAGGTGAAATAACATTTTTAAAAAGTGGTATTTAAAAAAAATTATGTACGGTTACTCTATACCGTCAGCTATCAAATTTTATGTCTTTTGGTGCAAAGGTGAATTGTAATGAATTATTAAAGATTTATTATGTATACAGTAGTATATCTGCATATATGTCTGCATGCCAGAAGACGGCATCATCTCATTATAGATGGTTGTGAGCCACTATGCGGTTACTGGGAATTGAACTCAGGACCTTTGGAAGAGTAGCCAATGCTTTTAACCTCTGAGCCTTCTTTCTAGCCCCTGATGAAGGACATTTTTAATCTAATGTAACAAAACACCACCATTAAAATAATAATAAATGAACACAGGTTTCCTAAGTTGTATTTCTAAAATCTAGTATATAAACCAAGTAATAATTAAAAGATATGTGCTTCTGGCCGGCAGTGGTGGCGCACACCTTTAATCCCAGCACTCGGGAGGCAGAGGCCAGCCTGGTCTACAAAGTGAGTTCCAGGAAAGGCACAAAACTACACAGAGAAACCCTGTCTCAAAAAACAAAAAACAAAAAACAAAAAAAAAAAAAATGTGCTTCTTGAGGTAATTCCTATACATATTGGTGTAATATGGGTCCTTCAGTAGCAACAACAGGTACAATAACAACTAAAGCATACTAATAGTATGCCAGCATTCTCCTCTTCTTCCCTTCCCCCCTCCTCTTGCTCTCCCTCCCCTTCTCTTTTTCCTCCTCCTCTCCTCCCCTCCCCCTCTTCCTCCTTTTTCTTTTTTTCCCCACCCTCATTCCTGAGGTTGAGCCTAGGTTCTCAAGCACTACTGAACTGTGTGTCCTCAGACCTTGTTAAGGGCTTTACAATTATTATTTCATTATTTATGTGTGCTTGTGTGAGTTTATGTGTTACCATATGTGTGCATATGTGCCCACAGGTGCCCTCAAAGGTCAGAGAGCTTTGAATCCCTGGAACTAGAGTTCCCAGTGGTTGTGAGCCACCTATTGTGGTTGCTGGGAACTGAAGATGGATCCTTTGCGAGAGCCATAGTCCATCTTAACCACTGAGCCATCTCCTCAAGCCTCTATTTCATTTTCCTTGATAGCATTTTTCTTTGGTACCAAGATCTTAGGAAAACTGACTAATTTAACCACCATTACACCCATGCTGAACTGAAGCCTGAAGCCCGGGGTGTGCATGCTAGCCCTGCCTTGATGGTGTGGCTCACTTGTGTACTCTAGTGTACATTGTTTTTAAGAAGATCGTTTGTGCCAGAGATTTACTGTGTGTGTGTGTGTGTCATGTGATGTGTGCAGGTGTACTCATCTTTAAGTGTATGAGAAATAATGCCTGGCTTGAACTAAGGAAATAAGTACTGTAATGGATAAGTTGAAAGTTACCAAAATTTCTAATTACTTGGACAAAATCTTGAGTCAGTGTGAAGATGAGATACCCGGTTGCTCCCAAAGTGTGCCGCCTTCTCCTTGACCCCTCCCCAGCTGAGCAGATGTTCTTACTGCTTGCTGCAGCCAGGGTGCTGGGTACCCTGCTTAGAGGAATCCTGTCCACTGAACATACCTTGATGCTAAAAAAGATTCAGTTAGAGAAGAAAAGGAAATCATAGCCAGGCATGGTGTTACATGCCTTGGATCCCAGGACTTGGGAGGCAGAGGCAGGTGGATCTCTGTGAGTTGGAGGCCACCCTGGTCTAAAGAATGAGTTCCAGGACAGCCAGGGCTACAGAGAGAAGCCCTGCCTTGAAAAACAAAGAAATTTAAGGGGGGGGGGGCTGTTGATCAAGGAAGATGATAAAATGTTGAGAGAGTGAGGTAAGATATTTGTATTTTGGAGTGTTTAGTGGAGATTTCTACTGTTTAACTAATAGGTAAATAGAGACTATTGCCTGCTCTTGTATATTCTCCCTGGAGAAGTGAGAATTAGTTAAGTGATTGACTATGTTATACTGTTTCAGGTAAAAACAGAAGCTAGGCAGTGGTTCTTTTAAAGACACTTAGAAAGTCTTTATTACACTAAATGTCATTTATTTCACCTTACTCTGTCTGTACTGAAAACTGTGGGTGGTTGTTGTTTCGAACAGAAATCTAGAGAAAACAAAGTCCAATGTGATTCATCATTTCCAACTGATTATGGGCCCCTCCTCAACACCTGGCTAGCTGATATAATAGATTCATTTGGGATATGATATTTTCTTTAAAAGCTGTGAATATTTAAAATGGAGATAGTATGCTTATCAAACTTGAAAACCATCTCAGTTTATTTATAATTGATTGTGATGTGGATAATTAGTTCTGCACAAGGAATCCTGATTGATTGTATTTTGAGATGGAGTCTTATTTTGTTACATAGACTCTCCTCAAACCCCTGGACTCAAACATCCCTACCTTACCCCCCTGTCTTGTATCTACAACTGCAATGTGTGCCTCTGTGCTCTGCATAGAACTGTGACAGACAGCACCACCAATACCCCCATCCTGCAGTCTCTCTCTCTGACAAGCCCTGTGGTCATCAACAGTCTAGGATGCCCTGGATCCAGAGGCTTGAGTTACTTTATTTTTATACAGAACTCACTTTAGTCTTGTTTTTGCATCAAGCAGGAGCTAATGATTGAATCATATGATAAGTTGCTGGTTTTAGAATCCAAAAATGATCACATTTCTGTGTTCTATAGAGTGAAGTTTGATTTTTGTTTTGTTTGTTTTCCCTAGCCTGACTATAGCTGTAATGTACTCCCCTAAGAACAATCTAGATGAATCCTTCAGCCAGTTCCTGGATTCTCCATGGCAGAATTGTGTGGAAGGAATTAGTGTTCTTTGGAGAAGCCAGTCTTTTCAGCTGGCTGGTGATCCCCACTGGCACCATGACCGCTGCTCTAGTAATGTTGGCTGCTGCTTTGCAGGAAAAACCAACATCAAAAACACTTTGGAATACAAATATGATATGATAGATCAGAGGGCTGCTAATTAATAGCTTGGTATAGATAGTATATGTGAGGTTATTTCTGTTTGGGGTTGTTATTTTCAAGGTTTTTGTTTTGTTGGTTTTGGGTAAGATGGGTGGGGTTTTTTGTTTGGTTGTTGGTTGGTTTTCAACTGAACTAGTTTGGCAACATTTGCTAAGTGATATCTTAAGAGTTTTGTTTTTTGGTGTTTTGTTTTGTTTTTTGGACAATTAGACCTGAAAACACCATCACTACATTCCTTAGAATCAGCTGGAGTGGAGGACTGTCGGGGGGGGGGGGCACATTCTCTTTGGTTCACCATTTACCTCAGAGGGCCCTGCAGTTCATAATGTAAACACCATTGCAGCATTCATTTATCTTTTGTGCTACAGCTGTATTTGATTCCAATTCATGTTATTCTTCAAATGACAAGCTTTACACAGGACTGCCTACTTTCTTAAGACTCAGATGCCAGGCAAAACAGACAGATTTCTCTCTTCTGGCTTTGGCCAAAACTGTAACTAAATTGATTTTTCCATTTCAGCATACATGTAAGTGAGTTGTTGAACCCAGGGAGCTAGGCCTTGGTGGCTGTCTTAGTCAGTGTTCTATTGCTGAGAAGAGACACTATGACCACGCAGTACTTGTAAAGGAAAACATTTAACTGTGGACTGGCTTACAGTTCAGAGGTTCAGTCCCTTTTCATCATGGCGGGAAGCATGGTGAGCACATGCATACATGGTGCTGGACATAATGGGCCTGGCTTAAGCATCTAAAACCTCAAGGCCACACCCACTCCAACAAGGCCCCACCTCCTAATAGTGCCACTCCCTATAAGCCTATGGGGGCCGGTTTCATTCGGACTACCACAATGGCCAAGACCTGGAATGATAACACTGTTGTGTGAATAGCAGTCAAAGAAACAGGTTTTGTTGTTGTTATTTGGATTTTTGTTTTGGATTAGGTGTAAGTATCTTTATGTGTACATGTTAGTACAGGTGTCAGTGGAGGCCAGAGGGTTTCAGATTCGCTAGAGTCGGCAGTTCAGGTGGTTATTAGCTGCCTATGGACGCTAGTAACCAAAGTTGGGTTCTCTGCAAGCAGAGTATGCACTCTATGTGCTCAGTATGTGCTAAGCCATCTCTCCAGCCCCTAGAGCACGGTTTTTAAAGCACATATTTGTTTACTGCTTTGCTTTAAATTTCTGATTTTCTAGGCTGGATAGATTGTCCCACTTTTAACAGAACATACTACTCTTCCAAAAGACCAGAGGTCATTTCCCAGTATCCACTTGAGGCAGCCTAGACTTGCCTATAACACCAGCTCCAGGGGATCCAACACCCTTTTCTGGCCTCTACCCACACACAGACACACATACATAGTTATAAATTTAAAATTAAAAGCTTGACTACATAAAAGTCATATACTGTGACAAACAGGTATGATTCAAAACTACCATAGCATTATAAACATGTTTTCAAACACTTTTCTTTGTGAGTAGAGAATATTAAAAACCTACAATTTCTCCTAACCTTTTAATGTGTAGATTTTTCTGAAAAAATTGTCCTATAGTGGTATTAGGAATTTATGCCAAATATCTGTTAAGTGGTTTATAAAACAAATGTGACCAATAATACCATATTTCTTATGCCAGGCATGATGGGACACACCTTGAGTCCCTGCTCTTGAGAGGCAAAATGGATCTATGTGAGTTTGAGGCCAGGCAGGTTTGCCTGGTGAGAAAACAAACAAAATGAAGAATATTATATTCCTTATTACAGTTCCTTGGAAATAACACTGTACTTTTTAGTGTTCTGAAAAAGATAAGACTTAGTCTTAGATACAGTCAGAACACAGAAGCATTTAGCTTTCTCCTCATTCAGCCTAACACCTCTGTCAGTAGTTGGCTACTCTGCTTTATGAACTGAATATTTTCAAATTACATTATATTGAAAAACCTAGATAATCCTTGTTTTGATGTTGAAAGTGTGGTGAAGCCAGCAATGTTTAATTTAGAGCATTGTTAGTAATAAAATAGAGTTGCAAATTGTCCTGGCACATCATGAGATAATGTTAAATGAATTATTTAGTGTTAAATAAAAAAGCCTGTTAAGCTATTTTAAACTATTCATGGTTAATGAAATATTTTAAGATTAAGTTCTTCTGATATGTGTTGTGTTTTCAGTCCATAGATTAACCTTTTGAATTTTGAGTCATAGGATGTCCTCTTAATTAAAACAAAACTGTGAGAATTGACTTTTTTTAATGTATAATAGAAAGGTTAAATTTTTGTATGAGCTCTTTATTTAAAAGAAAACAGCAGTATGTTCCTTTATTTAAAATATTTGATGCCTTGATAATAAATGTGACACAACTCTGATGATGAAATTGACTTTTAGAATTGAAAGGGAAGTGTGCCTCATGAACATGGATCAGAGTGCAGAGGCTACAGATAAATCCAGGGTGCAGGTATGGCAAGACTAAGCTGCCATTTATAAAGAGCGCTTGCCTAAACACACTGGAGCTCAGGACTTCAGATGTGGGGTAATGGGAGTGATTGATTTGGAAAGAAGGGGCTGGTGCTGCCTCCTCCTTAATGTCTCCAGAAGAATCATAGAGGGAGGTGCTTGAAGCAAGGGAGGTCATCTGATTGACAGCATTGAGATTTCCACATGGAGAGAGGTCAGTCCCTGTGAGTTGAGTGCCTGAGGGCAGGGAGGGCCAGTCAGAACACCACAGACTGCCACTTGCTTGTGCCTGCTTTATTTTGCCAAGGAGCTACCAAAGCCTAATTCCTACAATCACTCCCCTGCCCTCCCCTCCCCTCCTGAGGGTCTCCCCAAATCCCTTCAAGACTGCTTCACTTAGAAGTGTCGCTGTATCCTTTTTGCCTTCCCTAGGACCCTGAGCAGCTAGCTCTGTACCACCTAACCCTCATACATTTTGTAGTCACCTTTCCTCCATATCACTGTTAGCTGACTGAACACCACCTACCCTGTCCCCAGGACTGCTGTTAACCGACTACAACATTTGGTTAGTGTCTAGGTTCAGCCTTTTCGTTATATCCCTAACCTCTAACCAAATGGGGGTGTAGATGTAACCAACCGTCTTATTAAATAAGAAACACAGAAACAATGTAAAAGAGAAAGCCGAGAGGTCAGAGCTCAGAGCTAAATCTCACCCTTCCTTCTGCTGTCCCAGCTTCGCGAAAAGAGACCTACTTCCTGTCGGTTCGTTTTTTTTATAGTGTGTTGTTCTGCCTTCTCATTGGTTGTAAACCCAAACACATGACTGCCTCGTCACTGTCTGAATGTACAGCCCCCTAGGTCTTAAAGGCATATGTCTCCAGTGCTGGCTGTATCCCTGAACACACAGAGATCTTATGGGATTAAAGGCGTGTGCCACCACCGCCACACTCTTGCTATGGCTCTAATAGCTCTGACCCTGAACACACAGATATCTATGGGATTAATGGCGTGTGCCACCACCGCCACACTCTTGCTATGGCTCTAATAGCTCTGACCCCCAGACAACTTTATTTATTAACATACAATCAAAATAATAATTCTGTACAATTAGATTACCACCACATGGGGGTATTTTCTTTTAATTTATCTTCTGATTATACAAGTCATAGGTGTTTGTTGTAGAGATTTGAGAAAAAAAATCTTAACACACTAATTTTGATCTCTTCCCATCTTTCATGTACTTCTACATTTAAAAAAAATTAATTAATAACTGAGGTCGGACAAAAGGTGCAGCAGTCACAAGTACATGCTGCTCTTCCAGAGCATCTGAGTTCAGCTCCCAACACGCATATTGTGCTGCTCACAACCACCTAAAATCCCAGTCCCATGCAGTCCAACACCGTCATTTGGTCTCCTTGAGCCCCCACATACATGTGACACACGGAGGGAGGGAGGGAAGGAGGGAGGGAGGGAGGGAGAGAGAAAGAGAGAGGGAGAGAGGGAGAGAGAGAGAGAGAGAACAGGCATACATAAAAATAAAATAAATAAATAGGGGTTGGGGATTTAGCTCAGTGGTAGAGCGCTTGCCTAGCAAGTGCAAGGCCCTGGGTTCGGTCCTCAGCTCCAGAAAAAAAATTAAAAAATAAATAAAAATGAAAAATAAAAAAAAAGTAAAAATAAACAACCTACAACAGTAGCCAAGCTGTTTTCTAGCCTGATTCTCAGTTCTCCATTGCATCCATTAATTCCTTAAAGGCTTCACTGCATTCTGTTCTTGACTGGATTTCAGTGAGATTCAGAAGGGTTAAACCCAGGTATTTTTCCAAAAATACTTTTATTTCATGCTTATTCTTCAATTATAAATTAGCCAGATATGGTAGGCAATTTTCTAAAGTATGTTACATTTTGTATTCTGATACCCTGCTGATGAAAAATCTAAAGGTACAATGATACCTTTGTGTCTTTAAAAATAGTCACTTTCATGAGCTGTACTTTTCCCCTCTTAAAACAGATTTTTGGATTTACTGTGCTTCTAAACTAAATGGATTAAGAAGCAAATTTCATGTAAAAGTGAGGACTCAATAAAAATCTCAAAGTCACTGCTTTAAACGATACAGGCATTTATAGGGTAGTGTCCTCATGGCATACATGGAATTGTGTATTTATGGTTGTTTTTCTGAAGGTAGGTTTTTGGTTTTTTTTAACACACCTTTATTTCTTGTCAGGATAGCGGAAGCTTTGGATTAATCACAATGAATTTTAGACAATAAAGACAATTTGTTTTGCTTGAAGAGTTTGGTTTACCCATGCAACATAGTTTCAGAACTACTTTCAGGACTGTAGTAACATAACTTGTATGTTTAGCTTACGGGGTTAGTTTTTACATTGGCGTCGTCATTTTTCTGTGTTTCTAAGTATTATGGTAAAGCTACTGTGATATTCTGAGCTTACTTGCTTACATATTATTAGTAATTTCATAACTCTACAGGATCCACTCTACTAAGCAGTGTATTAACAATGCCTTCTGTTTTTCAGATTGCAAATAGAAGAGTCTTCCAAACCTGTAAGGCTGTCACAGCAGCTGGACAAAGTTGTAACGACCAATTACAAGCCTGTCGCTAACCATCAGTACAATGTAAGTCTTCTGTGTGGCTTCATCAGTGTCACAGATCTAAATACCTGGGTTGAACCCAGGTATTTTTCCAAAAATACTTTTATTTCGTGCTTATTCTTCAATTATAAATTAGCCCTGTAATGCAGCTTCCTGTGACCTGTGCTAAGCACAGAAAGGTGCTTGCCTTATATCTGGAGCTACATGGCGGAAGGGAGCCACTGTCCAAATTGTTCTTGATGGGTCTTACAGACAGATAATACCACTTTATTCTCAATGTTTCTAATCACAACAGACTTTATAGACATAAATTTACTAATTTTATTTGTTTTCTGTATCTGTATGGTTTACCATACCAGTTTTAATGTGCTGACAGACTTTCAAATATCATACAGAAATATGTACAACTCTGTGTCATTATTTGAAAAATCTTAAGGGTTCTGGAACAGTGGTGGTTGTCCTTGTTATTATTAAGATTGCTTTGTTTCATTTCAGGTGTCACAGGCATTTTTATGGTCCCTCATTCATGTGCAAAGTGAGGACTACCGGTGTTCTTAAACCTTTCTGTTGAAGTATATGGCTAGGACAATGTATGATAGGGATGTAAATTGTCTTCTTGTGTATCCTACCTAGCACATTGTATGTCCGTTACTTTTTTGAAGGTTTCTAGACTGAACCTGCAGGTCACTGATTCAGCTAGACCAGCTGGCCAACAAGCCCCAGATTTTGGAATTCAGTTCCTCTTTTTTTTTTTAGAATAATTCATGATTTTATTTAATCTATTTTAATTGTGTGTGCAACTCATAATATCCATATATTAATATAGGATGATAATATATTATATATTATTAAGATATACCTGTGTGATTCATTCTTTAAATTTTTTGCTTGTAGAGATGTTAATCAAAAAGTGTAATCAGGACAGGTGTGGTGTCATACTTTTAATCCTAGCACTCACTCTTAAGGCAGATGGATCTCTCTGAGTTCAAGTCCAACATGTTCTACATAGTGAGTTCCAGGCCAGCCAGGGCTACATAGTGAGACCCTGTCTTTAAAAAAATAAAGAAGTGGGGCTGGAGAGATGGCTCAGAGGTTAAGAGCACTGACTGCTCTTCCAGAGGTCCTGAGTTCAATTCCCAGCACCCACATGGTGGCTCACAGCCATCTGTAATGAGATCTGGTGCCCTCTTCTGGCCTGCAGACATACATGCAGGCAGAACATTGTATACATAATAAATAAATCCTAAAAAAAAATAAAAATAAAAATAAAGAAGTATAATTAGGGGATATATATATATATATATATATATATATATATATATATATATCACCATCCTTTGGTAGGAATTTGCCTGGCAAACAGGAAGCCCTGAATTTGAGCCCCAGCAATGCATAAAATTGATCATGGTTGTATATGCTTGTAATCCCAGCATGATTGGTGAAAGCAAAAGCAAAAGGATCTGAAGTTCAAAGGTTAGCCTTAGCTGGAGCAAGTTTGAAGCCAGCCTAGGCTACATGAAACCCTGTTGAAAAATACACTTGAGCAAAATTAGCTAATATGTAAGATTCCTGCCAACTCTCGATCTCGGAGTCAAAGTAACGATGCCACTGTCTGGTGGACTTGTCGTCATCCACCCCCGTGACTCTCACAGGTACTCTCTGGTCTTGTAAAGACCTGTCCTCTGCTGTCTGTGTGGTGGTTCTTAGTGTGACTCATATGCTAGAATACCCAGAAGGATCTTTCCTGAAGAGGGGAAATGCCTCCAGAAATTTAACTCAGTTCATCAAATGTGGATTGTGTTTTAAGCTCCTGGGTTATTTTGGTTTGCAGCCACCAATCCAAAGACAGGAACTTTTTATAGTTGTCTGCCATCTGTTGAGAAGGGAATGGGGTTCTAAAGGCACCAGGAGACGGTCTTCTAACTTAAGATGTGTCTTCTCACCTTTGTTACCATCCTTGCCCTCTTGTTCTAAGTTTAATAAAGGACTCTGTGTCTAGCTTTTGGTGCTAGAAGAGCTAGGATAAGCTAACTGGAAAGCACTAAGTGAAATAATAGAGTTGTTATATAAACCTTCAGGTGACAGCCTCCTCCCAGGAACTAGGAAGGCGTTTTATGTTTATGCATAGTACTTTCCCTTCCGTGAGACAGCCAGCTGCTGGTCTCAAGAACTAAGGTTGTTGAGCTTTGAGTTTTTCAAAGTTAGGTGCCTAAGAATACTACATGCCTTGTCCTTTTGAATTGCGTACCAAGGATTGACCTGCTCTGAAGAATTACTACCTCCTAAGAGATGATGACACACTAATCAGAAATGGAAGCATTGACTGAGGGAGAGGGAAGTAATCTTTCACAAAGATTTAAAATACAAAGCCATGATAGTCAAGGCTGTCACAGTCACTTCAGAAGTTGGAATAAAAGCCTTACAAAGACAGCCTTGACAAAGCAATCAGAGTATTTCTGCAAACAACAGTCTGAAATTTACAGACATCTGAATTATAATATTTTAATTGGTAGTGGGCGGCATTTATAATTTTAGTCAGTGATTAAGGTTTCAGTAATAACGATTGAGCATGTCTATACCACATCCACAGTCAATTTTCAACATGCAGTTATGTTTTAATCTTGAATAATTTGTTCTCTTGAGAAAATAAAATTAATTTCATTTGATAAGTTTGGGGAATATAAGACATAACTGGAGACTTAGCTTAAAGTGCTTTCTGAGTTAACATTTCTCTCTAACAGCTGGTTCCACAGTGATGTGGTCAGTGGAGGCGGGGAAATATCAGGAAGTAGAGTTCACACAACATAACAATTACTTCTGTGCCAGTAACATCTTAGTAATTTATACATTGCCCTGGCTGCTGAGGAGCTGGCTGGCTGGCTGCTTGCTCTACATATCGTTCCCTTGCAGTTCCAGTGGGCATCAGTGAGAGGCGAAATATCCAACGGGCAAAGACAACACTGGCTCAAAGTAATCTTCTGGGTACAGTGGTTCATCGTGTTCAGAGTTTATTTGTGTGGCCTCGTTTGTAGTGTTCCATTGAGTACAATCCGGGGGCACGGTTTTCCCACTGTGTAGCGTAAAAAAACAACAACAGTTACTTCAAGGCCTTCGCTTTGTCCTAAGTACAACATTAGGTTTTAGATGGCTTAGCACTTCAGAGCACTGGCTGCTCTTCCAGAGGACTGGATTTGATTCCCAGCACCCCTGTGGTGGGCTCATAAGCCCCTAGAACTCCAGTCCCAGGGCATCCATTGCCCTCTTCTGGCCTTTATGGGTACCAGGCACACACTTGATGCATAGAGAACACCTGTGTACATAAAGGGAAAAACAACAGCATTAGGTACTAATAGCTTGGTGCATCTAAGTCTCTTTTAATAGAATGTGAACACTGGACCGACTTGGCAGATAATACCACAGATGAGAATTTAGATTATGAACCTGTCGTGGACCTTGCCAAGGCAAATTTAACCAATTCATTTTAAAGCGGTTTTTTTCTATAAGTTATCTATAGTCTGGATTCTAAGAACACTAAGTACATGTTCCAGTACCTAAAAGCTCTCTAATGAGAACTGATAGCTCCATTTTCATCGTTGCTGTTTTAGACACCTGGGTTTTCAGGTTACACTTGGTTGGTGGTTGAGGTTTTTTATTTTGCTTTAGGCATGTAGTCCATGGCTAGCCTTAATCCTCTGTCGCTGAGGATGACCTTGATCTCCTGCTGGGGTTGAGTGAACTACCCTGCCCTGTATGCGTTTTCTCTTTAGTTAAAGAAGGAATACCCCAGAACCTGTGCAGCAGTCAGTGTATTTGGGGTGAGAACATACCAACCAGGAATTTCGTTAATCTAGGTAGTATTTGGTTGTTTTCTTACTAATTAACATTTAGTAATTATAATTTGAGCTTGTTTGTAATTTATTCTGAAAATTTTACCTTTGAGTCAAGCCTTACTGGCTCTAGATTTGGGAGTTGGAAAAAAAACAAACCACATAAATGTCTCACCATTGCAGAGTAGAATGTGTGCCTTCTCTAAGTGAGCCATCCTGCTTTACTGGTAAGATTATGACATCATTTTCCTACTGACCATCCAGCTTCTCCAGTCGTTTCAAACAAAGAAGACCTTGCTAATATGCCATCCATCACTCCTCCCATTCCTGAGCTCAAGCCCTCCTATATTCTTCCAGCATAAATTAAAACTGGGAGGGTAGCATGTTGTGATACTTGGTTTTGTGGGTTTGGTTCTGGTCACTCATGCTTTCTTGATCCCCAGTACGATCATTCATTCTCTTAATTCCATCTTTGGAACCCAGGGAAACCTTCTAAATCTTTTATAGCTGCACATAGGTATGCTATTATGTTATTTTCAAGATACCTCTCCTCCATTTTTGGATGCTTTTTTTTTCCTTTCTTTTGTTACTTAGGCAAGCATTCTACCACTGATCTCTATCCCTGGCTTTTTGTTTTGTTTTCTAATTTGAGATAGTCTTGCCAAGTTGCCTGGGGTGGCCTTGAATTCCCTCTGTAGCCCATGCAGCCTTGAACTTTTGGTATTGTCTCAGCCTCCAAAGTAGCTGGAATCACAGGCCTGCACTAATAGGCCTGCCTCACTGAGAGAATCTTGAAACTGACTTGGGCTTTATTCTATAGCATGCATTGGAGATTTTTCCTCTGTTATGATCTTGTCCTAGGAAGTTCAGTGATGTCCTACCACTGCATTTAAAATAGAGAGCATAAGCTTAAGTGACCAGAGTTGTTATCTCTGAGTGCTTGGGCTGTTCTGAAGCTGGTCCCCACACTACGGTAATCTCAGTATGCAGGGTCTCCTCTCTCCTGGCCTCTTCCAGCCCGCCAGAGCTTTAGTTATCCAGGGAGCTTCCAGACTGGCCTTTCTGCAGCACATTACTCTGCCTTTTTGTGAAGAAGAAGCTAAGCTTAACCAACAGGCCTAAATAAATAAATAAAGCTGTATATTCTCTGTGTGTGTACACACATGCAAGCACATAAAAGTTTTTTTGTTTTGGTTTTTTGAGCCGAGGTTTCTCAGTGGCTCAGAACTCTCCCAGAACCTCAGGTATCTGGAAGATGCCTGTCCCTGCCTCCCCAGCACTGGGGTTACAAGTACTTACCAGTATGCCTTGCTCTTTACCTGGATTCTTAGGATGGAACTCAGCTTGTGCATTTACTAACTGAATTATCTTCCCAACAGATTATTTTTAATGCAAAGATCATTTTCTGCAAATGATTAGTACCAGGATGATAACAATGGAAGAGAACTACTTTTTAACTTTATTGACATTCATAACAATTGTACAAAATACTGGATTTCATTATATTTCATACTTGTCTATAATACATTTTGATCATTTCCAAGCCCCTGCTGTCATATCCTGCTCCCTCTCTCACTGCTCCCCTTTCTCTACCTTCAAGCTCTCCTGCTTTCATGTATTATCTCTGTATTTTTCATCATCGTCATCATTAGTAGTAAATGTTGTCAGGGTCACTGTTGCCGCTATGAAACACCAGGACCAAAGTAGTTGTGGAGGAAAGGGTTTGTTTGACTTCCACTTCCACATCGCAGTCCATCACTGAAGGAAGTCAGGACGGGAACTCAAGCAGGGCAGGAACCTGGAGGCAGGAGCTGATGCAGAGGCCATGGAGGGGGCTGCTTACTGGCTTGCTCCTCATTATTTGCTCAGTCTGCTTCCTTGTAGAACACAGGAACACGACAATGGGTAGGACCTCTCCCATCAATAACTAATTGCCTTATAGCCAGATCTTACGGATACATTTTCTCAATTAAAGTTCCCTTTCAGATAACTCTTATGTCAAGTTGACATAAAACTACCAGTGTGTGTGTGTGTGTGTGTGTGTGTGTGTGTGTGTGTGTGTGTGCGCGCGCGAGCATACATGCATATTATACATACATACATACATACATACATACATACATACATACATACTTACAAATAATCTGCTGGTTCATTTAGCATTGCTCATATATACTTTTTTTTCATATGTGTACAATGACCACTTGGTGCTGGGTAACCAATTAGGGGGGCTCATCCCTGGAGAAGACTTGATTCTCCTCTCAGCAGTCATCAATTACTTGTGGCTCTTCACTTAGGGGTGGGGCTTTCTGAGATTTCCCCATTCAAGTTGCATGTCAACTGGTGTCATTATTCAGATCCTATTTAGGTGACCATAGTATTGCGATTCCATGGGTGCAGCTTCTCTGTCTGGTACAGAAAATACTGTCTCACAACAGATAGTCTGGTCCTCTGGCTTTTAATACTCTTGCTACTCCCTCTTCCAGCATGTTCCCTGAGTTATGTTGTAGATATATCTGTTGGCAGTGGACACCCCAAGGTCAGTTGTTCTCTGCTTTTGACCATTTGTAGTTTTTTGTAATGGTCTCCATCTGCCGCCGAGACGCTTGTTTGGTGAGGGGTGAGAGTTGCGTCCAGTGCTGGTGTGTGTGAAGATGTACAACACTGTGGGTACATAAACATGGTCCTAGTGTCTTGGTTTTATTTGAATAAGAGGTATATTATATTCAGGTACATTTAGAGGACAGCTGATAGAAGATAAAGGAAGCCGGGCGGTGGTGGCGCGCGCCTTTAATCCCAGCACTCGGGAGGCAGAGGCAGGCGGATCTCTGTGAGTTCGAGGCCAGCCTGGGCTACCAAGTGAGTCCCAGGAAAGGCGCAAAACTACACAGAGAAACCCTGTCTCGAAAAATCAAAAA
This sequence comes from Peromyscus leucopus, assembly GCF_004664715.2. NCBI lineage: Eukaryota > Metazoa > Chordata > Mammalia > Rodentia > Cricetidae > Peromyscus > Peromyscus leucopus. The sequence goes on from NC_051070.1 coordinate 47,423,723, forward strand.
ATAAAAAAAATAAAAAAGAAGATAAAGGAAGATTCAGAAAAATAGTCTGCTGGTGTCAGTGCTGAGGGTATTTACCTTTCTTGTTGTCGCGCCTCACTGTGTAGAAGTAAAGCACAGCTGGGGTCAGAGGGGAGAATCCTTTCTTCCTAGTGCTTCCCTTCTCCGGTGCTAGAGTACCTGCCCTGTAATGAGCCTGTGCCCGCCCACGGACTCCGAGAGTCATGAAATCATCTTACTGTATTTTGATTAATCAAAAACAAAGGAACTGCAAGTTAGTTTCTGGCTACTCCAGGCTAACCAGGAAGAAAACCTCCTTGCGGGAAATGAATGCATTACATAAAGCGTCAAGGGAGACTGAAAATGGTTTAGAGCATTGTTGTAGCTGTCCTAGAGCCTGAAAGGTACTGAGAGTCCTGGGGCAACAAGACCCTGACTTTGAGTCCCTGCCGGAGGCCTGATACCTTGAAACTTTCAATGTAGTTCTCAGATGACTAGAACAGAAATGCCTGTTTCCAAATGGTTCTGTTACATTGATACCTTTCTTCTGTGTTTGCCTATAGATTGAATACGAAAGGAAGAAGAAGGAAGATGGAAAGCGAGCTCGGGCAGACAAACAACATGTCCTAGACATGCTGTTTTCAGCCTTTGAGAAACATCAGTACTATAATCTTAAGGACTTAGTGGACATCACAAAGCAGCCTGTGGTATGTATGTGTTTCTACTGATCCTTAAGTATACCCTACTTCATTAACATAGTATTAATGAGAAGAAGCATGAGTACGTTCACATCCACTCTTGTAATGACAGTTTATGTTGACACTCAGAAAACAAGTCTTCATTAATGCAGCTATGTCTTCCCAACATCCACCTCATTACTTGAGATTTAAGATACATTTAAGAGCCACTGAAATGGCTCACTCTATAAAGGCATTCATGCACATGCCTGATGATCCCTGAACCCACTTCAGAAGGAGAGAACCCTCCTCCTGAAAGTTGTCTTCTGACTGTTACACACACACACACACACACACACACACACACCAAGGCCCTCATGTGTGCAAGCATGTGTGCACACACAATAATAAAATGTTAGGGCCAGAGATATGGCTCGGTGGTTAAGAGATTGGCTGTTCTTCTAAAGACTCGGGTTTGACTCATTGCACACACATGGTGGCTTGTAACCATCTGTAACTCCAGGTCCGGAGATCTGACACCTCTCCAGCCTCTGCAGGCAACCAAGCATGCATGTGGTGCACAGACATCCATGCAGGCACAACACCCTACACATACAATTAATAGTAGTAATAAGGTCATAGACACATTTAATGGAAGTAATTTTGTATGAGAAAAGGAATCTGTGTTTTTAATATTAGTCTGAGATCTGCCAAATGTTTCACGTTCTTTTTAATTTCTGTTAAAGTGTCCCTGCCACACTGTTAGCAGCTCAGCTAATGCTTTCTTTCCCTCCGGCTTTCCCACAGCCTGGGAAACAGCACCCAAACTAGATTAAAATATTTTTAAAGGAATAATTTATTAGCAAGCTGTGTTTCTTCTGGTTTTAATGACGTTTATCTTTTTTACTTTTATATGTAAATATGTCTACATGAAAAGGCTGTTCCAGAAACTGACAGCAGATAAGCTATTCTTGAAGAATAAAACATGCGCACAGTTAGACATGAGGAAATGAGCCAAGTGCGGGGACATTCTAGTGATGCTAGGGAAAGGAAGTTCCTGTCCTTACCGTAGGGGGTTAGGTTTATTCATTTTGCCTGTAAGGAAGGGAACTATTAGAATTTCTGTCTAGGGTAGATGTAGTGATACATCTTTGTAATCTTAGTACTCAGAGGCTGGAAGATCCCAAGCTCAAGGATAATACATAATACATGTGTACCCTGTTTTCACAAACTCTTTCATCAGTTCAGTTTGGGGGGGGTTATTTGTTTGTTTGTTTGTTTTTGTGGGTTTTTTGTTTTGTTTTCATTTTGTTCTTTGTGTATGAGTGTTTTGCCTCCATGTATGTCTGCCTGGGGAGACCAGAAAAGGACGTTGGATGCTGGGGATTGAACCCAGGTCCTCTGAAAGAGCAGCCAGTGCTCTTAACCCTGAGCCAGCTCTTCTGCCCTGGTCAGATAGTTGTTCTCTCTCTCCCATGCTTGCGTGTTCCCCCCTCCCCTCCCCTCTCTCTCTTTCTTTCTCTCTCCCTCGTCCCCCCTCACACACACATACACACACACCCCTCCTGCCTTCCCCCTCTCCTCTCCATCTCTCATGTCTCATCCCCCACCTCCACCCCACTTTTACTTGCTGCCTGGCTACCTCACTTACATAGCCTAGACTGACTTCAGACTCAAAATTCTCCTGCCTCAGCTACTATAGTTCTGGGATTAAAAGCACATGCCCCCATATTTACCTCTAGTTTTTTCTTTTCTCTTATTTTTTCTTCCTAAAACCCTTCATTTCTACAAGCAGACTTACTCATCACAGAAACTTCCCTAGGGTAAGGTAGTCTTTATGTCATTCACTAGTATATAGCTTATATAGGCTACCAGGACAGTAGAACCTTCTCAAAGACAGCCAGTTTGAAAAGACCAAGCTTTGGTACCTGATACAAAGTCAGCATATGGTACCTATTTAACGGAATGTTTATATGTGATTCAGCTTTTAGCTTTTCTTCTCTCTCTAAAATATGAAACATTGAGAGATGTTCAGTGGTACTGAACAGAGCATTGGCTGCTCTTCCAGAGGACCAAGATTTTATTCCCAGCACCATGTGACAGTGCATAACTGTCCAGAGTATAGGGGTCCAGTGTCCTCATCTGGATGCCGTGGGAACCGGTATATATGCAGTGCACACACAGACAGGCAAAACACTCACACATGAAATAAAAAAAAATAACTTAAACATATTTAATAATAAAAATAAAATATGAAATAGAGGAAACCTGTTATTTCTCCTCAGCTCTTGGTGATCTTTAACATTTGCTCTGTTTTGTCTGGTCTTCCTCCATGTTTTATCTATAAACTAGAAGCACACATAACATTTCCTTTAAAAACACAAGCCATTGAAAAGTTTAGTTGTGCCCTGTGAAACATGAAGCTGCCAATAGCACTCTGAGACCTGACCCCCTGCTTCCAGCGTCTCCTCTTGACCCATGTACGTCTGTAGTAATGCCGTAGAGGCCGCTCTGATTACAACTGAGCCCTGTCATTTCCTTGCACTCGGTCCTCCCAGGTGTGGGTGTGGGCGTACATGTAGAAGTCAGAGGATAGCTTGAGAATTAGTTCTGTCTACCACGTAGGTTCCACAGATGAAACTCAGGTCATCAGGCTTGGCTACCTGAACCATCTCACCAGCCCCCGAGTGCACCACCTTTTAATTCAAAATGGATAGTTGAATAATAGAATAGGTTTGAGTCACAAGACAAGTGCAGCTTGGTGCCCATCCTCACACAGTCCTGCCCGACAGTTGCTTCTCTACATGGTAGGTGTTCCATAAGCAAAGCAGTTATGGTGCTGTATCAGCAGTCAGGTGGGATTAGCCTGGGACTCACAAGCTATTTCCAGATAGGCCTAAGTAAAGATCTAAATAAATAGTAAAGATCTGGAGAAATGACTCAGCAGTTAAGAGCACTGATTGTTCTTCCAGAGGACCCAGCCGTCTGTAACTTCAGGCCCTGGGGATCCAGTGCCCTCTCATCTAGCTTCCAAGAGCACCAGGCATGCATGTGATGTACATACGTACATGCAGGCAAATACACACATAAAATAAAAACAAGTAAACTTGGGGCTGGAGAGATGGCCCCATGAGAAACAGCAGGAGACCCTCCTAGGTTTGATTCCCAGGACCCATGTGGTGGCTCATAGTGTCTGTAACTCCAGTTCTAGGGAATCCGACAGGCATATAACAGGCCAAATACCCACACACATAAAATAAAATAATCTTTTAAAAGGGATTAGAATAAAAGGAGTTTAAGCAAAATTTGGAGTCAAAGATTGTGTGGTATTTTTCCAAGGATAAAGTAGCTAGAGAATTTGAAATAGAGTGCATCTTTCCCACCAAACCTAGAGACTTTCAAGCCTATCCTATTGGGGCCTGTGATTGGTGATGATTTCCAGTTACAAGGGAAGAAAGCAACTAAGACTAGTGTCAACAAAACTAGGATGTATCGCCTCATGTGGCTGTAAAGTTCCAGGCCGTGGCTTTAGAGGTAGCTCGAACTTGCTTCTCGTGTTATCTACTTAGACTGTTCCTTTCCCTCTTTCCATCTTCCTTGTTTGTTGTCTTTATTTGTAAGCAGATGCTTGCCCATTAGGGTAGCCAAAATAGCTCCTCCCAGCTAGCAGCCGCTCAGAAGACCTATCCTGGTTATTCCTGTAAAAGACCCAGGGTGGGTTCCGATGAGTTCATAGGAGTTGAGTGTCTCTTTCTGTTTTTGTTTTTTTGTTTTGTTTTGTTTTGTTTTTCAAGACAGGGTTTCTCTGTATAGCTTTGGTGCCTGTCCTGGAGCTTGTTCTGTAGACCAGGCTGGCCTCGAACTCACAAAGATCCACCTGGCTCTGCCTCCCGAGTGCTGGGATTAAAGGCGTGCGCCACCACTGCCTGGCTGAGTGTCTGTTTCTGGACTAGGAGGTCAGGTCAGGAAATGCTCTAGCATATTAATTCCAGATATAATGTAGTCAAAGCACAGCTTAGGAGGGGGAGCTGCCCATGCAGTTTATACACATGCATGTGGACATGAGGTCGCCATTGGGTGTCAGTCCTCATGTGCCTCCTGTTGTTGTCCTTTGTCTCACTGGCCTGAGCCTTCTCATTAGCCTTGGGTGGTGGGCCAGCGAGCCCAGGGATCTGCCTGTCTCCACCTCCTTAGTGCTGGGATTACAAGCACACCTTCCATGCCCAGCTTTTTCACAAGGGTTCTAGGGCTCACACTTAGGACATGCTTGCTTGGCAGGAACTTTACTGACCACGCCACCTCTGCGGTTCCAGAATAAAACTTGATTACCATACCTTACCAAGCATTTAGTAAGTAATGCTGACACCCAGGTTGCTCAAGCCAGACAGAAAGTCCTATTCTTCATGCTGTGGGCTACAAATCCTGGCCTGTGGGCTTCCTACTTGGGTCCTTAAAGTAAAAGGTAGCATAAAGACTGATTTTCTTTTCTTAAGATTTATTTTTATTTAATGTGCATAGGTGTTATTGAACCTAAATCTTAACAGCTCAGTCATCTCTCCAGCCCCAAGACTGATTTTTCTACCTAACAGGTGCAGGGCAGGGCTGGGGCTTGGACACAGTTGTCCTGACTTCAGCTGAGGAATGTCATTATTGTGTCCTCTGAGATTTATTCCAGCACATACATAGATCTGTGGACAAGCAAGGAAAATTTTCCTGACAGCCTTTTTAATGAGGAGGGAAATGTGTTTTCCTCACAATACGGTTCCTTTCTGCTTTTCATGTAGTATCATTGATCATGGTCAGGAGTGCGGGAGATAGGACACAAGCTTGCTATTTGCTTATCAGCTCCTATCCCAATTTATACTCCTCAGATCATTGCTGTTTGTTACAGTGCTGTATTCTGGAGCTTCCCTTTTTCTATTTGATTCCTCTGTCTCTGGTTTTAACAGTCTTCAGTTCATATGCCTTCAGTTCTTGAATTTGGTATCGATGATGCTAAATTTTCTAAAAGAGTATATATTAATTAATGACAGTCCTTTTTGGAGAATAATTAATTCATGTATTAGAAGTAATTCTCAATAAAAGACTGTCATTAATTAAAAGTTTTAAAATAGGAAATGTTACACTAAAATAAATAACCTAAATAAAAGTAGGTAAAATTTAAATACATTTACAAAATTTTAATATTTCTATAGAATAAAGGTTTGGGTTGTATTTATTTATTTTTTTATTTTATCATCATCATTATTATTGGTGGTGGTGGTAGAAATATAGACAATTTATTAAGAAGAGAAACACACAGTTAAAAATGGAAGCAGCTAGAGTGCCATGGCAGGCCGGAGACTTAGAAAGCCAGCATCTAAATACTGCTGTGTAGAGACAAGATCCCATAGCCCAGGTTGGTCAAGAACTGGCTGAGACGGGACTGATCCCAAACTCCTGATTCTGGGGACTGGGCCCCCCAGCCTTGTCCCGGCCCTGTTTGGGTTGTTTGTTTGGAGGTGGCTTTGACCTGGAGCTGGAGCTCTTGCCCCCCCCCCCCCCCGTGACCTTGCTGCCCTTTTGTCTGCCCTCTAGTAACATGTTCGAATATCTCAAGCTTATATAGAAGGTGCTGCTGCACAGGTAATAGTTTTGGGGACAGGTGTCCAGGAAACAAAATTGTGTGTTATTTATGTACAAAACGTAAATGGAATATTCCTATAGGTACTAACCCAGAAATTTGGTCTTTAATTTTTTTTTTTAATGCCATGAGTTGGGTGGGTATATGTCATGTGTATGTGGCTGGAAAAAAATTTTTTCAGTATATAGTCCAGGCCAGCCTTGAACTCAGAGAGTAGTGTAGCTGGTGTCACGTAGGGCTTCCTCCTGCCTCAAGCCTCCTAAGTGCTGAGTTGACAGGTACCTGCCAGCATACGGTTCCCTTTTCATCATTCTTCCCACTTAAAGCCTCTGTTTGCAGAGTAAACTGTATTGAACTGTATAGATCAGAGCAGCTAGTATACTGACAGTCACAAGGTGATCCCCACAGTCAGCTTTAGAACATGCACCCCAAAGAAAGGCATCTGCATTAGCAGTCACCCACCCTCAATTCTAGACATCTACAGCTCTGCTTTCTGTCTTGACACATTATCCTGGGTAATATTTCAAACTCAGTTATTTTTTTCAAAATAAGTGGTGTAGCCGGATGGTGGTGGCACTCAGGAGGCAGAGGCAGGTGGATCACTGTGAGTTCTAGGACAGCCTGTTCTAAAGAGCAAGTTCTAGGACAGCCAATGCTATAAGAGAAGCCCTGTCTCAGGAGAGGGGGAAGTGGTGCTTTCTCTTTTATTAAGACTTGGATATCTGTTTTCTAGTAATTAGTGATTTCAAGTATCTATAATAATGTTGTTTTATTCCCAGTTTTAAACCATTATAGCCCAGCCTTTAGTAACCCAAGTTCAGCACTTCCATCTACAAGTAAACTATTCCAGCACTGAAGCCTGTCTTTAGCCAGAGTTAAAAGAGCCAGGTGTGGTAGTGCATACTTCTAATGCCAGCATTCAGGAGGCAAAGGCAGGCAGTGAGTTTGAGGCCAGCCTGGACCAGCCAGAACTACACACTGAGAGATTGTTTTGAAAATTAAAAAGAACACTTCAGACCTATGAGGCATTAATTAGCTAGTTTTTCAAGGTTTGAATAAAATGTAAAGTTGAATCAAGCAGGGTTTTATCCTTTGACCATTTTATTACCAATCTGTAGGCTGCTTAGATTTTTCAAAGGGAGAAATACAACCAGTGGAAACCCAGAGACGGCACAGGATGGGGGTGGGGTGGCCAGTGAGGGGAAAAGGAGAAACCCGCAGACCCGCCCCGCCCTCCCTCTCCTGCTCACAGTTTAGTCTGTCTGAGGTAGTGGGAGCATCTGGTGCCTTTCTTCACTCTCCTCCTAATGTGTAGTCGTTTCTGAATGAGCAGTCCTGTGCCTGAAGTCACTAACAGCCTCATCAGCAGTCCTTTGTTCTGTTGACATCTCTGACAGGAGTCACTTACTCACTCGGAAATTCTGTGTCTGACACCCTTCCTCCTGTGGTACCCTGTTACAAGACACACAATCCCCATGTGCCACCTGGGCCACACAGATCTGCATATCGGGCACTTGATCTACACTTGTGGGGCCAGTTTTGTGACTAGAAGCCAAACAGGGTCTGTGATTAACTTACTGAAAACATTAGTAGCTGTAATCTGCTCCATGACAGAGCTGTTCATAATCAAGTTCAGTTGATTTATTATTATGTAAATAATGCTTATCACTGAAATGCTTAACAAAATGAAATGCAGATCAGTCCTCTGAGGTTGCAGAGCTGGAGGAGGAAAGAACTGGGTGGGTGACATGGCAGGAAGCAGAGAGGAAACCATTGGTTGCTTGCACCTCCTCCTAGGCTGGAGGAAGGCGGGTATGGAAGTCCATTGGCCGATTCTGACTTGTCACTCACCGGTTTTATCCTGAGCACAAGCACGAAGCCCATCCTGATCCTCTGGCCCTGTGCTCAGGTATGCTTTGCTGCTTCCTTCCCGGAACCTGTGGCACTCTGTCCCCCTTTGCTCTGCTCCACTCACTGTTGCTTCCCTCCCACACATCCCTTTGATGAGCGCCGAGGCTGAGCCAGTGTCTGAATGACGTGCTGCATTGTGGCCCACACTAATGAGAAACATCCTAGTCCCACGTGACTCGAAGCTCTGCCGGTTGCTGGCGTCCTTTCTGAAAGGCAGGCATTGAGGTGGGAAAGTAAGTTTTTAAGTATGTGCTTCTCTCTGCACAGAATTACAGTTGAAATGAGCAGTACCCATCCTCAGAGAACTTAAGAGCTTCACAGGCAGGGGCAGCGGCCCGGCCCTCCCTTCCCAGTGCTCCTACAGCACGCTGTGTATGTGACTCTCCTGTGCTTGCCTAGGTATGCCATGTCTCCACCTGATCCGATCTGCAAGGAAGCCCAAGGTTCTGTCCCACTTGAGTGGCATGTAGTCAGTGCCGGAGTAAATACTGGTGTGGCTAACTAAGGGAGTGAGATTAACAATGGTCAGTCCACGTACAATTTTTAACATTTCATCTCTCTCTCTCCAGCATTATTGTGTGGTCTGGTCTGCTTTCCCGCATACAACTACAGCACAGCTTTTCAAAATGAACATTCAACTTCAGGTAGTGCAGTTCACTCAGTCTTGCTCCTCAAACTGTCACTGCCTGTTCCAGAAGTAAGACTCCAAAGAGTGTAAAGTAACAAGAATTGGAGTTCATGGAGCTCATTTCTACAGCCCTTCTTAGCCGCTCCCCATCACTCTGCTGCTACCTAGTCAGTACTCAAGCACCCCTACTCACTCAGATAGTGCCCGGCTGGCATCACTGATGTCCAGGGAGGGAGGCCTGGCAGGAGCGCAGGACTCAAGAGGAGAAAGACATGTAGAGAAAGGCGGCCCTGAAGGCAGTCTAAGCACAGAGAGCCGAACCGGGCTATTAGAGAAACTCGGAGGAGGGAGGGGCTGTCGTGGAAGGTGGGCAGTGTGGAATGCAGTTGTATGGATGAAATGACTGCTGAAGAAAACTGCTCTGCACAAGTGACTTACATACGCCAGACAAGTCGAGGATAAAGGGTGAGCTGTGAGGGCAGGGGAAGCATTGCAGGGAGGAGGGGGCACCTAGCATGGAGGACTCAGAAGCACAGGGAATGGAGGGAGACAGAAGACAAGCCAGCCAGAGGAGATGCCCCTGAAGGAACCTGAGATGAGACTTGCAAGCCAGGAGACATCTTTGAAACACCTCACCGTTGTCTATTATGCTGGCTAGTTTTAAATCAACCTGACACAAGCTAGAGTAATCTGAAAAGGAGGGAATCTCAATTGAGAAAGTTTCGGTAAGATCTGTGGCATTTTCTTAATTAGTGATTGATGTGTATAGGCAGAGTTATTTGTCAGGACTGTCAGCACCCCAATAGACACACAGAGACTTAATAAATTATAATGCTCGGCCAGCTCTTAGAACTTAAATTAACCCATATTTCTCATCTAAGTTCGACCACATGGTTCATGACTTGTTACCTCCTTTCTCTCCTGCTTCCTCTGTTGGCTCACAACTCTGACTCCGCCCTTCTTCATCCCCGCATTTTCTCTGCCTAGCCACCAGCCAGTCAGCTTTGTATTAATAATGAGAGCAATACATAGTTACATTGTACAAAGGTTGTTCCACAGCAGTTAGGGGAGGGCCCAGATCACTGTGGGTGGTGCCATCCCTGGGCTGGTAGTTCTGGGTTCTAAAAGGAAGACATCTTCCTCCCCTTAGGGATTTTTCTGAACATGTTCTACCCTGTAGCTACTACTACTTTCTCGCAAACGCTATGCCTATCCCCCTTGCCAAGGCCTTTCATTTTGGTTGGAGTTTAATGTCTTATGATTTGAAACATCCTAAAGGCAAAGGAAACTTGAAACCACCACCCTGCAGAGTTAGAGCCTGGTTAAGTGTTTTTCTGATGCTGTTTTGTTATTTGACCAGGTCAGTAGGCAGTGATTATCTCATCCCCCTCTTACTGTTGCAGTAAGTTCGTGTACTGCATGGGAAACAGCCAGCTTGTAGAGTGAAGACTTTGTCTTTGTGGTTGTGAGCCTAGCCCCTCCCGGCTGAGCCATCTCTCCAGCCCTGTGCAGACACTCTCACTGTTTCATGGTGAACACTGTTGGCCTTCCATCTTCTTGGCCTGGATTATAGGTAGGCCCACAACTTGACATCAGGAGAGCTCTTTTCTCTGGGCTGCTGAAATGCTCCTGGCGGTGGCTGTTTGTGTGTAGCCCCGCTGTGGTGCATCTCCAGCCACGTGATTGATTGTTCGTGCACCAGCATCTTAGCAGCCGCACAAGAGACCATTCTCTGGAATTCTACAAAGATGTCATTCTTGGCACCTAAACTGAGATCATTTGTGCCTGACCCATCGTTTTCCATTTATGAATCCAGTTTAATTAGAAAGTAGTTTGTGAACAGTGTCCCATTTTTCAAGTGTAATTTGAAATAGCAGATGGCAGACGTGCACATTACCTGCATGCCCAAGCCTCTGCTTATTCATTCACACTCATTCCTCCAGCAAAGCTGACTATAGAAGGTGTGGGGGGCAGGCAAGCTGCCTGGGAACCCGGGACTCTGTTCATTGCTGCCACCTGCTGGGGCCTGTTTGCTGGCTGGGAAGGCTGGCCAGGAGACCAGGCCCTTCATGAGCTCTAGTTTCCAGCGGTTACATTCCCAAATGGCGGCCTACCCTAGCTGAATGGATTGTGCTGTGTTATTCCAAATCAGCCTGGGTAGGAATTCAACTATATGGTAACCTGCGGTGTCCTGCCCTGGTTCAGAGAACAAAGGATATCAAGGGCTCACTGATCCTGGAGTGTCAGAGCTTCAACAGCCTTAAAGCAGATGCGGTGGAACTTCAGAGTAGTTGAACAAATCAGCTAGGGACTTGGCCAGAGGCAGACTTCCTCTTGCCTGGCATGGTGAAGCATGCCCCTAATCCCAGTACTCTCAGGGAAACAGAAGAAGGAAGAATCCAGGCTTGAGGGTCAGCCTAGACAGCTTCACGAGATCTTGTCTCAAAAAAACAAGGACGAGTCTGCATATGGTGGCACTCCGGAGGCTGAGAAAGGCAGATCTCTACTAGTTTAGGGCCAGCCTGGTCTACATAGAGTTGCAGGCCCTGTTTATATGGGAAGGGGGCATAGTGGCATACACCTTTAATCCCAGTACTCTCAAAGCAGAAGCAGGTGGATTTCTGTGAGTTTGAAGCTAGCTGGCCATATGCATGCACTGGAGCTTGCTAAAAATCCACACACAATATGGTTTGGGTAGTAATGCGCACAGTGCAAATATTATCTGAGCAGTGGCTCCTCCACCATTAGTGCCTCTCCTCTGAGTGAATTAGCTCTCCTCCTGCAATGAGAGCAACCATCTTAATATTGGGACTGATTCTTGGAAGCACATAGTCAAATTAGGTTGATTGGGTTTTCTGTGGCAGAACACATCACTTGTGAATAATTAACTTCTTTCTCTTAGAAGCTACTATAATTTGTATCGGTCAGTTTATATTGGGTGCTTCAGTAGGCTTTGGCAAGTAGGCAGGGTTTTGTGGTACATTAACTGATGTGCTCATTAGTTCTTAGTCCTCTCCCGTCTTTGGCAGGCTCGGACAACACAAAGATGATACCTTTCCTTATTCTACAGGAAGGGGGTATTCTGAAACTCCAAGTTCAAAGAGCCGTGTTAGTCGGATGGGGTGTGGCTCTCAGTTTTAATCCCAGCACTCAGGAAGTGGAGGCTCATGGAACACTGGGAGTTGAGGCTTACATCCGGGGTCTAGACCAGCCGAGACTGAGTGATGAGATCCTGTCTGGGAAAGAGGAAACCTCATCTTAGAAGTGGGAATTGTAGATACTTGTCCTGTGCTTGCTTCTTGACGTTTACTTCCCATCCCTGCGGTGTGTGTCCTTTGTGTGTGTGTGTGCTCGGAAACTGCTGACTGCAGCCTGTGGACCGAGTCCATTAAGCCACTGAAGTCAAGAGCAGATGCCCTCCGTGTAGTTCAGTGAACATTCAGCAGCCATCCCTGAAGCGTGTTTTCCTACGCTTGGTGCACATAGTGGAGTGTTTGATGGGGTGTGCTGGACAACCTCTTCCTTGAAAACCCCACTTGGGGTTAAGAAGCACTGGCTTTGTTATTTGTGAATAGTTAGTGTATTTCAAGTGTTATTGTCTGCCTTAATAATCTCCTCTGTGGTGTTTTTGTTTGTTTGTTTGTTTGTTTGTTTGTTTTTTAGGGATACCTGAAAGAAATCTTGAAAGAAATTGGCATTCAGAATGTAAAGGGGATTCACAAAAATACCTGGGAGCTGAAGCCAGAGTACAGGCATTACCAAGCAGAAGAGAAGAGTGACTGAGAAGGTGTGCTGGACAGTGAGAGGCCACCGGCAGCCAGCGGCTCACACCACACTGACCGCCTGCGGGACAGCACCGGCTACAGTTCTGCAGTTCCTCTCAGGAAACTGTTAAAGCTGGCATTCCTTCCATAATGTTTCTCAAGTGCTTTCTAAAGAGAAAGGGGTTATTTAGAGACTAAACTTGTGTTAAATAAACCATAGCATTCAGCTGGGCATGCTAGCACATGCCACATGGCCAACACTCAGGAGGCTGAGGCAGGAAGGTGCCAGTTTGAGACCAGCTGAACACACAGCAAGACCCTCCCTCACAAAAGAAAAAGTGTTTTCTTGGTATGGATAGGAGGTTGGGAATTAAAACTGCTTTTGTTTTTAAGGGTTAACTTTTCAAGTATAAGTAGGATATTTCCTAAATGAAAATTGTCTGTATTGCTGAGAAACTAATGAGGAAGGGCCATCAACTACAGAAACTGTTAAGACAACACAGTCCAAGTTCCTTTTTCTGAAACTAAAGAGGGAACTGGTCTCCACAGAGGTCATGTTCACCTTCAAGCATACATCAATAAAGGGACCTGTTCACTTTGTACTAAATGGCAGCTTTCATCACTGGTCTATTTTCCCTTATGATATGATAAGAGAAACAGTCCAAACTGTGGGTGTTAGTGTTCCTTTTGTTTACTTTTAAAATAAGAAAATTAGGGCTAGAGAGTGGGCGCAGGTTATGAGCATACATTGCTCTTGCAGAAGATATGAGGTTAGTTCCCAGCATTTACTTAGAATGGCTCACAGCTGCCTATAACTCCATCTCCAAAGGACCCATACCCTCTTCAGGTCTGCTCAGGCAGCCACACATACATTCACACAGACACATACATAAGAATGTTTTTTTAAATCTCTTAATAATAATTGAAAATTAAGAACCTTTGCATTTCAAGGTAAATCTCCTCTAACCAGATATAAGCTCTTTGGAGCCTGGCTCTGGCCTGAGAATTTCACTTCCCATTCTGCAGGCAAGAGCTGACGTTTGACTATCAGATCCCATTGCCAGCTGAGTCAGGGAGGTAGGATGGTGCAGCTGAGGTAGAAAAGGCTGGCACTGTTTCCTAGAGCCTCCAAATACCCTTTTCTTGTCATCTGTAATTGATTGTGGATGGAAGCAGTCCATGCACACCATGAGTTTCTTCTAGACAAAATGCCACGTGTTAAAGCAGTCCTAAATCATACCTGCAAAGCAAAAGATCCTTCAACAAAGTAATCATATGGAAAATTTGCTTAGAGCTCGTTTGCATTTTATTCTTTGCTCTGGATGCCTGCAGCCAAGCTGTACAAATGCCGGAAATGTAAGAAAATTTTGTATAATTAAATCAAGGAAATAATTTTTCATTAAGAGAAGGACCTTAGCCAGTGGTGGAGGTGCACATCTTTAATCCCAGCGTTCAGGAGACAGAGGCAGGTAGATCTCTGACTGACTTCCAGGACAGCCAATGCTACACAGAGAAACCCTGTCTCAAAGAAAAAAGAAAGGGGAAGGGGAGGAGGAGCTTACACCATGATTTGCTTTAGTGGCATATCACCAGAAGGCTGAGGGTAAGTGCCACTGTTGTAAGAACAGTGCTGTTTGTCCCCCCTGTAAGACACAAACCTACTAAGGAAGGAAGTCTCAGTCCTCACCCACCCTCCTGATGCCAAGTATGCTCTGCCCCTTGGCGCCACTTTTTACAAACCTTGGTTTACTCTCTGACAATTTCATGCACGTATCCATTGATCACATCCACTCCAACTTCCACTCCCTCCACTTGTGCATAGCTAGACGCCTAACGTCCAGAAGCCTGTGCTGGTGTCATGGTAACTGCAGAACTTAGTGTGGGGGTAAACTTTACAGTATGTGCCATCCCACAGGACTTGCCATCAACACAAGGGTGCCTTCTCTGCTCAGTTTGTTTTTGTAGGTGTCGGTAATACCACCATCTCCTTAATAGAACACCAAGTTGGAAATTAATAGTGGACGGGTCTCTTAAGTCTTCCTCTGGTTACCATTTCAGTTTTTCTGTAGCTGCTTTGCCTTTCATCCAGTGAGATAATGCAGAGGCCTGACTGGACTTCCCAGAGATAGCACAGCCCTGATGAGGGAACAGAGTCAGGCTCACAGCAGACAGGGAACGGATGAGCAGAGCCTTTCCTGCAGTGCTGTTGAGTATGATCCTAAGGAGCCTTTGGTAACTCCATGGAGAGAAGAAAGGTGAGTTCCAGTAGGACACACAGGATGCAACAGGTCCTTTAAGACAGTCTGCTGCCCACCTCGACATCTTCTAGATCACCAGTGATCTAGACCACCAGCCACTCCCAGGACTCAACTGTGACATTAGTAAGCACTCACTCAGCTGGATGTTCAAAGGCGTCTGTCAGATGTGGACCTCCAAAGAGGCAGTGCTGTGCCTTGAACTTCAAAAGTGAATACTGCTCTTTCCACAGTGACGCTAAAGGGGAGACTTCAGTCATGTGTCATCAATATGTTCAGCATACAAAAAAGTTGGCATCACAACTATAAAAAGACCTCTCAGAACCAGTAACAAAACAAACTACATAGTTTTAAATGGGCAATAAATGTAAACATAGTGTTTCTTATAAGTTGGATCAGTAGCACATGAAAAGCTGCCCAACAATCAGTGGTAACTAGAGAAACGAAATTAAGACCATAAAAATATGCCACTTGCCTGCTGGGTAGGTAAAAACCTGTCGATAGAAACTTGGCAGTATCAGGTGCTAGTGCCCAAGGAGAGCAGCCAGAACTTACAGACACTGCCCATGGTCCTGCAGAATGATGCAGCTCTTGAAAAAAATTTTAGAAGCTTCTTAGAGTTAAGCATGCAACTCCGCAGTCCTGCTACCAGGAGGTGAAGATGCACGTGTTTAGGAACCTGTAGCTTCAGCTGGGTGGTGGTGTTGCACACCTTTAATCCCAGCACTCAGGAAGCAGAGCCAGGAGGATCTCTGTGAGTTCCAGGCCAGCCTGGTCTACAGAGCGAGATCTAGGACAGACACCAAAGCTACACAGAGAAACCCTGTCTGGAAAAACCAAAAAACAAACTTGTTTCAATCACCAAATCCTGGAAAGCACTCAGATGTGCACCAGATAGTAGATCAGACTGTGGTATAGTCTTGTATTGGGTCTCTTCCCATACTGAAGATGAGGGACTCCTGATACACGCAGTTGGATAGATCTCTGGTACATTTGATATGGCCACCTACTGTGTGCTTCCATCTAGCATCTGCAAGAGCAGAACAGGAGGAAAAAAGGAGGCCAGTATTTGTATGGGGTATACTTGGGAGATACTACAAAGACAAGGGAACTTTGGACAATGAAAAAGTTGGTTGCTTCTGTGATTATATGATATGAATGAAAATTTGATGTGCATGTTTAAAAGGTGCCTTACTGCAGATAAGTCTTGTGAGGCGTGGTGGCATATGCCTGTAATCCCAGCAGAGGGTAAACTGAGGCAAGAGGACTGCACTTCCAGCCCAGGCCACATAGCAGGACCCTGCCAACAGATAGTTTTAAAGAGAGAGAGGGACATGTTCTTAGACTACTTTAAT
The DNA here is from genome assembly GCF_004664715.2 of Peromyscus leucopus. Classification (NCBI taxonomy): domain Eukaryota; kingdom Metazoa; phylum Chordata; class Mammalia; order Rodentia; family Cricetidae; genus Peromyscus; species Peromyscus leucopus. The sequence continues at coordinate 47,439,933 of NC_051070.1, forward strand.
TTGTGTGGTGGGGGGTAGGGGGTGGGAGACTAGGGAGTTAGCCTTGGGCCTGTGCATACTAGTTGTGTGCTCCACAAAGCACTTAGTATCCCAGACAGGCCTGGAGCTTTGGATCCTCTTACCTTAGCCTCCTGAGTAGCCGGGGTTGTAGGCCTGTACCACAAGGCCCTGGTCAAACTGACTTTTTCAAAATTAAATAGAGTGGAAACTAGAACAAATGTCCACTAACAGGGCAGGTTAAGTAACTGGTCTATGTAATGGAATGTCTACAACAGTTTAAAAGAATGCGGTATGCTGTTGTGAACTCACAGTTTCCTGCGCTTCGGTAGAAACGTGTTTCAGAGCAGTGTTAAGGGCTGGAGAGATGGCTCGGTCGTTAAGAGCACGTATTGCTCTTGCAGAGGACTGAGTTCTGGATCCCAGCTCCTACAGTGACTCACAGCTAACTAACTACAACCCCAATTCTAGAGGCTCTGACCACCAGACACGTGGTACACATGCCTGTGTGGCAAAAAGGCAAAGCGGTCATACACATGAAATAAGTGAATCGGAAAAGTTAGCAAATGTTAATTGTGGGTGATTGAAATTCTGCATAATGTAAGCAGGATAAACTTTTAAAAACACTTTTTGTAAGATGCTGGTTACAGTAATAAAAATAAAACTAGCTACTTTTTGAAAGCATACATGTTTGTAAACACATAAGAAAATGCCAGGGGAGCATACCTAACTTAGAGTACTACCTGTGGGGGGTAGGAACATAGGGCAAAACAAGGTGTTCCTCTCTCTGAGTCTGTACGTTGAAACTGTATTCATTATGTGGTATGTGCATGTGTCTCCAAGCTCAAAGGGAAAGTCTGCCTCTAACAGAGTTAATTAGCTAAAGAGTATTCCAAGAAATACATGGGGTTCCATCTCCCCCGACCTGGGCTTTACAGTTAGAAGATATCTCAAATCCTGCCATGGAGCAAGAACACCCTCCAGAGGACTAAGTGGAGGTGACAAGAATAGACATGGTTCTCATCAGACATTTAGTAGGTTTCACACACGTGTCCCGAGCTCACACAAGCCAGGTCCCTACAAATGGAGTCTCTACAGTGTTACCACTCTGAACTGGTTTGCCTGTTGCCTTGGTATGTTTTTCTAGGGTTAGTATTGATAAATTCCACCCTTTCCAAAGGGAAAACCACGCCTGAAGGAAGAGATGAACACTGAGACACTGGAGTGTGGGTTGATGAAAAAGGGCTGTTTCTAAGCAATGCACAGTAAAACAATGTCTTGCCAGGCATGGTGATGCATGCCTTTAATCACAGCACTCAGGATGCAGAAGCAGTGGGTCTCTGATTTGGAGGCCAGCCTGGTCTATATAGCAAGTTTCAGGCTAGCCGGGTCTGCATAATAAGATCCAATCTCAAAAAGGGTGGGGGTAGGGCTGGCATGGGCAGCAATGTCTTAGTCATGGAGCTGAAAGGCTAAGGCTTGGACTCGTCAAAGCTTTTTGCCAGCCCACATCGTCCCCACTCATGTTTCTGGCCTGTGGAACCTAGGAGGGTGGGACCAATTCATCCATGCTGCACCAAGTTGGTTTTGCGAGCAAAGTTGTCTCCATTGAAGGAGAGACGGGTGGCTGTTCTTGTGCAGAAAGGCCCCAGAGTGGCTACCAGAGGTCTTTCCTGTTACAGTGTAGCTGTGGAGGGAGAGAGGGAGGCATTACTCACCAGGCTTTCTATCCTGTTCAAAAGGAAAGCTTCAGTACTCTCAGACAGCGTTGGCAGGTGGGACCTTAACAGCGTCAAACAGCCAGCTCTGAGATCACATTCTGTTAACCACCTACGCAGATCCGTCGGAAAGCCGAGCAAGCCTTGGCTTGCAAGCTTAATAAGTTGAAATGAAACACTCCCACGTGTGAGTTCAAGTTGCACATGCTTGTGTTGCAGATGGCTGCCAGGGAGTCGACTGGGCAGGGACAGCCAGGAAAACCACGAGAGTTTTGTTTGCTCTTTGAGACAAAGTATGGCTGTACTGCCTAGGTAGCCCTAAATTCCCGGGCTCATGTCCAGCTCCTGCCTCAACCTCCAGGGCTACAGTTGGGAGTATTTGGAATCGAACCTAGGGCTCACACATGCTAATTGTGCATTCTACCACTGGTCTACATTCCCTGCCCGCAGGACCACATTAAATAATAGTTTAATAATAAATAATAAACGGCTCTTTTCAGTTGCTTTTGGTTGACTCCTCCTGAGGGAAAGTGCGTGTGTTGATCCAGGTTAGGGTATCATGTACAGGAGAAAAGAAGCCAGGACATTACAGCGAATGTTTCACGTGTTCACAAACATCCATCTGTACCAGATGTTTCCCGTGTCACCGTTGCTGGTCACAGAAGATAGAGAGGCTCTGGTTTGAGGGAGTGGTTGGGTGGAGGCTGGTAAAGGGTTACCTTTGTGCTATGACAGTGTCTCAGTCACTGTTGTATCACTGGGAAGAGACACCATGACCAAGGCAACTCTTACAAAGAGAGCTTTCAGTTGGGGTCTGGCTTACAGTTTGAGAGGTTTAGTTGATTATCACGGCGGAAGCATGGCATCTCTCGTGCTGAGAGCTACGTCCTGATCTGTCTGCCGAGCGAGAGGGAACTGGGCCTGGCAGGGGCTTTGGAAATCTCAAAGCTCCTCCCAGTGACGAACTTCCTCCAACAAGGCCACATCTCCAAATCCTTCTCCCAGTTCCACTCCCAGGGGACCAAGAATTCAAATCTGTGAGCCTGGGGGGGCATTCCTACTCACACCACCACAGGGGCGGTTAATGAAGTTAACTTCTGATGGCCTAGGCTTACGACTGGCTCGAACCTGGTCTAGAGAAGACTTTGCTGTATGCTCTCAGCCAAAGACACACGGCAGAGGCCTGCTCCAACACCTGGGGGGAGTCCCCGTATCTGCATCTCACTGGGATCAGAAGGCAGGCACTGGACAGGCACGTGAGTTCTAGGGAATGACCGTCCCCCACGTGGCTTTGTAGCATCACTTGTCCCCTCTTAAAAATAGTCATCACAGAAGCTGGGTGTGGCGGTGTGTGCCTTGAATCCCAGTGCTCAGTAAGCAGAGAAGTGTGGATCTCTGAGTTACAGGACAGCCAGAGCTACATAGTGAGACCCTGTCTCACTTTAAAAAAAAAAAAAAGTTTACAGTCCTGGGGACCGGCCACCCTCTCAGGCCACATGGTCTTTGCTGTTTCTGCTTCTGTAGATTCTCTGCTCCATCCTGCTCTCTGCAGATTGGCCTCCTTGACAATGCACGACTTGTGTTCTGGCAGAGATGAATGCTCAGGGTTCCAATTCGTTTTGGTAATATTTTATTTTGTATATGGGGATTTTGCCAGCGTGTATGTATGTGTACCGCTTGTGTACAGTCAGTACCCATACGGGCCAGAAGATGGTGTCAGCACCTGGAGTCAACAGATGGTTGTGAGCAATGGGAATTGAACTCAGGTCCTCTAGAAGAGCACCAAGTGTTCCTAACCACTGGGCCATCTCTCCAGCTCCAACTTTCCTTTTTTTTTTTTTTTTGTTTTTGTTTTTGTTTTTTTCTTAATGCTTAAATCAAGCCTTTACATATTCTAATCACACACTCCAGCTTTACATGGCTTTCAGCCCAACCAGTTGCCCCTTGTTCCTAGGTCAGTGGTTCTGAGGTCTGAGCTGCACAACTAAAGAGAAGAGTGAAGGATGACTAGCCAATAATGGTGGACTTTTGAAGAAAACGACCATTCCAGTTCTAGAATCCCTGTGACTCCTTTGTGCAGAGAACAGAATACGCAGTCTACAACAGTAGCTTACGAGGTAAGCTGTATGAAGGACTTAACTGCTTGCGTGTGTAATGAGGAAAGAAGCCGAGCATGGTGGTGTAGGCCTGTAGTCCCAGCAATCAGGAGGGCGAGGGCAAGAGAATTGCATGACTGGGGCTAGCATGAGCTACATAGACTGCCTCTAAACACAAGCAGAAAAAACCTAAATTGCACCAGGATTTGCACACCTTTAATCCTAGCAAATCTGTGAGTTCGAGGCCTGCCTGGTCTACAGAGCAAGTTCCAGGACAGCCAGAGCTACACAGAGAAACCTTGCAGTTGGGACAGCAATTATCCACCAGTGACACAGTTGTTAGCCACAATTTAGAAGTTCCTCACCCCATTTCTGGCAGGTGGCCCTTGAACTCATATTGCTAGTGTGCTAGTGTGCACTAATAAAGCGTTGTCAGCAGGTCAGAAATGTGACAGCCTTTCTGCAGACACGGGAGCAGGAAAGGCATTCACACATGTCTTTTTAGTGGAGCACAGGCCTCACACACCTGATACCATGGCCCCCTTCAGTCCCTGGATTCTCTGATACACCTGCTCACCAGAATCCTGGTGGGAGATCAGGGCAAATACAGGCTACTAGCCCCTACTGAGACACATCCCTCCGAAGGAGCCCCCACCTCCTTATTCTCACAAGGTTCCACATCACTGCTAATGACTAGCCAAGACTCAAAACAACCGAGTTTGTCATCCACTGTCAACTAGACAACTAAGTGTCATTTAGTGGAGGTTTTCCTGGTCATGGACAGCTCATAGGAAACTTCAAGGCTTCCCTGAAGAAACTCAGTGACCCCAACTACTACACATCCCTGCACCCCCTACCCTGGGAAACTCAAAAGGGAACCCACACTGACAGTGCGAACCTTGACATAAGCCCCTCTATTCTCTCCTGGAACCACACAAAAGGACACACCCTTGGTCTAGCACTAGAGAGGCAGAGGCAGGTGGATCTCTGAGTTCAAGGCCAGCCTCGTCTACAGAGCAAGTTCCAGGACAGCCAGGGCTATACAGAAACCCTGTGTTGAAAAACCAAAACAGACCAAAAAAGAAAGGAGACAAGTGTTCTTGGGTTACACCATAAAGTTGCATCTTGATGAGCCTGTCACAATTTGCAAATTGCTTTAGTTCAGCCCAGCCTAGCAACACCGTTCACTATGGAATGTGGTGTTTACCTTGTGCTGGGGTAGCTGCCTGGATGCTGCCATACCATATCAAATTGCATGTCACTGCCCAGGGAACAGATCCAAATTCAAAACTCAGAGTACAGTTTCTGCAGAGTGTGAAGTGCTTTCACACCATGCTAACATCAAACCATTGAGTTGGGCCTCTTCCCAACAGTACCAGAAGGGGAGAGAGGGATGTGGAGCAGCTTGGCTCCGTGCCTGCCACAGAGTGGACGAACGGCCAGTCAACGTTCAGTGTAGAATCTGCTTGCTGAGCTGGGTAGCCTGCAGTTCACAGTTCACTTTTAGCCACTTCACAGGAAATGGTTGAAAATCCATTAACAGGGGTGTGTGTATGTGTGTGTGTGTGTGTGTGTGTGTGTGTGTGTATATGTGTGTGTGTGTGTGTGTGTGTGTGTGTGTGTGTGTGTGTGTGTGTGTGTGGAGTGATTATCAAACAGACCTAATTTGGGATGAAACAAATACTTAAAAGGCTTGAAGCCCCCGGTGACTCTTCTAGAGCCCTGTGAGTTAGGTGCCTCTGTGATTGGGTCCTCCCTGCCCCACACCAATGGCACGAGAGCCACCAAACACATCCTGTCAGCCTCTACTAGCCAGCCCTGGAGTTCCCACCTCTTGCCTGTCACATTCCCGGATTGTAGTGGTCCTGGAGGTGATTTCCCATGGAGGAAAGAAATGGAGTGTTTCCCCAGGTTGGTTGGGTTACAGATCTCATGGTTCCTTCTCCAACTGCATCTACTCCAGTCTGTTCAACGTCCAAGGTCTGATGTTTCCCAGACAAGAGCACTGGGAGATGACAGAAGGTCTCTTCTCACTCCTGAGAAGGCACTTCAGTCCCTGCCAGGCCCGATGCACACTGGGATACATCCGGTCAAAAGGTAGAAGTGTGGGGCCCGTGAGATGGCTCAGTGGTTAGCAAAGCTGGGAGCCTGATGACCTGAGTTTGAACCTCAGGACCCACATGGTGGAGGGAAAGTACCAACTCCCACAGGTGGTTCTGTGACCTCCATCAGGTGCCATGGCTCAGGTATGAGCATACACACAAAAAAAATGTAATTGTTTTCAAAAACAGAAGCGTGTGTTTGATGCCGAGTCCTTACCAAATGTGTGCTTGGTGTCCATAGCAAACAATGAGAGGCCCCTGACCTGGTGAGACCTATAAGGAACTGGAGACTTTTTTTTCCTGCAACAATTGATATTCTGGTCCACTCAGCCTTTATGACAAACCACCATAAAATGAGTGGCCTATAAGCAACAGAAATCTGGGCTTGTAGCATGGCTCGTCAGGTAAAGGCATTTACCACCAAGCCTGAGAACTTTAGTTCTCTCTCTCGGGCCCCCAAAGTGGAAGGAGAGGACCAACTCCCGAAAGTTTGTGGTCTAACCTGCCCGCATGTGCCGTGACCTGCAGCCACCCACACACACACAAAAATAAATGCATAAGTAAATGGATGTAATTTAACACGGAGGCCTGAGGTCCATGACCAGGGCTCCCCTGTCATGGGTTCTGGTGAGGGTCTTCTGGTGTGCAGCCTGAACACTTGCTGTCGTTACTTAGTGGAAAGAAGGCAAGAAAGTTGGCTGGAGTCCAGTTCATGAAGGGCACTAATCCTGACTCTGAGGGCTGCAGCCCCATGACGTCATCTTCCAAAGCCCCTCCTAACATCCTCACCTTTCAGGAGAGAACTGCAACATGAGTTCCAGGGCTACCTAGACATCGCTCCATCAGTCAGTTAGTCATACACCAGGAAGGAGTTTCACATGTGATTCCATAACTTGTTCTTTTTAAAGATGAATAAACCTTATTTTGAAAACAACTGTTTGCTGCCTTCAATCCTTAGCTGAAATGACTGCACAGCTCTGTTAATTTTTTTTTTTTAAAGTAAAGGCTACACCTACACAGGATCTACTTTTGGGCTTGGAAGAGGGTGGTTAATGCCATAGCTCATGAAGACTAACTTGCCAGTTTAATTTAAATTGGGTTGAATAGCAAGCCTAGCATGAGAGCTAAAACACGCATACTGACCTTGAGCTTGGGTGGTAAAATAATAGCATGATGCAGTTGAGCAAGCTGTAGGGTAGGCTGGGGCCTACCTTTCTAAGAACATCCTGAAGTTGTGTCTGCCTGACCCACGGCAGCTTCATCTGGGTCTCCTGCCTCTGCCTCCTGTAGCAAATCCTACTGGCTGGCACCACCACAACCGGCTGAGTGTAGCTCGGGCCTGAGCTGGGGCCCACAAGGCCACAGGCAAATAGCTTTTTCTCGAATTCGTACCAAGAACGTTGGATGCCAGATGTAGCATGAATCTTAAAAGGTCTTATTAATAAAAACAAACCTGGAGCCAGGTATTGGGGTAAATGCTGGAAGATCAGAGAAGCAGAACAAGCCACAGCTAACCTCACCTTGCCAATTCCTCAGCTGATCCTGTTTCCTCAGACTGGAAGCCTCTGAGGCCTCATCCAAATGGATCTCAGCTGAACTGCTGCTAAAAGCTTAACCAGCCTAGTTCCTGGTTTTCATGCCTTATATACCTTTCTGCTTTCTGCCATCACTTCCTGGGATTAAAGGCGTGAGTCACCATGGCTGGCTGTTTCTGTGTGGCTTTGAACTCAGATCGGGATGGATCTCTGCCTCCCAAGTGATAGGATTAAAGGTGTGTGTGCCACCATTTTCTGGCCTCTATCTAGTGGCTGTTCTGTTCTCTGACCCCAGATAAGTTTATTAGGGTGCACAATATTTTGGGGAACACAATATCACCACATACAATTCTTTTTTAAAAATAGAATGCATTGGGGCTGGAGAGATGGCTCAGTGGTTAAGAGCACTGGCTGTTCTTGCAGAGGACCTGGATTCAGTTCCCAACACAAGGCATCTCACCACCTGTAATTGGAGTTGCAGGGAATCTAATGTTCCAGGGCACCAGGAATGCATGTGGTGCACATACAGGCAAGACACTCATAACAAAAATAAATATTAAAGATATTTTTTAAAGCATGTGTATCCACTTGGGAGGCAGAGGCAGGTGGATCTCTGTGAGTTCGAGACCAGCCTGGTCTACAAAGCGAGTTCCAGGACAAGCTCCAAAGCTACACAGAGAAACCCTGTTTCAAACAAAACAAAACAAACAAACAAACAAACAAAAAAGCATGTGTATCTTTGGGGGTGTGGTAGCTCACACCTCTAAATCCCAGAATTTAGGGAAGCAGGCAGAGGCAGGTGAACCTCTGTGAGTTCGTGGTCAGTCTGGTCAACATTGTGAGTTCCAGGGTAGCCAGGACTACGTAGCGAGACCATGTCTAAAAGAGGGGGGGGGGGTGTATATCTTGAAAGTAGAAGGGGTAGTTTTGGGTGAAGAGACCACAGAGAGGAGAGAATTAGTGGTGGGGGAGGATAGCAGTGGGCAAATATAAGCAATGTACAATGATGTGCATACATTAAAATGCCATAGAAAATGGTTTGAAAAAATAAGTCTGTAATCTCAGCATCTCAGAAAGCTGAGTCAGAAGGAATAAAGGGCAGCCTGGGCTAAATAGCAAGGCTGGGATGTGGCTCATTCGGCAGAGTGCTTGTGTAACATGTAAGAAGTCCTGCATTTGATCTCAAGGACTACATAAAACATGGCCTGTAATCCTAGCACTTGGGATGTGCTGGGTGGAGGATCAGCCCAGGCATCCTCGGTATTAGAGGGTTCAAGGTCAGGCCAAGTTACTTGGGACTCTGTCTCAAAGGAAGAGGGAGGTGGTGTGTATCTATTTTAGTCCCTTTTTGTTTGTTTGTTTGTTTTTTGTTTTGGTTTTTTGAGACAGGGTTTCTCTGTGTAGCTTTGGTGCCTGTCATGGAACTTGCTCTGTAGACCAGGCTGGCCTCGAACTCACAAAGATCTGCCTGCCTCTGCCTCCTGAGTGCTGGGATTAAAGGTGTGCGCCGCCGCCGCCGCCGCCGCCGCCGCCGCCGCCGCCGCCGCCGCCGCGCCGCCGCCGCCGCCGCCGCCGCCACCACCACCACCACCACCACCACCACCACCACCACCCGGCATATTGAGCTATTCTTATTCTTCATCCTCAAAAACAACCAGATCCCTCCATGATGTTAAGTTTGACAGACTCTTTTTATATATGAAGTCGTTATGAATTTGTACATCATGTTTGGGCAGGGCCCCTGCTATCTCTGTGAGGTTCCCCTTTTAGTATATGCTGCCAGAGCTTGACTTTCTTGACACAGATCACTGGGCTTGTGGGCACTTTCCACTGAAGGTCATTCCCTGAAGCCAGCCTCCTCTCTCTCGGAATGGCCGCAGAGATTTTATTGTGCTGGGATCAATGGCTCTTTAACGCGTAAGCAATGCCTCAGCTGTGGACCAAAGTTAAGGCTCTTCGCTGAGTGACCGTCAGAGCCCTTCTCTTTGCTTTTTATTTATTTATTTATTTATTTATTTATTTTTTTTTTTGGTTTTTCGAGACAGGGTTTCTCTGCGTAGCTTTGCGCCTTTCCTGGAGCTCACTTGGTAGCCCAGGCTGGCCTCGAACTCACAGAGATCTACCTGGCTCTGCCTCCCGAGTGCTGGGATTAAAGGCGTGCGCCACCACCGCCCGGCCTCTTTGCTTTTTAATATCATCCAGATTCACTCAGGTTAGGACTCCGAGTTCATAGCCGGTCTCCAGTTCTAGGATGGCTTAAACCCTTTGCCTTGGTCCCCCGAGGAAAAAAATAATAATCTAAGCATTACCCCAGCTACCCTTCAGAGTGGCCAGTGTCAGGGCATGCAAGGAAAGGCCTGGGTTCTTCATTACACAGAGAAGTGACTCGCAGCTGACCTCTAACGATTTTTATTGCGCAATATAACTCACTGTGTGCTAGAAGAATCAGCAGGCGGAAAGAAGAGAAACGTTCCCAACCAGATGTAGGTGACTTGTTCTCCTTAACACATTGCTGTCATGATTGTGAAGGGTAGATGATGATGATGATGATGATGATGATGATGATGATGATGTGTGTTCTGCTAAAGACAGGACATCACGGGACTGTAAAGATCGCTTGCTATTCTTGCAGAGGACCCAGGTTTAATTCCCAGCACCCACATGGTGACTCACAACCATCTGTAACTCCAGTTCCAGGGTATCTGATGCCTCCTTCTGACCTCCAAGGCCACCAGGCATGCACGTGGTATACAACATATATGCAGGCAAAACACACATAAAATAATTTAAAAAAAGATAGGCCATGCCCCCCCCCCCCCATCTCAAGAGATTGCTTGCTAACCCTATGAGTAATGGCACTCCTAGGAACTACGTCTCTGGGATGGTTTTTTCTCTTTTTCTCTTTCTGTTTTGTTCTGTGTTCTTTAGAATTCACCCTGTAGCCCAGGGTGACCTCAAACTCCGCAATCCTGCTTCAGCTTTCCAAGAGCTGAGATTTTTCCTGGAAGCAGCTGCTCCAGCCCAGACAGTCCGATGATTGCAGAAGCCGCTGCGCTTCCCTGAACCCTCCTGAAAGGGAAATCCGAGCTGACACCACCCTGGATCGTGACCTACAAAACTTCAACATGATGCGTGTTGTCTTAAAACAAGGGTTATTCTGTAACGGCAGTATATAATTAATACAGTGACTCATGGTAAACAAGATGCAAGCAATTAGCATATATTTCAAAATAAAAGCTACCTACTTTGAATTCTTTTTACTTTATTACTCATATAGATGTGTGTGTGTGTGTGTGTGTGTGTGTGTGTGTGTGTGTGTGTGTGTGTGTTTATTGGGGGTTCAGTTGCCATGGTGTGTGTGTGGGGGGGTCAGAGACAACTTTCAATTTTCAGAATCAGTTCTCTCCCTGTGGGTTCAGAATGCCAAACTAAAGTTGTCAGACTTGGTGGCAATACCTTCGCCTGAAGAGTGACCTCACCAGCCCCAGAATCCATATATATATAGTGAGTGTGAGTGTGTGTGTGTGTGTGTGTGTGTGTGTGTGTGTATGCACATCCGTCAGGGCACAGGTGTGGAGGTCAGAGGCCAACTCTCTGGCATTCTCTCCCGTCATTTCATGGATCCAAATATGAAACTCAGGTAGGCAGGCCTGTATGCTAGCCTATATCACTGACCCTCTCTCTGCCTCTATTCAGAATTTTTTTTACCTTACAACACGTGATAAATAGGGGCTTAATTCACTCACTACCCTCCTCTATGGATGTACACGCCCACACCCATATTCCTCTGTTCATTCATGATTCCGTGGGTTGTAACTGGCCATTGCTTAAGAACCCCGAGGGAGTAGGACAAATTGAGAGGGTGGACTGAGCACTTAGTTATTTACTAAGCAATAGCAAACTACACCTAAAAACAAAATCAAGAATTTGGAATCCAGCAGTGAGCGCTGGGCCTGCCATTCTCCAGTTCCTACCAGCGAACCTCCGGTTCCCAGTCCCGTGTCCCGTCCCCGTGTCCACCCCCATCCCTCACTCCCTTACTCCCCCCCACTCCCGTCTCATGGTCTTTTCCAGCCACCAGACCCCCCAAGAAACCCTGCAGTCCACCTTGTGTTCTTCAATGTACCTTGGCTTCTTCAGGCAGCAAACTTGAGCTCCCTCTGCTGGCCCTCTAATGAAGCGCATCACCCAAACTGACGGGGCCCGCCCTTTGAAACAGGCGAGGCACGTACAGAGTTAATGTGATGAACCGGCTCCTGACACACGCGGTACGTGCAGAAGCTGGAAGCATGGTATCCAAAAAGGGGGGGGGGGACCCCAGCCACCTATGAGCTATTTTACTCAGTTACAGATTTCTCACTCCTTGCCACATTTATCTAGCTGTCGATACAGTGCAAATAGGTTATTATTGACTGTTCTAATTTTAATAAGATTTCAGTCTCATTGCCCAGTTTAATTCCCCTGGGAAGGCTCAGAAATTAGATGGCAAAGTTTGCTTTTTTTTAAATTCTTTTTTTGAGAACTAGGATGCCAGAACTTATTCATTTCTTAGGTTTGCTCTTGTGAGAACCCCTGGGATGCGATTTCAAGTAGTAAGTCTCTATTTGTTCACCCTCTCTCTCATCTAGAACCCCCAACATTTCATCGCGACTGCCTTTCCCCCCTTCCTTTGGGGTAGGGGAGAGCAGCAACGATTGAAACGGTGAAACAGCCACGGGAGACACTTTCGACACACTGCAGATGTGCGTGCAAGGAGTTTCAGACGAAGGGAATTCTGGGGTGGCGCCGATGTGATTCACAGCGTGAGTTCTTAAGTCTCTACAGAGAATACACTCATGGGAAACCCATCCTAACCACCTTGACTATCTCGAATACCTACACAATAAATTAGGAACAGACTTGGACCAAACGTAAACGTCCCAACAGAGTCTCTTCCCGGGGGAATGTTTGGTACCCTTCTGCGTTTTGGGAGCGAGACTGCGTTCCCCTCCACTTAGCCACGAACCATTTCAACAACGATACTCAGCAGAATCCCTTTTCTTTGTACCACCTGCCTTTGATTGCAGATTTTCACCTGGATGGATTTTAGCAACATCGAGTTACATTGCTAAGCAACGAGCCAGGCCTGGGCTCCTCCAGTGGGTCGGGCTCCTGCCTCCCAAGGAAACGTCACTGGACCAAGAAAAGGCTCCTTCGCCTTCCCTTGGCTCTTCTTTCCCTGAGCCGCTGACACCTTCATCCGTCTCAGGGCCACTGGGCGCAACAGGCGCCCCCTGCAGGCGACTCCCCATCCCTGAACACCAGGAGAGGACAGAAAAAGGGTATTAAAGCCCTGAGTGCTGAGAACCACAAATCGTCTTTTAGGGTCCATTTCTCTCCACCAGGCCAAAGGCAGCTTGTTTATGAAACAGCTGCTACCGCAGTGGCCCACACTCTGTCATCAGATAGTACCGCTGGAGGAGGAGGAGGAGGAGGAGGAGGAGGAGGAGGAGGAGATGGATAATGTCACAGCGATGAGTTGCTTCCCCGCCCACCCGGGGCTCATGGAGCACCTCCTTAGGGAAAGGAAGCTAAAAGAACGGAGGGGGCTCCAGGGCGGCGTTCGCCTTGGTTGTTTTTTAAAGCCACATGCAGCTCTGTCTCCAGGACCAGGCAGGGCTCCGGAGCCACCTCCCGGTGTGTCCCTGCTGCGGGCCTGACCCTCGACTCTACACAGCTGGGCAGAGTTCCTGAAAACCAGACACTCAAGAGTCAGGGGCCCCGAGGACCCACACAATAACCTCCCTTCTCCCGCTAGCCCCCTGGGTGTGAGGCTGCTGATGATCTGAGATTTCTCTACATCAGCCAAACCGCTAGGCGCTTCCTAGCCCAGGGGTGTTCAGCGCGTTTCCTAGCAGATGTGACCCTGGGCCAAAAAGCAGACTGGGGATAGCTTTAGAGTTAGAACTGCGGTTCCTTCCAATTATCTTTAACAGCTGCTGTGATCAACACCATAGTCAGCTTGTGGGGAAAGGGGTTTCTTTTATCGTTAGCACCCAGGTGACACCTCACTCAGGTGAGGCCGGCACTGAGGTGGGAGCATGTTGCTTACTGACTTGCTCAGCCTGATTTTTGTTTTTACAGCACTCCGGACCACCTGCTCAGCCTCCACAGTGGGATGACCCTCCCACAGCAATCATTAATCAAGACAATGCCCCCACAGACTTGCTTACCGGCCAATCTGAGGGAGGCATTTTCTCAGCTGAGGTTCCCGCTTCCCAGATGACCCCGGTTTGTGCCACAATGACAAAAAGAACTAACCAGCATGGTGGGTAAGTGGTGGCCCTTTTAGGGGGTGCGGTTTGATTGGAGAGTTAAGTCCTGGGTGGGTGTCCTCGGAGGGGATGGTGGTACCCTAACTCCTCCTCTTCCTCTTTGCTTCCTCGACACCATGAAGTGGGCATCTTCTGCTGCTCACACCATGAAGTGGGCATCTTCTGCTGCTCCCACGTGCTCTTGCCCTGGTGTGTTGCCTCGTTACAGACCCCCAAACCGTAAGTGAGGCATGAACAGAGACCTCCAGAGCTGTGACCCAGAATAACCCTTTCCTCTCCAGAAGCCGGTTCTCTCAGGCATTTTGGCGCAGTGACGGGAAGCTGAGCAACACGTCTGATGTTTCCTCTCAGTCCTCATTTCAGTCCACGGCCCCCTATCCTGCTCCTCAACTACACGCCGCCAGCTCCCTCTCTTGTAACGGGAGTTGGCACAATTCCTGTTCCTCTGCTACAACAGTCCACTGCAGCAATCCCCTCACGGCAATGGAGGACTTGCTGGCTCCAGCCTGCCTTACCGTTGCAAGAAAGAGACTCGGGTAAGCTTTTCTTCAGTACATCTCCCACCCATTTCCCCCACCACTGGTGGCGACAGACGTTCAGCTTCTCTCCCTCCCCTGGCGACCCCCTCCCCAGCCTCTTCTTCCTCTCCTTACACCTGCTCTGCCCCTGAGTATCCATGTGGCTACCTTCTCCATTCCTCCTCGGTTCTGTTTGGGATCGAACACAGAACTCTTTACTCCTGGGCCACATCGCCGGTCTTCTACAAGAGGTCTTTCCCAACCAACCACAGGAAATTGCGGCTCCGGTTCTCTGTCTAACACGCCAGCCCCTCCTGAGAGGATATGTATGAGCCTGCCATTGTAGTCCACAGCCTCTGGGCATGGATTTAAAACGTGTAAGTTCCACAGGTTGGAGGTGTAGCTTTGTGTTGGAGTGCTCACCTAGCATGTAGGAGGCCCTAGGTTTCTTTTTTTTTTGTTGTTGTTGTTGTTTTTTTGTTTTTTTTTTTTTTTTTTTTTTTTGGTTTTTCGAGACAGGGTTTCTCTGTGTAGCTTTGCACCTTTCCTGGATCTCGCTCTGTAGACCAGGCTGGCCTCGAACTCACAAAGATCCTCCTGCCTCTGCCTCCGAGTGCTGGGATTAAAGGTGTGCGCCACCACCGCCCAGGAGACCCTGGGTTTGATCTCCAGCTCTCAAAACCAAAACGAAGAAAGCACGGGTAAGTTTCGTGAGTTGACCTTCTGCGCCTAGACTGCAGTTAAAGGCATTTCCTTCAAGGCGCTTCATAAAGAGCTGCTGAACACCAGAGCAGGCCCGTGGGGCTCAGAGGAGGGTTTGCCGTGGGGTCTCAGTACTGACGCACTGGGTGGAAAGACGCCAAACATCACAAATGTACACACTGCACCCAGGAGTGACAGCCGGCCTTTTGTCACTAATGGATGCTCTGATGCCTGGATCTCTCGAATGTAAGCAACACTCTTCATCCCTTTAATGTCTCGGTGGTTATTGGGTCTGCCATAGCTCTTCTTATTTAACACAACACACATTTGTATCTTAAATATTATCATTGTATTTCAACCTAATTGACATATTTTTAAAATCCCATTTCCTTATTTTACACATCTTGGGTATTTGTTTATTTGTTTAATTGTTTATTTGTTTATTTGAGACAGGGTCTCTCTGTGTAGTTCTAGCTGTCCTGGAGCTTGCTATGTAGCCCAGGCTGGCCTTGAATTCATAGAGCTCTGCCTGCCACTGCCTCCCGAGTGCTGGGATTAAAGGGCTGCCCTACCACGCCTGGCTATTTTATGAATCTTACGGAATATTTTTGGGACTGGAGAGACGGTTCAGTAGTTATGAATGCCAGTTGCAGAGTTCACTTCCCAACACTCACATCGGGCAGCTCAGCGCCACCTGTAACTCTAACTCCCGGGGACCTGACCTCCTCTTCCATCCTTTGTGGCACCCACACTTATATATTTCATAAAAGTTAAAAAAAAAAAAAAATAGGAGACCTTCATGACTCAGGGGAAAAAAATAAAGCCGTTTCATTTTGTCTCACACCTGCAATCTCAGCACTAGAGAGACTGAGGCAGGGGGATCGCCACAAGTTCAAGCCCAGCCAGTATTTCAGCTTCAGATTCTGTCTTAGAAAACTAAGCCTCTGAAAACCGCAGGCAGTGAGCAGAGTCAGCCTGAGAATACGCCATCTGGGCTGCAGCTGGCAACGTCGGCCCCAAATGCTAGATATGGAACTACAGAATTTAATGTGTGCCTTGTGGGACACGTGTCTCGCTCTCCACCCACTTGTGCTGGTTAGTGTTTTCTGGCAACGTGACACAAACTCGGATCATCTGGGAAGAGAACCTCAGTGGAGAGACTGCCTCCATCGGGTGACCTGTGGGCGTGTCCAAGCCATTTTCTTGACTGATGATGGATGTGGGAGGACCCCGCCCACTGTGGGCGGTGCCACCCCTGGGCACGTGGTCCTAAGGTGCATAAGGAAGCAGACTGGGCGAGCCACAGGGAACAAGCCAGTAAGCAGCTCTCCTCCTTGGGTCCGCTTCAGTTCCTGCCTCCAGACTCCTTCCCTTCGTGTTGGGCTCGTACCGGGACTTGTAAGCCAAATAAACCCTCTCCTCTCTAAATTGTTTTCTGCCCTGGTGTCTTATCACAACCATGGCAACCAGACTGAGACACTGCTCCTCATTTCTATCTCTGAACCCCATTCCTTCCTTTTAGAATAGAAAGTTTTAATTTGTGTAAATGTATGTTAGAAACACATAGGTGGTGGCGCATGCCTTTAATCCCAGCACTCTGGAGGCAGAGCCAGGTGGATCTTTGTGAGTTCGAGGCCAGCCTGGTCTACAGAGTGAGTTCCAGGACAGGCACCAAAGCTACACAGAGAAACTCTGTCTCGAAAAGCAAAATAAAACAAAAACAAAAAGAAGAAAAAAGGAAGAAAGAGAGACAGAGAGGGAGGAAGGGAGGGAGGGAGGAAGGAAAAATATGTATTTAAAAAAAACAAAAATAAAAAATATAAAACAGGCACACAGCCAAGAGTCTCAGAGGAGACGTTGAACTTGGATTTTTGAGCGATTTCGAACTGTTGAGATGTGGACCTTTACAGATGAATTGGATGCAGTTTGCATTGTAAAGTAGGTGTGAACTTCTTAGGGGGCAGCGTGGAATGTTACAGGCTTAAGGAGATGTTTGGCTTTCTTTTTTACAAGGGATGGACACTGATGGTTAATCGTGATTATCAGTTTGATTAGATTAAGAGATACCTCAAAGATTAGTGACGTGCACATCTGGCTGTGCCTCTGAGGGCTCCCAGGAAAGACTAATTAAACTAAGGCAGTTAAGAAACACCCTCAGTGTGGGCTGTACTGTGTCCAAATACCACGACCCGAGGTGGAACAAGATGAAGGAGCCCGAAAGCAAGCACAGACACCCCTCACTCTCTGTGCTACCTCACCCTTCTACCACGAAGGATTAAAACCATGAGCCAAAACACATATTGCTTCCCTCAACTTGTTTTGCTCAAATATTTTGTCACAGCAGCAGTAAGGTAACTAACACAAAGATGAAAACTATTTGATTTAGAATTAGAAAGTAGATCACACCAAAAGAAGTTCAGGTTTTTAAAATCCTCACTGTGTGTCACCTTGACACAAACCTAGACCTCAACCAAGAAGATGCCTCCATCAGATTGCCTCTAGGCAAGTCTGTAGGGCATTTTCATGATTAATTATGGATGTGGAAGGGTCCAGCCCACTGTGGGTAGCACCGACCCTGGACAGAGGGTCCTGAGTTGTGTAATGAAAGCAAGGTAAACAATTCAGGAGGTGCAAGCTTATAGCAGCATTCTTCCGTAGACTGTTTTAGTTCCTGCCTCCAGGTTCCTGCCTTGAGTTCCTCTGATGATGGATCGTGATGTGTAAACAGAAGTCAAATCAATCCTTTCCTCCCCAAGTTGCTTTTGGTCATGTACGTTATCACAGTAATAGAAACCCTAACAAAGACACTGACATATTTTTTTTAAAAAACAACATAATCTTTTGATGAATTATCTACCATTATCTCAACATTTTCTCAATTAATTAAGTCATAAACTATTGACCACCTCTTCATTCTCCAGATATTTAGAAAAGCATATAAACTGTGTAAGAGGAATTCTCGCTTCTCTCAAAAGTTGAAAAGCTCTGCCAGTCCTGAATTTCCATCCTAATACCCCAACAAAACCACTTTGCAGCGCAGTTTCATGCGGAGACTTGTTGATGTGAAACACTGCATTTTTCTGCACACTGGCTTCTGGTCGCATGTGCTTTATAACGTGTTTCCCACCATCTTTTGTGTGCTGCCTTTTAAGTTACAAGTCACAGCTCTGGGTGAATTGTCACGGTGAGCAGGAGAATTTTCTGGGAGTCGTTTAATCAATCATGCAAATGACTGAAAACAATGGAACTAGGTTCCATTAAACACAGAGACTAGAGAGTTGGCTCAGCAGTTAAGAGTGCTTGTAGTTCTTCAGAGAACCCAGACTTGGGTCTCCAGCACCCATGGGCTGGCTTGTAGCTCCAGGGAACCAGGCGCCCCCTTCTGGCCTCTGAGGGCAGTTGCACACATGTGCACATACACACACAGAGATACATGAATAAAAAGTAAGTTAAACAAAACGTATCCCAACTCAACTGTCCTTTATTTGGATTCTAGGAATACCTGTAGCTACTTGGTGCCACCCATTCCCAGATGGAAAATGACACTGTCAGAGAGGAAATCAAAGTAAAAAAGATGCAGCAATTACCAGTGACAGATACAACATTCTTCCTTTTGTAAAACAAACACAAACGTATGGCCTAAAAGGACCTAGGCAAGATTCTTGTCTTTTCCTGAAAAACCAGAAGAGCTGACGGTGTTGGTGCTCCCTGCCCTCAGGACACAGTCCCTTGGAGCTGGGTTGGCATACCCTTCTGCCAGGGCGCTTGTCCTCCACTGTACCCAGAGCAGCTGGATTCAAAACTCTGCAGCCAAGCCAGACTGCAGGTGGCCTGCTTCTCTGGCCAAAGGACAGATATTTGCCAGGGCTTTCGAGTGACAGCTGTCCATCTCTTGTGGAGATTAAAATGGAGAGAACTGTGTCGAGGCAATCAGTTCATCTACCAAAATAGTCCGTCTTAATTGGAGAACTGCCCCCCCAGACTACTCATTAAAATCCAACCCAGCTAGGGGAAGAACATCTCAGCAAAGCTCCGCGGTGGGGGAAGAGGAGGGGCGGGCTGTCGACGGAGGAGGATGCGGGGGCCCTCTAGTGGGAGCTGCTGTTTCTCTGGCCCTTTCAAGATGAATAAGGTGGTTTGGAGAGCGGCTGCCTCTCAAAGGTACAACGCCTGCCTGTAACTCGGGGAGCAAGGAAAAATCTTCGGTGGCTGCACGGGTCAGCGGGGCTCTGCTGTAAGCTGAGGTGGTGAGAGGCGGGGCTCCCAGAGGGAGACCCCTCTCTCACGCACTGAAAACCAGTTAAGGACTAATTAGGTATGGTAACTCACTGGCAATGCGAACGGTGTTCTAAGAGAGCTTCTTGGAACCTAGAAGTCGGCCCAAAGGCAGTCATTTTTATTTTATAATTATGGCAAACTTCGATACATAAAGTGCTCCCCTACGCCCTTAGCAGTTACCAGCGCAAAGTCAATCTGCCACCCAGCCCCCACCTCTCCCTTTGCATACTGCTGGAGAATGAGTCCTCTGAGAAAATGGTCTTTGAAAGACGGAGGCCACCCCCCCCTGCCCCCCAACTCCTCTAATGTTGGCGCCACCAGTTTATTGTATAGTTCGTTTCAATCATCGAGCATGTATGTTTTGCACTTTGCATGCCCCTTTGCACACCAGAAGAGGGCATTGGCTCCCGTTCTAGACGATTATGAGCTGCCATGTAGATGCTGGGAATTGAACTCAGGACCCCTAAAAGAACAGCCAGTGCTCTTAACCACTGCACCCTTGGCTGGCCTGGAACTCACTCTGTAGACCAGGCTGGCCTTGAACTCACAGAGATCCACCTGTCTCTGCCTCCCAAGTGCTGGGATTAAAGGTGTGCGCCATCACCGCCTGGCTGAAATACTACACTTTAAGAAATTTACGAGATAGAGATAGCCAGGCAGTGGTGGCGCACGCCTTTAATCCCAGCACTTGGGAGGCAGAGACAGGTGGATCTCTGTGAGTTCAAGGCCAGCCTGGTCTATGGAGCAAGTTCCAGGACAGCCAGGATTGCTTCACAGAGAGACCCTTGTCTTGAAAAACCAAAAAAATAAAAATAAATTTTTAAAAATGTAGTTTTCCAAATGTGGTACATATACACAATGGAGTACTACTCAGCAGAGAAAAACAATGAAAGCATGAAATTTGCAGGCAAATGGATGGAACTAGAAAAAAATCATTCTGAGTGAGGTAACCCAAACCCAGAAAGACAGTCATGGTATGTACTCACTCATAAGTGGATTCTAGATATAAAATAAAGAACAATCAGACTACAACCCATAGAACCATGGAGGCTATATATATAGCATGGAGGTCCCTAGGACGACTGTGGCTTATAATAAATTTTGGTTTTACTCAATTATTGAAAAAAATAGCCAAATGAATGGAAACACATGAACTATGAACCAAAGGCTGAGGGGCCCCCAGCTGGATCAGGCCCTCTGAATAGGTGAGACAGTTCATTGGCTTGATCTGTTTGGGAGGCAACTAGGCAGTGTGACCAGGTCCTGTGCTCATTGCATGAGTTGGCTGTTTGAAACCTGGGACTTATGCAGGGACACTTGGCTCAGTCTGGGAGGAAGGGACTGGACCTGCCTGGACTGAGTCTACTAGGTTGATCGCAGTCCTGGGGGAGGATTTGCCCTGGAGGAGGTGGGAATGGGGGGTGGGCTGGGGGTAAGGATAAGGGGTGGGAGGGGGGAGAATAGGGGAACCCATGGATGATATGTAGAACTGAATGGTATTGTAAAATAAAATAAAATAAAAAGAAATAATAAAAAAAAAATTTTAAATGTAGTTTTCCTCCATCCTTATTTTTTCTTTCATTTCCCCCATGGCCAAGTCGTTTGTCCTTTCAAATTCTCCAGTTCTTTAGTGACTGTACAGAGGGAGGTCAGAGAAACCAGCCGCCCTCAGGAGTTGCTGTAATTCATTATTTGAATGTTGCCGGGTTCGAGCTCTGTTTTTTATAGGTGGCTGTCTAATCCAGTTTCCTAGTATCAGGAGCACAGCCACACTGCTGCGGTTTCTTCCCCTGGTGTTTGAAGTTGTTATTTCAATGGAAAGCGTTTCTTACATCTTTAGAAAGTCACATCCAGCATTTTGTGTGAACCTAAGTAACAATAAAAGTTTAGAACTTAATACTGTTTGTGACGTGTGTTAACTTGTAAACCTTCAAATCCAGTTCCTCTTATGGATTTTCTTTTCTGAGATGGGGTTTCTCACTATGTAGCCCCATCTGGCCCGGAACTCACTATGTCCACCAGGCTTGGCCTTGAACTCACAGAGATCTGCCTGCCTCTGCTGTGGATGATTGATTGATAGATAAAACACTGATTGGCCAGTAGCTAGGCAGGGCTAGCAGAGAGGAGAATTGAGAGAACAGGAAGGCAGAGAGGAGGAGACGCCAGCCTGCATCCAGGGAGCATCATGTAGAGGCAGCAAGTAAAGCCACGGAACACATGGCGACATATAGATTAACAGAAATGGGCTGA
This sequence comes from Peromyscus leucopus, assembly GCF_004664715.2. Lineage (NCBI taxonomy): Eukaryota > Metazoa > Chordata > Mammalia > Rodentia > Cricetidae > Peromyscus > Peromyscus leucopus. Next base: position 47,461,443 of record NC_051070.1, read on the forward strand.
GTATAAGAGTAAGAGCTAGACAATGGTAGGCCTGAGCTAATGGCCGAGCAGTTTAAATAATATAAGCGTCTGTGTGTTTATTTTATAAGTGGGCTATGGGACTGCCGGGGCTTGGCAGGACCCGGAGAGAAAAACTCTAGCTACATGCCTTTGTGCTGGGATTAAAGGTGTCACCACCACATGCAACCTCAATGCTTCTCCTGAATTGTCAGATCTGGGGCAGGATTTCCTTGGGTGGCAGAAAATGCTGTGGTGAGACGACGACCTTTAGAATCAGTTGCCACAGAGGTTAAGTGAGGAATTGGTCTCTCTGGTTCCTTGTGTTTCTTTAAACCCTATTGTCAACTGCAGACTTGCCCCAGGCCACAGGGAGCTAAAGCAAGTGCCCAGTCCGGATCTCCAGACAGGCTCAGTGCACAGTGCAGCTGCAGTGTCTCCAAACTAATCTTTAAAAAGCAACTGGTGACTTGGGGATTTAGCTCAGTAGTAGATCGCTTGCCTAGCAAGTGCAAGGCCCTGGGTTCAGTCCTCAGCTCTGGAAAAAAAAAAAAAAAAAAAAAAAGCAAGTGGTGCAGAAGGATTTCGAAAGGCGGGCAAACATTTTGCAAATTTTTGAAAAGGGAGGTGAAATGTTTGGGTCCAAGAGTCAAAAGTCAAAAAAGGCTAAAGGTCAGACCAGCGTTGGCCAAAGCGAGGTCACAAGTTCACATGTAGTCCACAGTCCGGGGGCAGAGATGTGGGTAAGTGCTGAGAGATCGGAAAGACCGTTTAACAGAACTACAGTGGTCACTGACTCGGGAGGCAGAGACGGGCAGATTTCCATGAGTTCGAGGCCAGCCTAGTCTACAGAGCGAGTTCCAGGACAGGCTCCAAAGCTACAGAGAAGCCCTGTCTCCAAAAACAAACAAATAAAATCAAATTTTCAAATACTAAATATTTCCAACTACATGTTGTACGTTTTAGTTTGCAAATAACATTTCCAAGGGGTCAGGCTGTATGTCAGCTAGTAGAGTGATTGCCCACAGGCACAAAACTCTGAGTTTGATCCCTTCAGGGCATGAACCTGGATGCACATGTCTGTAAGAGAGGTGAAGGCAGGAGAATTAAAAACTCCACGTCATCTTGGCTACAGTCTGAGGTGAGCCTGGGATACAGGCGATCCAGCCTCAAAAAACAAGCTAAATAGAAACAAACCTTTGAATAATAAAATTTTTATTACATGCTGTATGCTTTATAGTATATTATATATTTTATTATATGAGCTCAGCAGCTAAGAGAACCACTGTGCAACATGAGGGCTTGAGTTTGAATACTGAGCACCCAGGTAAAAAGGTGGGCGTGGCTACAGCCGTGCCTATAAACTCCAGCGCTGTGAGGGACAGAGACGCCACCCCAGAGCTTGCTGGCTGCCAGCCTCGCTCCAGATTCAGCGAGAGACGCTGTCTCAAGGGAATAAGTGAGGAGTGAAGGGCTGCACCTGATGGCCTCCGCCTTGCGCATTGGTGGCATTGGTGGCGCTGGTGTGAGGGACAGGAGTGAGATAGATTCCCTGGTAGGCAGACAGGTACAGAGGGAGGGCCCTGACTAGGATAAAGGTGGTCAGTTTCCAAGATGGCCAGCTTCCTTCCTTGTCCTCCTGGCCAGAGACAAAAGCCTGGCAGATCAAAACAAAGACCTTATGGGCCTTTTTCACTGCCAGCAGGGCCCCTGCTGATGGACAGGCTCAACAGATTCAAGGTTGGATTAGGATATGACTGCGCAACAGTTGTGGACCAATCAGCCATCCTGTCTTTCTTCAAACTGACCAGCCCCAAATCAGGGGAGGAAGACCCTTTAGAGACTTCAAATCCCCCTCCCTGGAGAGGAGGCTGAGTGCGGCTTCCTGAGTGTCCACTCTGCTTTTCCAAGGGCCCTTTCCTCTTTGTGTCTTCTGCGAGTGTGTATGTCTCCTCAACCCTAATAAAAGCCTCTCTTCAACCCCTGATTCTGTCTGCTCCAGTCTGCTGGATCTGAGATTTCTCCACTGTTACAAACCACATAGATCTCTCCTGCCTTTTAACTCTGTAACTGGAAGAGACAAAGAACCCAATCAAGATTCCTAGACAGTAGCAGATGCATGGGCCCTCACACTGCACATATACAAGTTCCTATATACCACACATTATGTGCACCACACATTATGCTAAACACACACACACACACACACACACACACACACACAGAGTTACTAGTCCAAGAGAAATGGAGAATGTAAAGAAAACCATCCCTTCTCCCAGAGATACATTGGAAACCACTGGATAAGTCACCAGATAAGTGAGAACAAGGCAAAGACAGCATTTTTATTTTATATGTTTTAGGTAGGATTATTGGAAAAGAGTGATATTGTGGAATATTATTTTAACTGGGCAGAGACGTGTTACATTTGTTTGTGCTGCATTTGTTTAATGATGTAAAGATGTGTTGCATTTGTTTCACCTTGCCTGCCTAAGGCACCTGATTGGTCTAATAACGAGCTGAACGGCCAATAGCTAGGTAGGAAAATGATAGGCAGGGCTGGTGGGCAGAGAGAATAAATAGGAGGAGAAATCTAGGTTCAAGAAGAATGAGAGGAAAAAGAAGGAGGAGAGAACAAAGGAGATGTCCAGGACCAGAAGTCAGGCAGACACCAGCCAGCAGACAGGAGAAGCAGTGAAATAAGATATACAGAAGTAAGAAAGGTAATGAGCTCTGGGCAAAAGGTAGATAAAGAGAAAGAGGTTAATTTGAATTAAAAGAGCTAGCCAGAAACGTGCCTAAGCTAGGCCGAGCATTCAACACTAATAAGTCTCTGTGTCATGATTTAAGAGCTGGTTGGTGGCCCCAAAGAAAAAGCCTGGTACAGAGTGTTGCTGGTGGCCATGTCAGAGGAGTAGCAGGTGGCAACTGAAGTTCAAGATGTCAGTCCACCAGGAGGAAGCTCCCTGATGGGTGAATCCTGGATAGGTAAGGGCCCGAGACCACAGACTCCAGACTAGCTTTTGCTTCTGCTGTGCCTTTACATGTTTGACCCCGCCATCTTTCTCTGGTATCTGGCACGGTGTGAATGGGTGTGGGGAGATCCCCACTGCCTGTAATGTAGTGTGTTTATCTCATGGAAACAACCCATTCTCCTGGGCATTTTTACCTGTGGATTATTATGAAGGTGATTTCTTCCTAAGCTGTACTGTCTAAGTGATAATAATAATGTTAGTTTAAATAGAGTTGTGATGATTAAAAATACAAACAAAGAAGTGTCACACTGCTACAACACATGAGATTCTATTGAGGAGTCATTTAGACTGTGGCTTAGGTTAATGATGAAGAAAATAATTGAGTCCCAGTTAGCCCAGCTAGCTTAAATTCTTTTAACCTTAATGTTGGTATGCACAGGTTTCAGAATGTGTCACAGCTGAAACAAAGCTTTGAAAATAACTTAAAGTTAGACTAAGATGTTTTCATCAAATAGCTTTGAGGTGGAAAACCCAAGAAGATAATCTAAAGTCTTAGAAAAGCACATAGTTGAATGCAGAACTCTTTTTTTTTTTTTTTTTTTTTTTTGGTTTTTCGAGACAGGGTTTCTCTGTGTAGCTTTGCGCCTTTCCTGGAACTCACTTGGTAGCCCAGGCTGGCCTTGAACTCACAGAGATCCGCCTGGCTCTGCCTCCCAAGTGCTGGGATAAAAGGCGTGCGCCACCACCGCCCAGCCAAATGCAGAACTCTTTAAGGTCATGGAACAAGAACAAAGCAGCCCAATTATTTCTAGCTGATGCACTTTTCTTGCTAGGATTGGTTGATGACCAAAGGTGATAATTAATTTCTTGAACCCATTTTTGCGCTTAATCTCCTGATGTAAATAACTATTGATGAATGGGTATGCACTCTAAATATTTAAAGTTGAGCTGATTGATTCTTTTTCATATATAAAAGTTTAGATTTGTGATTCCTTTATAAGACAAGTAATAAAGTAGTTGGTCCTTTCTTTGTAACTGCAAAACTGCAGCCTGCCAGTAAAAGACCTGACTAAGAAAAATATCTTGCTTGCCTACATGGTTAATGCATAACAAGTTGCTTGGGTATCAATGTACGTGGGTTCTTGGGATAATGTGTTTTTCACTTGTAATACGTAAAATGTTTGATCATGTAAGGGATGAGGAAAACATGCTGCTTTTTTACTGTTTGTTTTGTATTCACTGTAATCATTCACTGGAAAAACTGAATGTAACCACAGTGTAATTTTTATATTCCCTGAAAGATTTTGCTGGGGTATATAAGCCATAAGAAAAAGAATAAAGAAAGCATTAAAATTGGCTAGAAGGAAAACATCAGGAATGAGAGTTAGAAGGAAAACATCAGGAATGAGAGAAGGAAATCACCAGGAAAATAAAGAATAGAGAATGCAAAAGAAGAATTAAGGGAAAGTTCTGAAGAAAACCATCAAGAGAGAGTGTGAATGCCTTTTCCCTTAACCCCCTTAGATAGAAAAGTCTAGTATGCGCGGACACTGTGGATTCCCTTTGAGCCCTGCGCTGCTGGGAGGCTGGTCCCCCCCAGATGGCAATAGAGTGTACTGGTTAAAACTTAGCAATTAAGAATCTTGAGTATTGCCCACAGAGCGGCAATGTGGAAGGAGTGTCAGCCGTCAGGGTAAGGGGCTCCAAGTGGCCCTGGAGTGACAGCATGGTGGGGTTCGGACTCCTGCAGGGCTCCGGAAGTTTGCACTGCATTGGTTGGTTGTTGTTAGATGGCGAGGAACAAGCGATACAGGGGAAGTGAGGCTCCTCCCTTCTTTCTCCCTTCCTTCTGCAGCTCCTGAAAGGAGAATGGCTTGCAGATCTGGTCACAGGAGTTATTTACCCAAAAAGGAAATGCTTTAAAGGAATGTAAAAAAGCAAGTCAAATGTTACAAGCCAATTTGGGGAAATGTCACTGTGTGAGAATGAGGTGGGTGACAGGTGCCGGGCTCAGAGCCTGATAATGCCTCACGTTGTTACGTAATACCTAAGACTTACCCTGCGCCTCCTCGCCACTTTGCGCTGCATTATAGCTCCTAGGATGGTACAGAACACGCCGAGAAAAAGGGATGCAGGCAGATTCTCAAGACAATTCTCAAGACAGCCAGAAAGAAGCAGTCTGTTAGCGTAGAGGCGGGTTATCTTTCCTCAGCGGCCTGGGATAGAGTCTCCCCGATCGCCTCTTCTAGACTCTGTGATGCAGTCAGGGATGCTGTTTAGAGATTTTGACTGACATGAGATAATGATGTCAAAACGTGTTTCAGTTTATGAGACATGGCACAAACATGATGAAACATTTCTGGGTTTACTTCATCCCAGAAGATTTTCGGGGGTGAAAAGTTTCAGTGAATGATGGGGCTTCATTATTTTTATTTTTTCATTATTCATTATTTTTTTTAATTTTTTAAAAATTATGCATATGTATGCCTGCAGGAATATAAGTGAATCATTCACATTCAGGAGCCCTTGGAGGGCCAGAATGGGTGTCTGATTCCCTGGAACTGAGGATACAGGCTATTGTAAGCCAACATGCAGGTTCTGGGGACGGCACTCATGTCTCCTGCAAGAGTACTCAGCGCTCTTAGCTGGTGAGCCATCCCTCCAGCTCTGAGTGGTGGGACTTTAATCAGAACCCAGACCTGGAAACCTCACCTCTGCACTGTGGTGTTCCTCCACAATCTGAAATTATGACTTCTGTTTTCATTTTTCGAGACAAGGTTTCTCTGTGTAGCCCCGGTTGTCCTAAAACTTATTCTGTAGACCAGGCTGGCCTTGCATTCACAGACATCCACCTGTCTCTGCCTCCTGAGTGTTTTGATTAAAGGTGTGTGCCATCACTACCCTCAAGCTGAAATTAAGACTTGAAATAAACAAAACAAAACAAAACTCAGGGTTTATAAAACTGGAGCCAGTGAGATGGATCAGTAATGGCCTTTCCCACCAAGCCTGGTGTCCTTAGCTCAGTCCCTAGTACCCATATGAGGGAGGGAAAATATCACCACCCACAAGTCGTCCTCTGACCTTTGCACACATGCCACACCATGTGCCCCCTCAAATAAATAAATAAATAAATAAATAAATAAATAAATAAATAAATAAAAATTTAGAGGGGGAGGTGGGTCAGAGGTTAAGTGAGCTAGCTGCTCTTACAGAGGACCAGAATTTGGTCCCCAGCACCCATGTCACACGGCTCACTCCCGCCTGTAACTCCAGCTTCAGGGGTCCACCCTCTTCCCACTTCTGGGGCATGCCATCCATGCAGCACACACAGGCACACATTAGGAAAAACCAAAAACCTCTGCCTAAATAACACAAGAAGGTATTCTCTTTCTCTTACTTGATCTAAAATGGAATTCTAAAAAAAGAGAGAGAGAGAATTAAAAAGGGAAATATCTATAGCACAGATCTGATGCTGAAACATCTGCTGTGCAAAATGAGGAGGCATTCCAGCATGAGTTCCCGAGTGAGCCCTAAATCCAACAGCACCAGTGTGTGTACAAGGCAGACCACACCTACCCTGCGGAGCCAGAAACGGCAAGAGAAAAGGGTGGGCTGATAGCAAGCTTGATACCCCACAAAAGCAAATATATACTCAGGCTACCTGAAGATAGTATTGTTTTAAGCCAGGTGTGTGGCATGTGCCTGCTTCCCAGGACTTGGAGGCTGAGGCAAAACCTGGGCTACAAAGTGAATTTGAGGCTAGCCTAGACCTCATAACAAGACCCTCTCTCAAAGTACCAGGAAAAAAAGATAATTAAAATTAAAAATCAATACTGCTTTAACACATGTATAAAATGCAGCCAAGCCACACCTGGATAAGCGGCAATGGTTCCAGGCTCCTCGGTCAGGAGGATGTGAGTGGAGGGCCATGTGCCTTCAGTCAAGGGTCCTCTGGCTTGTTACATTGTTTTCTTTCTAATGCTGGCATGGTTTTCAGCAGGAGGGAGGAAACAGGAGGCCAAGATATTGGCTGCTTTCCATACAACTATTAACAATTCATTTCCTTCCCCTGCCTCCTGCCAGAACAGTGGTTTCTTTAATCCTCACAGTGCCCAGTCCTCAGAGGAGCTTTCAGAACTCTGGGCCTTCTGACCCAGGTTTGATGATTGACACCGGCGGCTGAGACAGGAGCTCGGAGCTCTGGAGTTTAGGGCCGGCCTGGTCAGCATTATCAGACTACGTCTCTTTAAAAGGTGCTGGATATTCTGGTTCAGTAGGTATGCTTATTGCTGGTCATTCCTGTGATCGAAATACATGATAGAAAAATGACTTCTTTTTTTTTTTTTTTTTTTTTTTTTTTTTGAGACAGGGTCTGTCTGGCCTGGAACTCGCTCAGTAGACCAGGCTGACCTTGAACTCACAGAGATCCACCTGCCTCTGCCACCACAGTACTAGGACTAAAGGTGTGCACCACCGATCTCAGCAACAGAAGCAACTTAAGGGAGAGTTTTATTTGGGTTCCGGGCTTCAAAGGGTTCCAGCTTTCTGCAGCAGACAAGGCATCGTGGTCTGGCTCTGTAGTGGGGGGCACTGTGACAGAAATCCTCATGGGTGAGACCCATGTGACGGTTGACATTGTCAGCTTGACAGGATCTAAAATCGCCTGGGGCACGGGTATCTAGGCACGCCAGTGGAGGGAGTGTCTTCACTGCATTAATTGAGGTTGGAAGACCCACGCCCCTTGGAGACTACAAGCAGGTTCCGGCTATAACCCTCAGAGGTCTGCCCCCAAGGACCTGCCGCCCACAGCCTGGCCCCTCCCACAGCCTCCCAAGAAACGACGCTATCTCTGGGGATCAGACGTTCCAACACACGAGCCTGTGGAAGACATCTAAAATTCAAACCATAATTATAGGCGTGGTGTTCCTATGTTAATCACTATGGAGAAACACCTGAGATGATTAACTTGCAAAGGGGAAGGATTTACTTTGGCTCATGATTCAGAAGAAAGCAGGTCACGGTCAAGTGTCCTCATGGCCTTGGCCTCTGATGAAGCCATACATGGAGGTGAGAGTGCATGGCAGAACAAAGGTGATTGCCGGGGAGGGGGGGAGGGGGAGAGAGAGAGAGAGAGAGAGAGAGAGAGAGAGAGAGAGAGAGAGAGAGAGAGAGAGAGAGAGAGAGAGAGAGCGAGCAAGCGAGCAAGCGAGCAGGTGTTCCCCCGCCCCACACTCCGCCCCTCGCGCTCTCCCTCTCCTGCACTCTCTCTTTTGCTGTTTCAAGAGAGGTTTCTAGCCGGGCGGTGGTGGCGCACGCCTTTAATCCCAGCACTCGGGAGGCAGAGCCAGGCGGATCGCTGGGCTACCAAGTGAGCTCCAGGAAAGGCGCAAAACTACGCAGAGAAACCCTGTCTCAAAAAAAAAAAAAAGGTTTCTCTGTGCAGCCCTGGCTATCCCAGAACTCACTCTGTAGACCAGGCTGACCTCGAACTCAGATCTGGGACGCCAAGATCCCCTTTCAAGGACAACCTCCAGTTATGGAAGGACCCCCGGCTAGGACCCAGCTGTTTCCCAACAGCGCCACCTTCAGGATCAAGCCTGTAGCACGAGCGCCTTTCGGGGATACTTTCCAGCACTGTAGGGGATATGGTGAGACTCACGTATTTTATTTCATTGGTTTATTTTTAGTTATTTTATTATTTATATGTATGAGTGTTTTGCCTGCATATAAGTCTGTTCACCATGTGGGTGCTGGGAATCGAATCCTGGTCCTCTGGAAGAGCAGCCAGAGCTCTCAACCACTGAGACAGCCCTTCTTCCCCCTGAGTCTGTGAGGGTTTTTGGTTGGTTGTTTTTTTTTTTATTATTATTATTATTTTATTTGCACTGGTGTTTTGCCTGCATGTATATGTGAGGGTGTCAGATCTTGGAGTTACAGACAGTTTTTTTTGAACTTCCATGTGGATGCTGAGAATTGAACCCGCGTCCTCTGGAAGAACAGTCAGTGCTCTTAACCACTGAGCCATCTCTCCAGCGGGGTGTTTTGGTTTTGTTTTGTTTTGTTTTGTTTGTTTGTTTGTTTCTCTGTGTAGTTTTAGAGTCTGTCCTGGATCTTGCTCTGTAGACCAGGCTGGCCTCAAACTCACAGAGATCCACCTGCCTCTGCCTCCCGAGTGCTGGGATTAAAGGCATGTACCATCACCACATGCCTTCAGTGTTTTTTAAAATGGAGTTTATTTAACAAATAGCGAATGCTCTCATGTTATTAAATTCTGAAAGGTGCAGAGGAGGACCATCAGGCTGTCTCAATGGGTGAAGATTTATGGGTAATAGATTCCAGCTATCAAGCTTGGCATCTGATCCCCAGGACCCACAGGGTGGAAGGAGAGAGCCAATTCCTGCAAGTTGTCCTTTGACCTCCACATACATGCAGTGGCATGCATGGACACACACACACACACACACACACACACACACACACACACACACAGGATAGATGGATGGATGGCTGGATGGATGACAGACAGATGTCTGGGGTTCCTCGTTCCTTCCTGGAATTACTCTGTTCTGATTGTCTTTCTAAAGACAGCACATGCATAGTCTAGTGGGTGGGATAGTGCTGGGAAGCTGCTTGACTTTTTAAAAACATACTACTTTGCTCCTTGATTTTTTTTTCCACAAAAGACATTTTGGTGATGATTTCATTTGGCACAAAAAGAGTTTTTCATGCTATGGCCACATGTTTTAACATACAAAATATTTTAATATCCTAATTTACTCAAATAATCCTCTGCAAATGAACACTTACCATCTGTCTTAGGAATCCCAAACTATACAGTACATCAAAGAATACAATTTGGGCTGGAGAGATCGCTCAGCAGTTAAGAGCACTGGCTGCTCTTCCAGAGGTCCTGAGTTCAATTCCCAGCAGCCACATGGTGGCTCACAATGATCTATAATGGGATCTGATGTCCTCTTCTGGCATAAAGGCATACATGCAGATAGAGCACTCTTATTCTGTGGGAGCCCGTTTTCAGGTTCCTCGTGGCTTTACTCAGCAGGTCTGCATAGAGAGGATGATCAGGACCACGGGCCTGAGTGCAGGTGTCTGAGATGGTCTGCACTTGGCTGTGCTGGGATGAGGTCTTTTGCTCCACCCCTTGGCGTCTCTATAAAAACCCTGGGGCAGAGACAGTCGGGGCTCATTGGAATAGGTTCCAGGCCCTCTCAAGGCTATCCTTTATTTTCTATCTGTTCATCTCCAGAATCTAAATCCTTCTATCTAATATTTCCTGCTGCTCGCACTCAAGAAAACTCTGGGGAACTGTGGGGCTGGTGGGTAAATGCACTGCAATATGCATAAAGTAAACAAATCTTTTCAAAAAAGAAAAAAAATACATTTCTATACATATACACATCAGTTCAGCCACAGTGACACCTGTAGAATGAGTTGCCAGGAACAACAGGGGGCCAGAGGCTGTTTGTGCTTATAATAGTTCTGCCTTCTACAAAACCCGCCCCCCCCCTCCAGCCTTGAGCCTCACATCTGGGAGCATGTTCTTTGCAGCATCTGCAACAGAAGCAGATTTTTGGGTTGGGTTCTTTTGTAGCTTAGACTAGCCTCAAATCTGTGTTTCTCCTGCCTTGATCCTCCACAGAGGTAACAGGCATGCCACACTGTGATGGCTGGTTTGTGGAGATCCACAGAGGTTTCCTAGTGAGAATTTACTCAGGGTCTGACAATCTGAGCTTGCTTTACCCAGCAGGCTGCAAAAGGAGATGATTTGACCACAGGTGTGGTTACCAGGTGTTTGGAAGGGTCTGCACTTGGCTGTGCAGTGTGTTTTGATCTAGCAAGGAGGAGGTCTTTTGCCCCGCCCCTTGGCATTGTATAAAAAGCCCTTTTGAATAAACAGAAGAGGCCGTTGGGTATTGACCCAGGTCCTCCTGAAGCTATCCTGTGTTTCTTCTGTCTTTCTCCTCTTTGCTATCTTTTTTGTTTTGTTTTTCGAGACAGGATTTCTTTGTGTAGTTCTGTGCCTTTCCTGAAACTCACTCTGTAGCCCAGGCTGGCCTTGAACTCACAGAGATCCACCTGACTCTTATCTTTCTATCTAATATTTTCTTAGCCCTTTCTCCTCCTCATAAGAACTCTTGAAAAGGTAGGAGCTGGCCTCTCACACTGGTTTTAATGAGGAAATTGACACAGTCTGGGATCAACTGGGAAGGGGGGTCTCAATAAGGAATTATTTAGACCAGGTTGTTCGGTGGGCATGGGGCGTAGGAAGATCTGCCTCCTGCAGGTGGCACCATTCCCTAGGGAGAGGATCCTGAACTGGGTAAGAATGGAGAAAGCAAAGGAATGTGAGCATGCATGCATTCAATACTCTCTGCTTCTTGAGTATGGATGTAATGTCATCAGATATTAGGAGTTCCCACCTCTCTGGTGTCCCCAAAATGATGGGCTATAATCTGGAACTGTGAACCACAAACCCGTTCTGGGGTTATGGGGACAATTCTGTGGATGCTGCCCTTGCAGAGGACCTGAGTTTGGTTCCCAGCACCCAGAGTGAGTCACCCATCACACCCACCTGCTGCAAAATGTATTGTTATCTCTGACACCCACCTGCTGCAAAATGTATTGTTATCTCTGCAATTTTATTTTATTTATTTTTTTTGAGACAGGGTGTCTTAGAGTTTCTATTGCTGTGAAGAGACACCATAACCATAGCAACTCCTATAAAGGAAAACATTAAATTGAGATGGATTACAGTTCAGAGGTTCAGTCCATTGTCATCATGGTGGGGAGCATGGTGGTGTGCCAGAAGACATGATGCTGGAGAAGGAGCTGCTACATGTTGATATGCAGGCAGCAGGATATACTGTCACACTAGGCAGGATCTTAAGCTCAGGAGACCTTAAAGCCCCCCCCCCCCAGAGTGACATACTTCCTCTAACAAGGCCACACCTACTTCAACAAGGCCATGCCTCCTAATAGTGCCACTCCCTATAAGATTATGGAGAATCAAAGGCTCTGTGAGGACAGCTAGGTTATTTGCTAGGCAGATATAGAGATCCACGGCCAGGCACCAGGCTGAGCTCCGGGAATCCAATTGATGAGAGAGAGGAGAGATACTGCAGGTGAGGGTCGTCGAGATCATGATGGGAGGACGTGCAGAGATGACCGGCCACACTAGTGGAAGCCCATGAACTGCGGACTGGTGGCTGTGGAGCCCCCATGGGACTGGACTAGGCCCTCTGGATACAGAAGACAGTTGTTTGGCTCGAAATGTTTGGGGGGCACCCAGGCAGGGGGATCGGGATCTGTCCCTGGTCTACAGGCAGGCTTCTGGAACCTGGTGCCTGTGGTGTCAAGGGGCTTGGACCTGCCTAGGCTCAGTGTGCTGGGCTCTGCTGACTCCCCATGGGAGACCTCGATTTGGGGGATGTGGGAATGCGGGGTGGCTTGGGGAAGAGGGCTGGGAGGAGGGAGGATCTATGGATAGTATGTGGAGTGAGTATAAAATTTCTTAATAAAGAAAAAAATGAGAAAAAAAAAGATTATGGGGGGTCAATTACATTCAGACTACCACACAGGGATTCTCTATGTAACAGTCCTGGTTGTCCTGGAACTCTCTCTATAGACCAGGCTGGCCTTGAACTCACAGAAATCTGCCTGCTGAGTGCTGGGATTAAAGGCGTGCACTGCCTGGCATCTGCAATTTTATTTTGCATGTTTCTTTCCTTTGGTTTTCTTTCCTCTTCCCTGCTGGCCCTGTTAGAAGATCTTAGCATAACTAACAGTCCTGGAAGCTAGTGCACCCTTCCAAAGAGGTTTGCAGACCGCCTCCCTAAAAGAAGTCGGTCACCTTCCCCTGTCTCCTAGAGGCAAGTCCCCATTCACTCCAGGCTGATGTATCTGTGGGGACATCAGAGACAAAGGTGCCGACTGCCTTATAAATCTCAGTCTTCTGATTTGGGGGTGGCTCTTCTGTAGTGCACCCCTCCGCATACGCAGCAGCATCCGACCTTCGCATCACCGTGGAGGGACAGGGTGTGGGAACCTCTTCCAGTTGCTGCTCCAGCTGCTATTTCTGCATCAGTGATAGGCTGTCTTTTACACATAAGTTTGGTGTCTCCTGTCAAAATATGTATGCGAAACCGTAGTAACGTTGTCAGCTTGCAAATGGTAAAATCTCAGACCGTTTACAGTCTCTGACAGGAACAGGCCAAGGGATTAAAAGAGAAGAACGTTCAGCAAAATGACCAAAGAACCTGGCGGGGAAAGCTAAGCAATGTTTGGCAGGCTTTTTGTGCGGTTCCCACGCCCCACAGAGCCAGCCTCCACGGTGTTCTCGGGATGTCAATGATGGGGCTAAAGGTCTGATACTCCAGAAGATGCCGCCTTGGCATTGAGAAAATGGATGGCATCAAGGCCGCTCTCTTTTTCTCCTCACCCATTTCCCCTGAAGCAAATCACAGAACCTCTGTTTGAGAGAACGGCCCCCCTCAGAAGCACAGAGGAAGAGAACCTCCCCATCATTAGGACAGAGAATCTGAGTAAAATTGGCTTTGCAAATTTCCCACAGTTCCGTTACCATTCTATCAGCCCTCTTTGTGCAGGCTAGTTTTACGTCAGCTTCTCTGAGAGGAGCCTCAACTGAGAAGATGCCTCCAGAAGACTGGCTGTAAGCAGGTGGGCATGCAAGGCAGTTTCCCTCCCTCCCTCCCTCCCTCTCTTTCTTTCATTCTATATTTGTTTGTTTGTTTATTTATTTAGACAGTTTCTCTGTGTAGCCAGGCTGGCCTTAAACTCACAGATCCACCTGCCTCTGCTGTGATTAAAGGTATGCACCATCAATGCTTGGCCTGGTAGGGTATTTTCTTAATTAGTGATTGATGGGGGGGGGAGCCCCACCTATTGTGGGTGATGCCACCCTGGGGCTGGTGGTCCTGGGTTCTATAAGAAAGCAGGCTCATCAAGCCATGGAGAGCAAGCCAGTAAGCAGCATTCCTCCATGGCCTCTGCATCAGCTCCTGCCTCTAGGTTCCTGCCTAGTTAGAATTCCTGCCTTGCCTTTCTTCAGTGGACTGTGACTTGGGATATGTAAACCAAATGAACCCTTTCCTCCCCAAGTTGCTGGCCACGGTGCTTCATCACAGCCACAGAAACCCTGACGATCTTCATCCAGTCATCCTGCACACCTGTCCACCTCTCACCAAACCTAAGTCTAAAATGGTTTACCTCCACCTGTTTCTTTTGGTCCTCATTTCCTTATGAAAGTTCCTGTGTCCTGTAAATTTTATATTAAAATATATACAGAGTGGGCTACAGAGATGGCTCACTGGTTAAGAGCACTGGCTGCTTTTCCAGAGGACCTAGGTCCAATTCCTAGCACCCACATGCTGGCTAGCAACTGTCTATGACTCTGTCTTAGGAGATCTGACACCCTTTTCTGGCCTCCGTGGGAACTAAGCACATTATAAACTAAAATGCATAGACAGGTGCAGTGGTGGCGCACGCCTTTAATCCCAGCACTTGGGAGGCAGAGGCAGGCAGAACTCTTTGAGTTAAGGCCAGCCTGGTCTACAAAGCTAGTTCTAGGATGGCCAGGACTACACAGAGAAACTCTGTCTTGGAAAACAAAAAGCACCGGGCTGCAGTGGCCTACGCCTTTAATCCCAGCACTCGGGAGGCAGAAGCAGGCAAATCTCTGTGAGTTTGAAGCCAGCCTGGTCTACAGAGAGAGATCCAGGACAGGCACCAAAACTACTCGGAGAAACCCTGTCTCGAAAAACCAACCAACCTGCTGTGGATATCACTCTATGTAAATAAAACACTGATGGCCAATGACCAGGCAGGAGGTAGGTGGGACAAGGAGAGAGGAGAATTCTGGGAAGCGGAAGGCTGGGAGAGAGACTGCAGCGACCGCCAGGAGAAGAGCATATAGAGACTCTGGTAAGCCACCAGCCACGTGGCAAGGTATAGATTTATAGAAATGGGTTAATTTAAGATAAAAGAACAGTTAGCAAGAAGCCTGCCACGGCCATACAGTTTATAAGTGATATAAGCGTCTGAGTGATTATTTTATAAGTGGATTGTGGGACTGCGGGGCTTGGGGAACCTGGAGAGAAGCCCTCCAGCTACAAATGGCGCCCAACGGCTCGAGTTTCCACCTTAAACCTGAGAATATTTAATAACCAATTCTAAACAGAGCCAAAACCAGGTTCCTGCTTCTTGTCTCATATGAGCAGCTAGACGCCGCAAAACGCAGGTTTGAACACTGGCGGGTTCCTGGCGGGTGCGTTTGACCGGCAGTATGGCGGAAATGAGGCGTCTGCCAGCGGCACATTGCGCTGTATGGTAGATTTAGTCTTTACTAGTATTAAAAAAAAAAAAAAAAAAAAAAAAAAAAGAGGTTTCTGGGCTACATGCTGCTTTGATAAAAGCTTAGACCCACTATTTCTGAGACTTGATGACTCCCAGAGCTGGCGGAAAACGTACCACTGCCATGTTGGGAAGCTGAAGTGGGCGGAGCCAGCAGCCACAGCGCTGTTTCAGGCTTACAATGGTACAGTTTAAAGCAATAGGCTCAAGGCTCAAGGTAATATAAAACATAAGCCACATAAAGATGGCTACCACACAGAGAATCTGGATTATGTTCTCTTTGATATTCATAACTAAAGAAAAACATTTGATTACAAAACCTGTTGAGTTATGCCAAAATGTATATTTTAAAGGTACCTTGACTTCAAAATTTGGATATAAGGATATGTTACTTTGGAAAAGAGGTTCTGCTTTTGTTTCCACAGAAAGCCAGAGGCTGTGGACTTGTTCAAGATTAAGATACATCAGGTTTCACCAGCCAAGACCCCCTGAAAGGTCTCCGATGACACCATGGCCCAGATGATCCAACATCCAGACCGGTTTCAAGGCAACTGGTTCACACAATACAGCCTCACGGACTACCCCATAGGTCTAAAATTTTCTTTATATCCCCATAAGATACAGCGCCCCCCTCCAGCAGGAAGTAGTAAGAGATGCTACGCCCAAATTCCCAAATATACCAAGCTGGCTTTAGAGGTGGAATTGGCTCACTCCCCCTCTAAACCCAGACATATTGCTTTAAAAAAAATGGTTAAAAGATTCTTGTGTCCCAAATCAGAAGAGCCCTCTGGTGTGGGACAGAGAAAAACCAATATTTTTATTTAAAACAGGTTGATTATAAATGTGATCTCTTTCTAAAAAAGAAAAGGGGATATAATATAGATATATAGGAGGATATGGAGATGATAAGATAAAAGGGTAGATTAATGAACCTACTTTTAAAGAACAACTTGTTTAAAATGTTTTACATTGGTATAGATTTTAGTTTATGTTTAAAATGTTTTACATTGGTAAAAATTTTAGTTTATTAATACAAACTTAAAGTTAATTTTGTTATACTGTATATATATATTTCTATTCTTGTTTGAGGTATTATGTTTAACTCATTTAAAATTGTAATGGATGATTAAAAATAGATTAATAATCAGTCATCTATGATAATCATATTTGTAGCCATGTTAGTTAAGTCTTCTAGGTATACATAGATATATTTCAGATAGATAGGTAATCTTCAAACACTTCATAGACCTAGAGAATATGGCATTTAAATAACTTAAAATTCTGTTGACGTGAGACACAATTGCTCCTGGCTGCACCAATTGATCCCGAGAGAATGTTGGGCTTCTAAGACATTTCCATTTGGAAGTTTGTCTTTTGGCACAAAATGGCCTACTGGGCAAAGAACTGCCCTTGCCTTGATGGATGACAGTACAAATGCAATGCTCTCCTTTCTGGACAAGCGGGACACAAGGAAAGCGACCACTGTACTCTGCCAAGACAGAGTAAGATGGTCTTTCAGAAATCCTGCTTCTGAAAATGGTCTGTCAGATACTCTAGGCCTGTAGCCAATTTGAATGCACCAACAATGCTGAGAAACATTAGGTGACTGTCCAGGCTGCCAGCTGTCTTGGTCTACTCTTGCAAGATTCCCGAAGTTGCTTGCATCCGTCTACCATTTCTCAGGTACCATTATGTTCCTTCTCAGGTCTTTGATGTGGTTGAAAACTAGATAGTTGTAATTTCCTCAGTTATGATAAAAGATAAGTTAGATATAAAACCTTAAACTCACAAATATAAGATAGATAGGACATCTTCTTTAATATTGTAACTATAATTCTTGCTCGGTAATTGTTTTGTTATATGTAATTTTACCATGTTAAAGTTAAAACCTTCCTTTTTAAAAAAAGAAGAAAGGGGAAGTGCTGTGGATATCACTCTATGTAAATAAAACACTGATGGCCAATGACCAGGCAGGAGGTAGGTGGGACAAGGAGAGAGGAGAATTCTGGGAAGCGGAAGGCTGGGAGAGAGACTGCAGCGACCGCCAGGAGAAGAGCATATAGAGACTCTGGTAAGCCACCAGCCACGTGGCAAGGTATAGATTTATAGAAATGGGTTAATTTAAGATAAAAGAACAGTTAGCAAGAAGCCTGCCACGGCCATACAGTTTATAAGTGATATAAGCGTCTGAGTGATTATTTTATAAGTGGATTGTGGGACTGCGGGGCTTGGGGAACCTGGAGAGAAGCCCTCCAGCTACACCAACCAAACAAACAAAAAGCAAAAATAAAAAAATTAAATAAAAAGTAAATAAAATGCATACCTGTCAGCCCAGCACTTGGGAGGCAGAGAGAAGAGGATTAAAAGTTTGAAGCTAGCCTGAGCTACATAGTGAGACCATAGTGAAGAGAAAGGAAAAGATGAAAGAGAGGGAGGGAGTTATGGAGGTGAACCCATCTTGGCCAGCAGGGCCTCAGCCACAATTCTTACGATTGTGAAGAAATCTCTCTCTCCTCCATCAAGTCCCTGCTGCTCCCCCGCTCCCCCGCCCCCCTGTCTGTGGAGCAGAAAGGAGCATGCTGCACACTGCCTAACCAGATTTCAGCAGCTTAGTCACTTTTCCTTTTAATAGACAGCGGCAGTTGGCGTTGCCATTGCGCTCATATTACCCAGGGCAGTCGCCCGACACATGTCCCACCTGACTCAGTCCATCACTTCCAGTTGCCCTCAGTGTATCCACTCGGGGAGGCATTGGAAGAACGGTGCCCTGGGATGTGACAGAGAAAGATTATAATGCGCCACTCCAAGGTTCAAAGTGACTGAGTGTCTAGCTTATGCTCACTAGCTACTGACACACATATTTTTATCTCCGGGAGCTAATATATCTTTTTGTTTTGTTTTTAAATTTTATGTGCAGCAGTTTTCCTCTTTAACTGGCCAGTTTTCACCTTAGGCTAAACATTAGTTTGGCTGTTTTGCTTACATGACAGCTAAGGAGTTCTTCGGGAAAATTCTTGAATCGATGTGCTCAAGTGAAGTTGCATGCATTGCTGTTTTTAGGTGGGTGTCCAGAGAATACTAGCCTTTGCTGTGATTTTCCAAGTCCCTGCTGGTTTCTGTGAGAGTTATGTTAGTTTTTTTTTTTCACAGCTGTAACCAAATACCTGAGAGAAACAAATGAGAAAAGATTTTGTTGTTGCTATTTTTCAAGACAGGGTTTCTCTGTGTAGCCCTGACTGTCCTGGAGCTCTCTGTAGACCAGACTGGCCTCAAACTCAAAGAGATCAGCTTGCTTCTGCCTCCTGAGTGCTGGGATTAAAATCTTGTACCACCACCTCCCTGTGGGGAAAAGATTTCTTTTGGCTCACAATTCAGTCTCTGGTACTGTGGACCTAAGGAGAAGCTGAACATACAGGTTTCTGTCCTATTTTGTTAGTAGCCTATTTGTATGCCAGGTGGTGGTGGTGCATGCTGTTAATCCCAGCACTCAGGAGGCAGAGGCAGGTGGATCTCTGATTTCCAAGACATCCAGGGCTACAGAGAGAATCCCCGTCTCAAAAAACACTACAAAAAAAAAAAAAAAAAAGAAAAAAAGAAAAAAAGAAAAAGAAAAGAAAAACAACAACAACAACAACAAAAAACCAGAACCTCAGGATTCTCATGATGCCTAGTACCTCAACAGTATTATTAAAATATTTCATGCCAGGCGGTGGTGGTGCACGCCTTTAATCCCAGCACTCGGGAGGCAGAGCCAGGCGGATCTCTGTGAGTTCGAGGCCAGCCTGGGCTACCAAGTGAGCTCCAGGAAAGGCGCAAAGCTACACAGAGAAACCCTGTCTCGGAAAAAAAAAAAAAAGAAAAAAAAAAGAAAAAAAAATTTCACGCGGGTCTGGGGGCATTTCTCAGTGATAGAGAATTGATTGGCAGATGCTGCCCGGGCCCAGTCCCCCGCACACATACAAAACCAACAAAACGCCTGTCTTTTAACTGTTGACTAACAGTTGTGACTTCTGTGCCCTCTCTGGGCCTTGCCTCCAGTGAGTCACTGAGTACCTCAGTTTTCATTGGTCTGTCACTTATGACTCACAGGCTGAAGTTCTGCAGGGGACCCTTTGGTGCGCCCTGTATATGCAGAGAAGCACCATGCGCTCACTCATAAATGATCGGAAAAGTCTCTCAAGCTGCAGAAGGTAACTGAGGAAACACCATTGAGCAAACTGCTTTGGAAAGAATTCTCCTCTAGGTGCATAGTTGACATTTTTTCTGACTGAAGCATGTTGACCCGGACTAAACCACATCCTCTCCAGAGGTTCTCATGGCCCCGTGTGTGAGATTATTAAATGTCGTTCTCCATTGTTTGAAACCCATGTGTAGCAGCAGAAATCCACAATCTACAGGCTCTCTACATAAACAAGATGGAATATTCTAGAAGTTCAAAACATGCCCCTCCCCCCCCCATGATAAGCTGACACTTATCATTGCTGCTATGATGTAACCAGTGGGTGGGGTTGGAGGGATTCCCTGGATAAGCTGCCAACATTATGACCTGACCTGCTAATGGAGACGGCTGCCCCAGCAGCTAGCTCAGTCAATGGAAGGTGTGCAGCACCCTTTTCCTCTTGAGCGTGCTTCTCAGGGATTTTTGTTTGAGATAATAAAAATTACATATATACTACACATATGAATTTATACATTTTTATATAATTTATATATTAATATAAATTAAAGGTCCTCAAAAGCATTACACATTTATTTATTTATTTATTTATTTATTTATTTATTTATTTATTTTTTGGTTTTTCGAGACAGGGTTTCTCTGTGTAGCTTTTGCGCCTGTCCTGGAATTCACTTTGTAACCCAGGCTGGCCTTGAACTCACAAAGATCCGCCTGCCTCTGCCTCCCAAGTTCTGGGATTAAGAGTGTATGTGCAACCACCGCCCGGCTCCTTCCTTTGGCTTTTTGAGACAGAGTTTCTCTGTTTATCCCTGGTTGTCCTGGAACTTGCTCTGTAGCCTACGCTGACCTTGAACTCGGAGATCCTCCTACCTCTGCCTTCTGAGGGCTGGGATCAAGGGTGTGCACCATCACCGGGTGCAACATTCTAATTTCTTAAGGATATAGAATTACATAAATTACAATGCTGCCGTTCCTCTTCCAGATAAAGCTTGTGGCCCACCAGGAAGATGCAGGCCTGTACACACATGACCTGCAAGCTGCCAATCACTGCCGTGTGGTGTCCTTGTTGGTTCAAATCCTCCTGGGTTAGTTAGGGTTCATGGAGAGTGTTCTGCCCACCAGCCAGGGCCTCTCTTTGCATGCGCTCACACAGGTCCTCAAAGGATGATGGTTTCAGCTCTCCAAGTTGCCTGAGTTGTGGCTACTCTCCTTTACCATCACCCTCATTACCAGTTCAGTTTGCCGTAGTATTCTGAACTCTCTAGTTCTGAATTCGCTCCAACAGCACAGTTCTAGTTGACTTGCCTAAACTTGTAGGGGTGGCGCACACCTTTAATGCCAGCAAATTTGGGATGCAGAGGCAGAGGCAGGTGGAGCTCTGTGAGTTTGAGGCCAGCCTGGTCTACAGAGCAAGTTCCAGGACAGCCAGGACTGTTACACAGAGAAACAGTCTCGAAAAGAAAAAAAAAAAAATTCCTTACCGCCCTTAAGGGCGGTGGTGGCCCACACTTTTGATCTCATCTCTTGGGAGGTGGAGGTAGAAGGAACCCTGAGTTCGAGGCCAGCCTGGTCTACAGAGAGTTCCAGGACAGCCAGAGCTACACAGAGAAACCCTGTCTAGGAAAAAAAGAAAAGAATTCCTGAGAAGCCCTAAGGAAGATGTCACCTATAGATAATCATGCACAAGGAGGGTGGAAATGAGGAGTCCACAGGAATGCACCCCAGGGCACCTCGATTTCTAACTCTAGGACTCTTTGGAGTTTGGGGTAGCACATTTCTCTCCAGGGTGTTCCACTGGGCTCACACCTTCAAAACACTAGGCGACCGGCTTCTATGGACAGCACCCCAACCCCATGGATAAAGACGCTGCTGTCTCTAAAATGGTGGAAACCATCCGTCACTGGGCATCATCCACTGCAATCCATCAGAGTGTGGCTCAAAATAGTGAAGGAAGCATCCCATGTATTTTCCACTTGGAAAAGTGTCCAAGTACTGAAAAGTTTAAAAAGAAAATATCTTTGCTTAGTACTGCCCTGCATGTGAGTAAGCAGGCCTGAAGAGAATTCACCAACTCAAGAGGGCACTGCAAACTGGATTAGTACCTAGCAGTTGGGGAAAGTGGGCCAGGGACTGGAAAGTCTGCACGTTCCTCCAGCACTCAGTGTCTTATTTAGGGGTCCTATTGCTGTGTGTGATGGCTGTTCCTGGTTGTCAACCTGACTGCATCCGGAACGAACTACGATCCAGAAACGGAGGGCACACCGGTGAGGTTAGTTTTGCTTGGTTCGAAGTGGGTGAATCCACTTCTAGTCTAGACCCTCGAAGGGGGAAGACACAACTCTAACCTGGACCACATCTTCTTCTGGCAGCCTGTATAAGGACATGGAAGAAGGAAGCTTCTGCTCTTTGCCTGCTTGTCTTCGCCTTGCTAGCAAGTCCATTCCTTCACTGGCATTGGAGCCTACTTCTTTGTGATTCCAGCACATACAGAAACCAGCTGAGACATTCAGCCTTGATTACTTGAGTAACTACTAGATTCTTGAACTTTCTGTTCACAGCTTGTTGGATTAAGTGGACTGCAGCCTGTAAATCACCCCAATAAATCATATATGTATATATATGGCCCTTAGGACAAACTATACCACCCAAACAGGAGTCCATGATTTGACTCATTCACTAAACCAGTGGGGAATGTAAAGGCACCAGATCTAGTAGGTCCCCAGACCTTAGCACAACTGACTCCATGATGAAAGTACCATTCAGGTTTAAAATACAGCATGTAAGATGGCACCACCTGTCAAACTAAAACAGACCTAATCCAGCAAAGTCCTTAGTTCTGGGAAAGTCTCTAACCTTGCTTTTTAGTTTCTGTAGTTCTGTTTCTAGCTAACTGTTGTTGAAGTTTGTCAACCCAGCACATTGTTTTTGTGTGTAAAAGCTCACCCCGGGGGCTACACTGGGATCCTGAATACCCAGTGTAGTCACCAGCGGGCTAATAAAGACATTTTAGATGATGAAGGCAGCTTGAATGGTCTGCTCTCAGACATCCACATGGCCACTCCTTCACATCCATGTTCAAACGGCACCCTGCCCTGGCTTCCACAGCTAACACTCTAAGTCCTTTCTCCACCCCATCATTCACACATGCAACAAAACCCAGGGCCCACAGGTACTCGAAACCTGTCCGTACCAAACACAACGTCAGAAAGGTGAAGTGGTGCACACCCCTGACCTGTGCAGGAAGCGCGGGTGCTTGTTTTTCTTCTCTAAGTGGCTCCAGCACTAGCTAGAAAATCAGTTAGGAAAAATGACTGAGAAAGTTGTCTTCAAAAGAAGTTGGGAGCCTGGGATAGAAGTGCAAGCCTTATGTCCTAGCACTAAAAGGTTGAGGAGTTCGAGGCCCATCTCTACAGAGGCCCCAAAAATGCCACAATAAGCCCCCGGGGTTGAAGATGGAGCCGGTGTTGGTGGTGTGCATGCTGACTACATAAGCCCTACATCCCATTTCCAGGACCCAATCTCCTCAACAGAGGCCGATGACTACAGTCGTAGGCGGCAGAGCAAGGTTATCCTCAGCTATTTGAAAGTAGCCTGGGATGTAAAAAGCTGTCTGAAAAGCAAAACAAGTCTCATCACCAGGCAGTGGTAGGCTGATCTCGAGTTTCAGGCCAGTCAGGGGTAGGGAAACACTGTCTTAAAAAACCAACCACGGGGTTGAGGGTTTAGCTCAATGGTAGAGCACTTCCTGAGCAAGCGCAAGGCCTGGTCCTCAGCTCCAAAGGAAAAACAAACTGTTACAGAAAAGGCTCAGCCCTTATGTCAAAATCCAGCTGCAGGGCATCTTCTGGACTCCATAGGCATCTGCATCACTCACACACACACACACTTCTAAAAATGTACTTTTTAAAAGGACCCAAACTTTGTGCTTACTACTGACTTCTGGTTCTACCCTACAGAGCCTCTGGGCTATGATGTGTTCACTTCTCTAGAGCTAGCACAACTAGGTTTTAGGTTTTCTCAAGGTATGTGTACTGGTTTTGACAGCAGTAACAGTGGCCTGAAACATTTTCAAAGATAATTAAGCGGCTTCCTAGATCACGACACATCCTCCCTCATCAAAATATATAATATCCAGTATTTGGGCTTCCCATCCATCACAAAGGGGTGTTAGTACCCCCTTAGATTTAGTGTACTTTCAGATTTTGATCACTGGACAAACCTCAGATTTCAAATCATAAACCCATTTTAGCTTTTGAAGATACATTAAACAGGTAGGGACTCTATAGGGTTTCCCAGTACTTCACATAAATGCAAATTCTGGTGAAATATTTTTTGACAGCTTGTCAATCAGCCACGGACAAACCTACTTTACAGCAGATAGTATGTTGTTCTAGGTTTGTTGAGATCCCTTTCACCCAGCTTTGTTCTCTTCATCCAACCTCACCCTATCAAGAAGGCTGGTGGCATTCCTTGCGTTTACCTTGTAGTTACTTGGCTTCTGGAGTGGGAAGTAAGTAAGCAGTATCCAAACCAACTGGATCAACACATCTCACATCCTATCCCATCAGGCTCCTAAGCCACTGTCCTCCATATATGGTGGCCCACGCCTTTAGTCCCAGCACTCAGAAGGGAGAGGTCTGGAGGCGGGACAGCCAGGACTACATGGTGAAACCCTGTCTCCAAAGGAAATAAAACCAACCCCCCTCCCCACTTACGGCTTGTGCGGCCAAGTGTGTACTAATTTAAGGAATCTGGCATTCACCCAGGAGACTTGGTTCTACTTCTGAATAAGCAGACAGTACTTAGTTCAACCTAGTCGGTCTTTATGCTTTTGGCAAGTTCTTCCTAGAGGTGATGAATGTGAGGGGTCCACTTCAGGTCTTTCCCTTCACTGAACTCAGATTCTTGCTTTGTAAGTAGTTCCCACTGCAGAAGTTATTTTCTGTTAACCACCAGGCTCTAGTTTCTTCTCACCAACACTAAAGGATGGAGTTGGCATCATCACATTAAACTAAGAAGCATCTCTAAGTGAATTTAAATGCACTTTATTTTTAGACAACCTACATGACATGTTTTTTCTTTAAAAAAAAAAAGAGAAAAAGAAAAAAACAATGTCTTCACTCCAAATAAATCATGGTCAAAATAAAAGCTCAAGATGATATCAGTCCCATTTGTCCTAAGTCCTGGTGTTGTATGGATGGTAAGCAGCAGTCGGTTATGGTGACAGGTGATAGATCCAATTTGTTACTGGAAAACAATGAGAGTGCATTAAGAGCTACCCCCAGCTCAAAAGCACAGCTGTCCCACCATAGCCATGTACTCCCCAATTCAATCTGGACTGCCACAAAGACAGGCAGGAAGCGCAGGGAGCATTTTCTTTGGCATC
The DNA here is from genome assembly GCF_004664715.2 of Peromyscus leucopus. NCBI lineage: Eukaryota > Metazoa > Chordata > Mammalia > Rodentia > Cricetidae > Peromyscus > Peromyscus leucopus. The sequence goes on from NC_051070.1 coordinate 47,486,362, forward strand.
CTAGTGCAAACCAGAAGAACCACAAACTGTTCTAGGTCTATCAGTGGATGCAGACTACCCTCACCAAGCCGGCAGCACCTGCCAATCTGTCTGCAGATCCCATCCTCCACAAACGGCAGACACTGCTGAATCCGACCGACCCCACCCTGTCCCAGAGTGCTCACCCACTTTGTATTTCTTCAGGATAACTCTAAGCTCACCTTCTACCCAGCCAACTCAAAAGCCTCCAAAAATCAGTTTCTTATGAACACTTCTGTATTCAGTTTTACTAAATTTAGTCAACTCAGGAGAAATCCTGTGGTCCAATATGAAATGGACTTGAACCCACCGTGGGGCAGGGGCAGTTATTGCCAGTTCACACAATCTTTACTGCAGGTTAGTGCCCAACTCTACTTGCCTACAGATGACCTTGAGAGCCTTCCTGCCCTCACCAGTTTCTCTGAGCACTCTACCTCCAGGCTTTTATGTATGAGGCACTATTCACTTTAGATCCCACAAGAGGGAGCCTAGATCTCACCACCTAGAGGGCATCTGTAAAACCCATGCCTACCATCTGTAGATGGCAAAGATCACACCTGAAAAACTTGCTGGTTTTACACTATAATTTCAACATATACTTACACATTTTTCCATCTCTAAGCCATCCTTAAAGAAAATCATGAATGGAGTCACACCATCTTCACGGTAGTCCAGAAGAGCAACCATGCCATCTGGATTCATGTTTTCACCAATAAAAAACTGAAGAAACAAGTTACAAACACCTACAATCAAACTGTTATACTCACAGACACAAATCCAAGTAAACGACAACAAAAGGGAGACTCAGAACAGCTCTAAGCCACCCCTCCCCCAAACAGGGCTTCTCTGCATAGCTTTGGAGCCTGTCCTGGGACTCGCTCTGTACATCCACCTGCCTCTGCTCACGAGTGCTGGGATTAAAGGTGTGCACCACCACCACCTGGCTCCAAGCCAACATTTTGGCCAAGTAAAAACTCTGATGCTAGCCAAGTGTGTTGGCACACACCTTTAATCTCAGCACTCAGCAGGCAGACATTTGGCCCTCTGGGTTCAAAGGCCTGCCTAGTCTACAGAGAAACCCTGTCTCAATGAAAAGTAAAAGTTCATCAGTTTCAATTATAGCTCCTAGTCTGGAGTGGTGGCACACACCTTTAATCTCAAGAGGCTGAGGTGGGTGTACCTCAGGGGGTTCAAAGCTAGCCTGGCTTACACAGGGAGTTCATGTACAGATGTAACAAACCAAAGCAGCCCCTTTGTTCCCATGGTTAAGACTGTATCATTCTTTGACTTATTTACCTGGTAGTTATTGAAATTAGCAAGGATGTGCTTAATTTGCTCTGCAGCCCCAGTCATAAAAGGCTTTACTCTTTCTGGTTTCTGCTCTTCAAGTTTGCCTTTGAGTCTGAAACAGTAAATTGTAACAGGTCATCAAAGTATTCAATTTTCAGCAAAATCAGTTTTTTCCATTAAGTAAAAAAATACATGCCCCAACCTAAAAACAAAAGTCTACTGGCTATGAGCAAAATGCTACAATACACTACTAGGTGACAGAGGAAAACATTCAAGAACTTTAATTCCAAGCAATAGTAACTTTTAAAAAGGAATTTTTTTCTATTCTTCAAAGTTAAAGCCGGCCCGCTTGCTCCAGTATGCTCCTATTAATGAAAAGCAACCATCAGTGTGTAACAAAAGGTCCTCCCTTCCCGAGTCCTTTATAACTAAGGAACCAAGTAGACACAAATCTTCTAGAACCCTGACCACCAAAACAGGGTGCTCATAGCTCACTTACGATTTCATGTAATCTTTGATGTACTTTTTGTAGGCCTCTTTTGTGAAGCTGGTTTCTTGTAAGTGGTGGTTCATGACAATGTCCACACCGGTGACTACTGTGCTTTCGGTACCTTCGCCCTCTGGGCCTTCGGCGGAAGCATTTCCACCAATGAGCGAGTCATCGATGTTACCCTCTGTTCTACTGACCATCTACATTAAGGAAACAAAACAGTTTCGTTGCAAAAAAACCCACCTCCAACTTACCTTCTACACACTCCGACAACGATCTGTCACCTCCCTGAAACACTTTAACCCAACCCCAACAACAAAAAAAATCGCTGCCCGGACCGAAAACCATGGCCCCTCTAACCAAGCGGAAGCCCGAAGCTGCGGGCTCTCGGCCCGCCAGGGGTTAAGCGCACACACTGCCAAGATATCCTAAACAGAGACAATATGTCCCCGAGCGCCCGGAAGGAGGATGGGCGCTGAGTTCGCGGACCTATTTCCAGGCTCGGCTCCGCCTCCACTTTTCTAGAAAAACCCAAGGCCGGAAAGAGCGTCTCCTCCGCCTGGAGGCGGCTGGGAGGATTGCACGAGCTCCGGCGGGCGAGCCGCAAACCCCAGCCCGGCTGCCCGGCTGGCCTCCCGGCCTCCCCGCGGCGCCCCGCTCACCTTGCCCTCCACCTCCAGGCACAGCCCGTCCGCGATCTCCCGGATCTTGTAGATGTCGGAGAAGAGCTCGTCATCTGGAGAGGGACAGAGAGAGCCGCCCGTCACCCGGCGGAGGCCCGCCATTTCCCGCGCCGGCTGGGCGCACGCGGCGGCGGCTCCCGGCCCCAAGCCCTGCGCTCGCGTCCTCCCCGCCCCGGCCTCCCCGAGCCCACCCGCACCCAGGCCCGCGGGGGCGGCGGGGGAACTCACGGCTGATGAGGTCCCGGTAGATGATCATGGTGGCGGCTGGGGGACGGCGGCGCTAGCCTGACAGCGCGGAGCGGGCGCGGTGCAGCCGGAGCGGCGCTCGGGGGGAGGGGGGAGCGGGCGGAAAAGGCCGACGCGGGCGCTCCCCAACCTCATATAGAGGGCACGTTCCTCGACGTCATCGCCCGCTGCGCCCCCGGAACTGCCGCAAGCGGTGACGTGGCACGCAGGGCGACGCGGGGGGCGTGGCCACGTCCCGGCCCGGACCCCGGGAGGGCGGCGGGCATCCGGGGACTCGGCCGGGAGACACAATGCGGTGCTTTCTCGGGTGCGCGCGGGGGCGGGCGGGCCGGGGGGCGGCGGAGGGGGCGGCGGAGACGGGGGTGAGGGGTGCTGGGCATCGCGCGCCCGAGGCCTGCTGGGACCGGAAGGGAACTCGCGGCTGATCGGACGGCCCCGCCGCTTGAGTCACCACCTCCCGGGTGTGGCTCCCGGGGTAGCTGCACCCGCCTCCCGCCGCGCCCCGCAGCTCAAGTTCCCACCCCTTTCTCGGAAAGAAAAGGTCAGCAGCATGGGACGCCGGTTGCCGCGCGCGCCGCCGAGCCGGCGGGGACGACGGGGACGGCGCTGGTCTGGCGTCCCGGATCTCCGGCCTCTGGCCCCCGGCCGCCCACTGACTCCACCGGGCAGGTGTCGCCGGCCCTGTGGTCTCTCCGCCGGGTTCCGGGTGTGCAAAGCCTGCGGTGGATCTGGCAGGACAGGACGGGACAGGACAGCTCTCGGCTGTTTTTTTGGTCTTGGTCTCAAAGGACTTTGTCCTTTGTTAGAACCGAGTTCTGTGTTGTCACTTTTGTCCCGGTTGCTTCAGGGTTAGACAAGGCCAAAATGAGGCGCTTCCCACTTGCCCGGGTGACTTGAACAGCGTTTGACATCCCTTACGAAGTACAACAAACAGAAATACCAACTTCTCAGTCCGGTCGTCCAGGTCAACGTGTATGACAGACAGGATGAAATCGCAAAGTTTTCTTCCATTCCAGATTTGGTTGCAGTCTGTTGTATTCCTAGTGTTGGCGAGTTTCTCGCGGGTCCCACGTAAGAGCGACACGGCCAGTCCTGCCTGTAGAAAGCTTCCTACTAGTATGTCAAAGGCGCAGGCTTACAGATTAACAAATTGTCATACATACAGTAATAACGCATTCAGCAGTAAACTGGGAGGATGAAACCAAAACGGCCACTTAAATGGGATCCACTCAAGAAGATGGAGTGCTCTAACACGACACTAAAAGCCACTGGAAATAAAAGGGGGTAAGAGGGACCAGAGAACATGGACACATAACGGGTGGTCAGTGAGTTTGCACTCTCAAAACACAGTTATTTCTGGGTTATGTGAATTCTTAGGTAGACATTATCCCAGGCACTTAACATTTTCAGAGTGTTCAAAAACACACATTAATACAGAACATTACTCTCTAATTTTTTCTGTTATTTCCAGTCTTATGCCCAAATAAAAGGTTTTTTTTTTTTCTTTTTTTCTTTTTTTTTTTTTTTTTTCACATGGTTAAAAAACAACAAAAAACCACTATGGTGGAAAAGATCTGAAGACTCCAAGCCTAACTAAGTTGAAATGTTGTCTCCGTTACCAGTCCTGTGATCTTGGGAAAGTCTACCTCTTTGAGCTTCAGTATAAAATGGAATTTCTGTGAGTGAAATGGGACAAACTGGCTGGCATGCTTAATAGGTCATAAATATAGATGGGATATGTGTGTGATTCCCAAGTTTCATTTTACTTTTTTTCAAATTATTCCTGAAGCTGTTACTGTCAGGTCCAAAAGCCATTTGTCCCGAGTTTCTTCTGGACCTGACAGTTACCTCTCTTACTGTCTGTGTGTGTAGCCAAGCTGGCTTTGAACTGACTTTGTAGACCAGACAGGCCTGGAAATCAGGGGTCTCCTCCCTCAGCCTCCATAGGGCTAGGATTACAGGTGTGAGCCCACCATTATCTCAAATTATCATTTGTGATGAGAAAGAACGCCTAACAGGCTGGTGTGAACTAGAAAGTAGGCCCTCAGGATGTGGTCTGATGAATTGAAGGTGGATGAGTTTGATTTGGAATGCTCTTGTTTATTGGGTCAGAAAATGGATAAGAAACCAGCCAAACTGGACTAGTCCTAGTAGTTTGAAAACCTTCACTTTGAGATAATGTCAATGATTTTTTTTTTTTTTTTTTTTGACAAGGTACCCTGTAGCCCTGGCTGGCCTGGAATTTGCTATACAGACCCGGCTGACCTTGAATTAACAGAGATCTGGGTCTTGGGATTAAAGGTGTATACAGTTCCTGATACCCACAGTGCTTTTTAAATTAAGGGTTTCAAAAACAAATTTAATGAATAGTGAACAGTTTTATTTAAAAATGAATGAAATGGAGGGCTAGGTGTAGTGGCACCACAGATTTGTAATTCCAGGTTTTGAGAGGTGAAGACTGGAGAATCGGGAATATGGGGTCATCTTCAGATACACAAGTTCTGGACTCCCTGAGAACTTGTCTCAGAAACAAAAACAAATGAACAAAAGAAACCCTCAACAACAAATAATGGAATACGGGATTCTGTGATCCTTTCTGCATCCTGAGAGGGGCCTGAGACTCTGTTCAAATAAACTCAAGGACGAAAATAATAGAAAATACAGTGAATCAAGCCAGGTGTGGTGGCATACCCCTTTAATCCAGGTAGTCTGTAGACAGAGGCACAACACATCTCTGAGTTCAAGGCCAGCTTGGTCTACAAAATGAGTTCCAGGACAACCAGAGCTGCACAGAGACACCCCACCCCACCCCACCCCACCCTACCCCACTCCACCCCACCCCACCCCACCCCGCCACCAAAAAGAAAATACAATGAATCATAGTAAAAGTAAGCATGGCTGGGAGGTAGCTCACACCTTTAATCTCAGCACTTGGGAGGCAGAGGCAGGCAGATCTCTGTGAGTTCCGAGTTCAACCTGGTCTACATTGTGAGTTCCAAGACAGCAAAGGCTACACAGAAACCCTGTCTGGAAAAACAAAACAGAACAAAAAGCTAAACATTATGAATTACAGTGTTGGGGAAATGGCCTAGGGCTTTGCAGTGGCAAGTTCTAGGCAAAAAATTTGTATCACCAGTGTTCAACAGGGCTAGGTTGTAGTCTAGTAGCCAGTGGAACTGTATGGTCTAATGGTCAGTGGGACTGTATGGTCTAACGCTGTGGATATCACTCTATATAAATAAAACACTGATGGCCAGTGACCACGCAGGAAGTATAGGCGGGACAAAGAGAGAGGAGAATTGGGGAAATAGAAAGAAGGAGGGAGAGACACTGCAGCCACCGCCAGGACAAGCAGCATGTAAAGATGCCGGTAAGCCACCAGCCACATGACAAGGTATAAATTTATAGAAATGGGTTAATTTAAGATATAAGAACAGTTAGCAAGAAGCCTGCCACGGCCATACAGTTTATAAGTAATATAACTGTCTGAGTGATTATTTTATAAGTGGATTGTGGGACTGTGGGGCTTGGTGGAACCTGGAGAGAAGCCCTCCAGCAACAGTCTAATGGTCAGTGGAACTGTAGTCTAGTGGTCAGTGGAACGGTATGGTTAATGGTCAGCTGAGCTCTAAGTATTGAGGGCTGTTGCAGTTATATGAACAGTGAGGCTGTAGTCCAGAGGTCAGTAGAACCATTCCTCATTCCTGGCTGCAAGAACTTGATATGATGCCAGACCTGCACACAAGATGAATAGAGCTTGGAATTTTACGGGTGGGATCCAGACATCTGAACGTGTGTGTGTGTGTGTGTGTGTGTGTGTGTGTGTGTGTGTTTTCTTTTTTCGAGAAAGGGTTTCTCTGCGTAGCTTTGGCACCTTTCCTGAACTCACTCTGTAGCCCAGGCTGGCTTCAAACTCATAGAGATCCTCCTGCCTCTGCCTCCCGCATGCTGGGATTAAAGGCGTGCGCCACCACCGCCACCGCCGCCACCGCCGCCTGGCGGTTCTGAACTTTTTTAATCTTTGCAGATTGCCAATGTGCAGCCAAGTCGAGAGACCACTAGTAAGAAGAGAATTTTTTAAAATAGTCAGTAGAAGGAGTTTGGTACCCTTTAAAAGTGCAGGTGTGAGTCGGGCGGTGGTGGCACACGCCTTTAATCCCAGCACTCGGGAGGCAGAGCCAGGCGGATCTCTGTGAGTTGGAGGCCAGCCTGGACTACCAAGTGAGTCCCAGGAAAGGCACAAAGCTACACAGAGAAACCCTGTCTCGAAAAAACAAAAAACAACAACAAAAAAAAAAGTGCAGGTGTGTCCGAAAGCCAGAAAGAAGCCCTCAAGCCAGGATCTGCCTTGTGTGGGGCTGGCAGATCACCTGCTGTTCCCTGAGCAGGAAGTTGCTCCATTGCCAACTCTTATCAAGTGTGCCAGCTGAGAGAGTGTTGCTGGGGTGAGGAAGACAAGCTGAAAATACCTTCCTTAATTCTTTTCTCTCCCTTTAAAAAGGAAGCTGCGAAGCCGGGTGTGGTGGTGCACGCCTTTTATCCCAGCACCTGAGAGGCAGAGGCAGGAGGATCTCTGTGCGTTCAAGGCCAGCCTGATCTCTATAGCAAGCTCCAGGACAGCCAGGACTGCATAGAGAAAATCAAAAATCAAAAAGGAAGCTTCTAATTGGCTATGAAAATAAAAGGGGAAAATGTGTGTGGGGTCCCTACAAGTGCCACAGCCCTAAGAGTAATGACCCACGGGAGGCAAGAAGGAAATCTTCCTTGCCACTGAAGAGAAAAGTCTGTGAATTTAACCTTCCTGGTTTCTGTAGTGCTCCCTGTGAGCACTCTACAAGGGCAGAGCAGGAGAGAAAGAAAGAAAGAGAGGGAAGAAAGAGAAAAGGCGTGGACCGGAAGGGCAGCTCACCCGGTGAAGAGCTTGAGAGCACCAGGACCTGAGCACCCACGGAAAGCCAAGTGTGGCTGCACGTGTCCCAGCTCCGACGGTCAGCGGCAGGCAGCAGGAGGAGGCCGGGGCTTCCAACTAGTCCAGTTAAAACAGTGAGAAAATAAGGTGGAGAGAGAGAGAGAGAGAATACGCCTGTGTTGACCTCTGGCCTCTACAGCTGCACACACCAGTGCACCCCCAATGCCGCCCCCCCCCAATCAAAGACATAAACTTGTCTTAAACTGTTACCTTCCCCATAGTCCATTTCTAAAATTACATCCTCTAGTAAAAAGAAAACGAGATTACAATCTCTGGCCTCCTCTTTCCTCTTTGCTCTGTTTCCTTCTGGTCTCCTCTTGGAATTCCCTATTCTTTTCTCCCTAACTTTACCTTGGAGCTCATCATCAACATTCTATTTTATGTGGTTTCCCCTTCAAGGTGGCAGACAAACCAGAGAGGCAGAGATTTGCTCACAGCCTGCCTGTCCCCGGTGCCTGGAACAGTGCCTAGTTAGGAAGCCAGTAAGCGACTTTAATGAATGACTGGAGGCCAAAACTAATAATAGCAAGCGGCAGCGAACTCAAGCCATGTTCTAGTGCAGTCCCCTGTCAGGTTGTTCTGGTGGAGAATCAGATTTTTTTCTGGATTCCTGTACAGTCAGAAACTTAGGTCACAGTGTAACTGATACCAGAAAAGCCTGTCCCTTCTTTTTTTTTTTTTTTTTTCGAGACAGGGTTTCTCTGTGTAGCTTTGCGCCTTTCCTGGGACTCACTTGGTAGCCCAGGCTGGCCTCGAACTCACAGAGATCCGCCTGGCTCTGCCTCCCGAGTGCTGGGATTAAAGGCGTGCGCCACCACTGCCCGGCGCCTGTCCCTTCTTTTAACACACAGTTGTACATAAGGAAAGCCAACATATGGCTGGGTGTGGTGGTACACACACTGTTGCCAGTACTTGGGAGGCAGAGGCGGGTAGATCTGAGTCGGAGGCCAGCCTGGTCTACACAGTGTGCCCTATGCCAGCCAGGGCTGTATAATGAGACTGTCTCAAAAGCAAACACATGGCTCTAAACATACATGTGTCTCTGCAGAGGTACACCCCGAAGTCTGAAGGATGTGCATCCAGATAACCGTGGGTGACCAGGGACGGCAGCTAGCCTGGGGAAAAGGAGATCTTCAGTCTGACTGCAGTGTCCGGGGGTCAGTTTATGCACACTTATGTTCTTTTCCCCTAGACACTAAACAACAATACAAACAAAGAATGGGGCACTGTGACCACTGTGTGTAGACTATAAGAAAAAGTCACTAAACAAGGGCCATAGATACCTGAGAGGACTGAAGGAGTTTCCTATCTGAACTGTGTGGCTGAGAGGTAGTGGTGTTCTGATGCCTTCATAAACATGGGGCTGCAAGGATAACCCAGCACTATTTTGATCTGGAAAATTAACTCAAGTTATTGTGCTAAAAATGGCAACAGGTCCTTCTCAGGGAGTAGTAAAGAATGGAGGCCTGAATGCTTGTCACCTCGCTGCAGGAGGAAGATAACTTATCTTCTGTGCTCCATCCTCTCCACTAGAGTATTCCGATGTGAGATGTTCCTCTGGGCCATGCTTGGTAGCAGCTCTTGTTTCTACAAGTGTAACTTCCTTTAAAAAATTAGTGAGGCAGTTAGTGTAAACCAACAGTGCAAATGGGATAAGAAACAGCCAGAAAAAGGTGTCAATAAGTCTTTTTGTTTGTTTTTGTTTTTGTTTTTTTTCTAGACAGGGTTTCTCTGTGTAGCCCTGGCTGCCCTGGAACTCGCTCTGTAGACCAGGCTGGCCTCACACTCAGATCCGCCTGCCTCTGCCTCCCGAGTTCTGGGATTAAAGGCGTGCACCACCACTGCCCGGCAGGTATCAGTAAGTTTTTTTTTTTTTTTTTTTTTTAAAGCATCTTTACAGGTTTATTTATTTTTATTTATGTGTATGTGTGTGAGCCTAGGTGAGTATATGCGCACCATGTGCCAGTAAGTCTTAATAACTAGAGGTGGGCTCTAGATTTGAGTGGAAGTTTTTAGCAACCAAAGAGAGGAATATAATTCATTATGAGTTGTTATCAGAACTGAGCTAGGCGGCACAGGCCTGTAATCTCAGCTACAAAAGCTGAGGCAGGAGGAGGGCAGCCTGGATAATTTAGCAAGACCCTGCTTCTAAATTAAAAAAATAAGTCATTTCTGAATAAAAGCAAATATTCTAGAATAACTCTTTTTTTAGCGTCTAATGAGATACATAAGGAGTTCTCCCCACATACCATTATGTGGTTAGGGTATTTGTTTGGAGACTGGGTTTCACTGAGTGGCCCTGCTCTGTAGATCAGGCTGGGCTCGAACTCACAGAGATCCCCCTGCCTCTGCTTCCTGAGTACTGGGATTAAAGGAGTGCAGTGGCACACAAAGTTCTACGTGATTGGTCCTAACAAAACCCTAATTTAGTGAAGGGCTTTGTACAGAGGGTTCCTTATAGCTTCCTGCCATGTAGGCTGGCCTTCCAATTCAGTTTTGTGAAAAGAATTCTCTCAGTAGGAAGAACAAAGGAGTCCTGCCTCAGCCTTCAGATGTCTGGGTGGATGCAAAGATAAAACTACTCTATAGTCCAGAATGTGTAGAATATTCTTTTAGAGAATTGCCACAAGTACCATTACTGTGATGGGTGTCTGTTGGGATTGCCTGTCCCCATGAAATCCAGAGAAGACTGGCAACTATAAGTACCCCCTTCTCCCTCTCTCCCTTCCTCTTCCTCTCACTCCCCCTCTCCTTTTCTTCCTCTTCACCCTCTCTCTCTGTCTCTCTTTGGTTTTTTGAGACAGGGTTTCTCTGTGTAGTTTTGGTGGGTATCCTGGGTCCTTGCTCTGTAGCCCAGGCTGGCCTCGAACTCACAGAGATCCGCCTGCCTCTGCCTCCCGAGTGCTGGGATTAAAGGCGTGTGCCACCACCACTGCCCGGCTCCCCACTCTTTTAAAATATTTATTATTTTGTTTTGTTTTGTGATACACTGTCTAGCTCTGGCTGTCTTGGAACTCTATACCAGGCTGGCCTCAAACTCACAGAAGCCTGCCTCTGCCTTCCAAGTGCTAGGATTAAAGGGCACCACGCCCAGCTTATTTATTTAATTTTTATTTATTTTATGTTATGTCTGTATGAGTGTAGGCTACATGTCTGTGGGTTCCCACAGAGGCCAGATGTCAGGCCCCCTGGAGCTGGAATCCGAGGCAGTTGTCAGCTGCCTCGGGTTAGTGCTGGAAACTGAACTCGGGTCCTCTAGAGGAGCAGCAAGTACTCTTAACCACCGAGCCATGTCTTCAGCCCTCAGCTCCACTCTTCCTCCTCCCTCATCAGTAGAAACAAAACAACACACACTCCTACACACACAGACACACAAATCCACGTCATCTGTCATCTCGCGCACAGGCAGCTTTACCCTCTCGTGTTCCTGACTTCAAGGCCTCTCGCTTCAGTTCAAAGGTGACATCAAAATGTCTTCTCCAAAACAGTTCTTTCTACAAAGGAAAGCATTTTGAACAAGCACAGACTTCTGACAAGAACTGAATGAAATTGTGGCTGAAGCCCTAGTTCAGTACCAGTATCCACAATGTGCAGAGTTCCATCCCAGCATCAAAAAATAATAAGATATTTCCATGGTCTCTACATACATGTTTATACCACAAGTAGAATTTTTTATTAAATAATTTAGAATGTATGTAGGCAGTAGTTTCTATGTGCCAAGCTCTCTGTTACTTGCTAAATGTACAACATGATCAAGACAGCCCTTGCCTGAAGGATGTGAAAGGGACTTGAGGTTGGCTATGCACACGACAGCCCTGGCTAAGCCGTGTTACAGAGGAGGAGGCAGATGCTGTCCACTGACCTCACCAGACAGCAGCCAATTGCTATAGCGTTTCATTCCTTCAAAGAATGCTGTAAGTTTTCAGAGACAAGACTCTAATCAAATGTTATAACTTCTGGAGTTACATTTATTTAGTTTTCATTGTTGTTTGTTTTTTTGAGACAGGATCCCACTTTGTAGTCAAGGCTGACCAGAAACATACAATATAGCCCAGGCTAGCCTTAAACGTGGGGCAATCCGATTACTTCAGGTTCCAGAGTATTGGAATTATAAGCCTAAACCACAGCCTTTGGAATGCTGGAATTACCGGCATAAACAACCATGCCGGCTGCTCGTTTGTTTGTTTTAGATAATCTCTCTAAGTTGCTCAGACTGGCCTTGAATGTGTGGTCCTCCTGCTCCACCTTGGCAGTAACTGGGACTCTGAGCAGGCACCACCATTCCTGGCTAAGAGCTAAGATTTGTTCCATTTTTTTTTTTTTTTTTTTGAGACTGTAGTGTACATCATGTAGGTAAATTGACGCGTACGGCTTGAGCTCAGTGAGAACTGGCTCTGGAAATGGGGTTGTAGGACCTTGCTGTGGAACAATCTGAAGTTCCCTTCATAGCTTTGGAGGAGTCAGAGCCTGAGGGAACAGAATTCGCTCCTGCTACGGCCCCTTGGGGCCTGACCACTGCCCGTAGCTCCTGAATTGTGGTTGCTGATTCGGACAGCCGCGACTTAAAAGGCTGCAAAAATTAAAAAAGAGGACAGCATGTGTTGCTATTTGTTCTTTTACTTGGAAGCCTCACCTGAGGGGACACTGTGTTCTGCCCGGACTCTCTACAGGGAACTCCAGTAGACTGCCTCAGTGGGGCTTCCTCAGTATCTGGGTGCTTTGAGAGCCTGGTTTGATAATTGTCTGTCTGTCTGTCTGTCTGTCTCTGTATCTACCTAATCTATCACCTATCTGTCTATCTAATCTATCATCTACCTGTCT